>NC_086446.1:151115473-151461723 GCF_028390025.1 Pseudophryne corroboree | reverse complement strand
CACTAACTAACACTAACCTTAACCCTAACCCTAATACCCTAACCCTAACCCAATACCCTAAACCTAATACCCTAACCCTAACCTAACCGTAACCCTAACCATAACCTTTACCTAACCCTAAGCCTAACTCTAACGCTACCCTAACCCTAATACCACTAATAAGAACCCTAACCCTAAAACAAACCCTAACCCTAAAGTGAACCATAACCCTAACACAAACCCTAATGCGAACCCTAACCCTAATGCTACCCTATTCCTAACCCTAATATGAACCCTAACCCCTAACCCTAACCCCCTAATAACCTAGCCCTAACCCTAAGTAACCCTAACCCTAATCCTAATAACCATAACCTTAACACTAAAACCCTAAAACTCTAACCCTAACCCTAATACGTATGATAACCCTAACCCTAATATGAACCCTAACCCTAATATGAACCCTAACCCTAACTCTAATACGAACCCTAGTACGAACCCTAACCCTAATACCCTAATATCCTAACCCTATACCTAACTAACACTAACCCTAACGCGAACCCTAACGCTACCCTAACCGTAATACAAACCCTAACCCTAATACGAACCCTAACTCTAACCCTTATACGAACCCTAACCCTAACTAACCCTAATCCTAATACCCTAACCCTAATTCTAATACCCTAACCCTAATATACAAAACCTACCCGAACCCTTACCCTAACTATTATACCCAAACCCTAACCTAAACCTAACCCTAATCCTATCCCAAACCCTAACCAAATGCTAACTCTTACACAAACCCTAACCCTATCAAGAACACTAACCCTAACGCTACTCTAACCCTAACCCTAATACGAACACTAACCCTAATAAGAACCTTAACCCTAATGCGAACCCTAATACGAACCCTAATCCAAACTAACCCTAACCTTAACCCTAAACCTAATACCCTAACCCTAATACCACTAATAAGAACCCTAATAACCCTAACTCTAATTTTACCCTAACTATAACACTAATACCTCTAATACGAAACCTAACCCTAAAACAAACCTTAACGCAAACCCTAACCCTAACCTAACCCTAACTCTAATACGAGCCCTAACCTTAACCCCTAACCCTAACTAACTATAACCCTAATAACCCTAACCCTAATCCTAATAACCCTAACCCTAACCCTAAAACATCAAACCTAACACTAATACGAACCCTAACACTAACCTAACCCTAACCCTAATTCCCTAACCCAAACCTAACCCTAATCCTATCCCTAACCCTAACCTAACCCTAACTCTTACACAAACCCTGACCCTATCAAGAAAATTTACCCTAACGCTACTCTAACCCTAACCCTAATACGAACACTAACCATAATAAGAACCTTAACCCTAATACGAACCCTAATACGAACCCTAATCCAAAACTAACCCTAACCTTAACCCTAAACCTAATACCCTAACCCTAATACCACTAATAAGAACCCTAACCCTAAAACAATCCCTAACCCTAACCCTAAAGTGAACCCTAACCTTAACGCTACCCTAACCCTAATATGAACCCTTACCCTAAACCTAACACCCTAATACCCTAACCCAAACCCTAATACAAACCTTAACCCTAACCTAACCCTAATCCTAACCCTAATACTCTAACCCTACCCCTAACCCTAATCCTAACCCTAACCCTTACCTAACCCTAAACCTTAAATAAACCCTAACCCTAACAAGAACCCTAACATGAAACCTAACCCTAAAGATAATCTAACCCTAACCCTAATATAAACCCTAATATGAACCCTAATACAAACCCTAACACTAACTAACACTAACCTTAACCCTAACCCTAATACCCTAACCCTAATACCCTTTCCCTAATACCCTAAACCTAAACCTAAAATAACCTTAACCCTAATACCCTAACCCTAACCTAACCGTACCCCTAACCATAACCCTAATATGAAAGCTAACCCTAACGCTAACACCCTAACCCTAACCCAACCCTAACCCTAATCCTAACCCTTACCTAACCCATACTCTAACGCTACCCTAACCCTAACTATAACCCTAATACCTCTAATATAAACCCTAACACTAACACAAACCCTAATGTGAACCCTAACCCTAATGCTACCCTATTCCTAACCCTAATATGAACCCTAACCCCTAACCCTAACCCTAACCCCCTTATAACCTAGCCCTAACCCTAAGTAACCCTAACCCTAATCCTAATAACCATAACCCTAACACTAAAACCCTAAAACTCTAACCCTAACCCTAATACGAATGATAACCCTAACCCTAATATGAACCCTATTATGAACCCTAACCCTAACTCTAATACGAACCCTAGTATGAACCCTAACCCTAATACCCTAATATCCTAACCCTATACCTAACTAACACTAACCCTTACGCGAACCCTAACCCTAACGCTACCCTAACCCTAATACAAACCCTAACCCTAATACGAACCATAACTCTAACCCTTATACGAACCCTAACCCTAATACCCTAACCCTAATTCTAATACCCTAACCCTAATATACAAACCCTAACCTAACCCTAACCCTAACTATTATACCCAAACCCTAACCTAAACCTAACCCTAATCCTATCCCAAACCCTAACCTAACGCTAACTCTTACACAAACCCTAACCCTAACGCTACTCTAACCCTAACCCTAATACGAACACTAACCCTAATAAGAACCTTAACCCTAATACGAACCCTAATACGTACCCTAATCCAAACTAACCCTAACCTTAACCCTAAACCTAATACCCTAACCCTAATACCACTAATAAGTACCCTAAAACTAAAACAATCCCTAACCCTAACCCTAAAGTAAAACCCTAACCCTAACGCTACCCTAACCCTAATATGAACCCTAACCCTAAACCTAACACCCTAATACCCTAACCCTAATACGAACCTTAACCCTAACCCAACCCTAACCCTAATCCTAACCCTAACCCTTACCTAACCCTAATCCTTAAACAAACCCTAACCCTAACAAGAACCCTAACACGAAACCTAACCCTTAAGATAATCTAACACTAACCCGAATACGAACCCTAATACAAACCCTAACACTAACTAACCGTAACCTTAACCCCTAACCCTAATACCCTAACCCTAACCTTAATTCCCTTTCCCTAATACCCTAAACCTAAACCTAACCTAACCATAACCCTATACCCTAAACCTAATACCCTAACCCTAACCTAACCGTACCCCTAACCATAACCCTAATATGAAAGCTAACCCTAACGCTAACACCCTAACCCTAACCCAACCCTAACCCTAATCCTAACCCTTACCTAACCCATACTCTAACGCTACCCTAACCCTAACTATAACCCTAATACCTCTAATATAAACCCTAACACTAACACAAACCCTAATGTGAACCCTAACCCTAATGCTACCCTATTCCTAACCCTAATATGAACCCTAACCCCTAACCCTAACCCTAACCCCCTTATAACCTAGCCCTAACCCTAAGTAACCCTAACCCTAATCCTAATAACCATAACCCTAACTCTAAAACCCTAAAACTCTAACCCTAACCCTAATACGAATGATAACCCTAACCCTAATATGAACCCTAATATGAACCCTAACCCTAACTCTAATACGAACCATAGTATGAACCCTAACCCTAATACCCTAATATCCTAACCCTATACCTAACTAACACTAACCCTTACGCGAACCCTGACCCTAACGCTACCCTAACCCTAATACAAACCCTAACCCTAATACGAACCCTAACTCTAACCCTTATACGAACCCTAACCCTAATACCCTAACCCTAATTCTAATACCCTAACCCTAATATACAAACCCTAACCTAACCCTAACCCTAACTATTATACCCAAACCCTAACCTAAACCTAACCCTAATCCTATCCCAAACCCTAACCTAACGCTAACTCTTACACAAACCCTAACCCTAACGCTACTCTAACCCTAACCCTAATACGAACACTAACCCTAATAAGAACCTTAACCCTAATACGAACCCTAATACGTACCCTAATCCAAACTAACCCTAACCTTAACCCTAAACCTAATACCCTAACCCTAATACCACTAATAAGTACCCTAAAACTAAAACAATCCCTAACCCTAACCCTAAAGTAAAACCCTAACCCTAACGCTACCCTAACCCTAATATGAACCCTAACCCTAAACCTAACACCCTAATACCCTAACCCTAATACGAACCTTAACCCTAACCCAACCCTAACCCTAATCCTAACCCTAACCCTTACCTAACCCTAATCCTTAAACAAACCCTAACCCTAACAAGAACCCTAACACGAAACCTAACCCTTAAGATAATCTAACACTAACCCGAATACGAACCCTAATACAAACCTTAACACTAACTAACCGTAACCTTAACCCCTAACCCTAATACCCTAACCCTAACCTTAATTCCCTTTCCCTAATACCCTAAACCTAAACCTAACCTAACCATAACCCTATACCCTAAACCTAATACCCTAACCCTAACCTAACCGTAACCCTAACCATAACCCTAAAATGAAAGCTAACCCTAACACCCTAACCCTAACCCAACCCTAACCCTAATCCTAACCCTTACCTAACCCTAACTCTAACGCTACCCTAACCCTAACTATAACCTTAATACCTCTAATATGAACCCTAACCCTAACACAAACCCTAACTCGAACCCTAACCCTAATGCTACCCTTTTCCTAACCTTAATATGAACCCTAACCCTTAACCCTAACCCCCTAATAACCTAGCCCTAACCCTAAGTAAACCTAACCCTAATCCTAATAACCATAACCCTAACAATAACACCCTAAAACTCTAACCCTAACCCTAATACGAATGACAACCCTAACCCTAATATGAACCCTAACCTTAATATGAACCCTAACCCTAATACGAACCCTAATACGAACCCTAACCCTAATACCCTAATATCCTAACCCTAAAACTAACTAACACTAACCCTAATGCTACCCTAACCCTAATACAAACCCTAACCCTAATACGAACCCTAACTATAACCCTTATACGAACCCTAACCCTAACTAACCCTAATACCCTAACCCTAATTCTAATACCCTAACCCTAATATCCTAACCCTAACCTAACCCTAACCCTAACTATTATACCCAAACCCTAACCTAATCCTAACCCTAACTCTAATACGAACCCTAACCGTATCCCTAACCTAACCCTAACACTAACCCTAACCCTATCCCTAAACCTAATATGCTAACCCTAACCCAACCCTAACCCTAATCCTAACCCTAACCCAAACCCTTACACAAACCCTAACCCTAACACGATCCCCAACCCTAACCCTAAAATGAACCATAACAGCAACCCTTATACCATAACCCTTATTCTAAACCTAATACCCTAACCCTAACACTAAAACCATAACCCTAACGGTAATAACCTAACCCTAATACCCTAACCCTAAACCCTATTACTTACCCTAAGTAACCCTAACCCTAATCTAATAACCCTAACCCTAACCTTAAAACCCTAACACTCTCACCCTAATACGAACCCTAACCCTAATATGAACCCTAACCCTAATACCAAAATACCCTAACCCTTACTAACCCTAACATAACGCGAACCCTAATCCTAAAGCTAATCAAACCATAACCCTAATACGAATCCTAACTCTAATACGAACCCTAACCCTAATATGAACCATAATCCTAACTAACCCTAACCATAATTCCCTAACCCTAACCTAACCCTAACCCTAACACTAACCCTAACCCTAATACTAATCCTAACCCTAACCCTAACCTAACCCTAACCTTAATACCATAACCCTAACCAAACCCTAACCGTAACCCTAATCCTAACTCTAACCCTAACCCTAACCTAACCCTAACCCTTACACAAACCCTTACCCTAACACGTACCCTAACCCTAATACGAACCCTAACACTAACTAACCCTAACTTTAACCCTAACACTAATACCCTAATCCTAACCCTAACCCTAACACTACTCTAACCCTAACCCTAAAACGAACCCTAACCCTAATACGAACCCTAACTCTAATACGAACCCTAACCCTAATATGAACCATAATCCTAACTAACCCTAACCCTAATTCCCTAACCCTAACCTAACCCTAACCCTAACACTAACTCTAACCCTAATACTAATCCTAACCCTAACCCTAACCCTAACCTAACCCTAACCCTAACTTTAATACCATAACCCTAACCCTAACCAAACCCTAACCGTAACCCTAATCCTAACTCTAACCCTAACCCTAACCTAACCCTAACCCTTACACAAACCCTTACCCTAACACGTACCCTAACCCTAATACGAACCCTAACACTAACTAACCCTAACACTAATACCCTAATCCTAACCCTAACCCTAACACTACTCTAACCCTAACCCTAAAACGAACCCTAACCCTAATACGAACCCTAATAACCCTAACTCTAAATTTACCCTAACCCTAACTATAACACTAATACCTCTAATACGAAACCTAACCCTAAAACAAACCTTAACGCAAACCCTAACCCTAACTTAACCCTAACTCTAATACGAACCCTAACCTTAACCCCTAACCCTAACTAACTATAATCCTAATAACCCTAACCCTAATCCTAATAACCCTAACCCTAACCCTAAAACATCAAACCTAACACTAATACGAACCCTAACACTAACCTAACCCTAACCCTAATTCCCTAACCCAAACCTAACCCTAATCCTATCCCTAACCCTAACCTAACCCTAACTCTTACACAAACCCTGACCCTATCAAGAAAATTTACCCTAACGCTACTCTAACCCTAACCCTAATACGAACACTAACCATAATAAGAACCTTAACCCTAATACGAACCCTAATACGAATCCTAATCCAAAACTAACCCTAACCTTAACCCTAAACCTAATACCCTAACCCTAATACCACTAATAAGAACCCTAACCCTAAAACAATCCCTAACCCTAACCCTAAAGTGAACCCTAACCTTAACGCTACCCTAACCCTAATATGAACCCTTACCCTAAACCTAACACCCTAATACCCTAACCCAAACCCTAATACAAACCTTAACCCTAACCTAACCCTAATCCTAACCCTAATACACTAACCCTACCCCTAACCCTAATCCTAACCCTAACCCTTACCTAACCCTAAACCTTAAACAAACCCTAACCCTAACAAGAACCCTAACACGAACCCTAACCCTAAAGATAATCTAACCCTAACCCTAATATAAACCCTAATATGAACCCTAATACAAACCCTAACACTAACTAACACTAACCTTAACCCTAACCCTAATACCCTAACCCTAATACCCTTTCCCTAATACCCTAAACCTAAACCTAAAATAACCATAACCCTAATACCCTAACCCTAACCTAACCGTACCCCTAACCATAACCCTAATATGAAAGCTAACCCTAACGCTAACACCCTAACCCTAACCCAACCCTAACCCTAATCCTAACCCTTACCTAACCCTAACTCTAACGCTACCCTAACCCTAACTATAACCCTAATACCTCTAATATAAACCCTAACACTAACACAAACCCTAATGTGAACCCTAACCCTAATGCTACCCTATTCCTAACCCTAATATGAACCCTAACCCCTAACCCTAACCCCCTTATAACCTAGCCCTAACCCTAAGTAACCCTAACCCTAATCCTAATAACCATAACCCTAACACTAAAACCCTAAAACTCTAACCCTAACCCTAATACGAATGATAACCCTAACCCTAATATGAACCCTAATATGAACCCTAACCCTAACTCTAATACGAACCCTAGTATGAACCCTAACCCTAATACCCTAATATCCTAACCCTATACCTAACTAACACTAACCCTTACGCGAACCCTAACCCTAACGCTACCCTAACCCTAATACAAACCCTAACCCTAATACGAACCCTAACTCTAACCCTTATACGAACCCTAACCCTAATACCCTAACCCTAATTCTAATACCCTAACCCTAATATACAAACCCTAACCTAACCCTAACCCTAACTATTATACCCAAACCCTAACCTAAACCTAACCCTAATCCTATCCCAAACCCTAACCTAACGCTAACTCTTACACAAACCCTAACCCTATCAAGAACACTAACCCTAACGCTACTCTAACCCTAACCCTAATACGAACACTAACCCTAATAAGAACCTTAACCCTAATACGAACCCTAATACGTACCCTAATCCAAACTAACCCTAACCTTAACCCTAAACCTAATACCCTAACCCTAATACCACTAATTAGTACCCTAAAACTAAAACAATCCCTAACCCTAAAGTGAACCCTAACCCTAACGCTACCCTAACCCCAATATGAACCCTAACCCTAAACCTAACACCCTAATACCCTAACCCTAACCCTAATACGAACCTTAACCCTAACCCAACCCTAACCCTAACCCTAATCCTAACCCTAACCCTTACCTAACCCTAATCCTTAAACAAACCCTAACCCTAACAAGAACCCTAACACGAACCCTAACCTTAAAGATAATCTAACACTAACCCTAATACGAACCCTAATACAAACCCTAACACTAACTAACCGTAACCTTAACCCCTAACCCTAATACCCTAACCCTAACCTTAATTCCCTTTCCCTAATACCCAAAACCTAAACCTAACCTAACCATAACCCTATACCCTAAACCTAATACCCTAACCCTAACCCTAACCTTTCCGTAACCCTAACCATAACCCTAAAATGAAAGCTAACCCTAACCCTAACACCCTAACCCTAACCCAACCCAAACCCTAATCCTAACCCTTACCTAACCCTAACTCTAACGCTACCCTAACCCTAACTATAACCTTAATACCTCTAATATGAACCCTAACCCTAACATAAACCCTAACGCGAACCCTAACCCTAATGCTACCCTTTTCCAAACCTTAATATGAACCCTTACCCCTAACCCTAACCCTAACCCCCTAATAACCTAGCCCTAACCCTAATCCTAATAACCATAACCCTAACAATAAAACCCTATAACTCTAACCCTAACCCTAATACGAATGACAACCCTAACCCTAATATGAACCCTAACCTTAATATGAACCCTAACCTTAATACGAACCCTAATACGAACCCTAACCCTAATACCCTAATATCCTAACCCTAAAACTAACTAACACTAGCCCTAATGCTACCCTAACCCTAATACAAACCCTAACCCTAATACGAACCCTAACTATAACCCTTATACGAACCCTAACCCTAACTAACCCTAACCCTAATACCCTAACCCTAATTCTAATACCCTTACCCTAATATCCTAACCCTAACCTAACCCTAACCCTAACTATTATACCCAAACCCTAACCCAATCCTAACCCTAACCCTAACTCTAATACGAACCCTAACCGTATCCCTAACCTAACCCTAACACTAACCCTAACCCTATCCCTAAACCTAATATGCTAACCCTAACCCAACCCTAACCCTAATCCTAACCCTAACCCAAACCCTTACACAAACCCTAACCCTAACACGAGCCCCAACCCTAACCCTAAAATGAACCATAACACCAACCCTTATACCATAACCCTTATTCTAAACCTAATACCCTAACCCTAACACTAAAACCATAACCCTAACGGTAATAACCTAACCCTAATACCCTAACCCTAAACCCTATTACTTACCCTAAGTAACCCTAACCCTAATCTAATAACCCTAACCCTAACCTTAAAACCCTAACACCCTCACCCTAATACGAACCCTAACCCTAATATGAACCCTAACCCTAATACCAAAATACCCTAACCCTTACTAACCCTAACATAACGCGAACCCTAATCCTAAAGCTAATCAAACCATAACCCTAATACGAATCCTAACTCTAATACGAACCCTAACCCTAATATGAACCATAATCCTAACTAACCCTAACCCTAATTCCCTAACCCTAACCTAACCCTAACACTAACCCTAACCCTAATACTAATCCTAACCCTAACCCTAACCTAACCCTAACCCTAACCTTAATACCATAACCCTAACCAAACCCTAACCGTAACCCTAATCCTAACTCTAACCCTAACCCAACCCTAACCCTTACACAAACCCTTACCCTAACACGTACCCTAACCCTAATACGAACCCTAACACTAACTAACCCTAACTTTAACCCTAACCCTATTACCCTAACCCTAATACCCTTTCCCTAATACCCTAACCCTAAACAAACCCTAACCCTAATACACTAACCCTAGCCCTAACCTATCCGTAACCCTAACCCTAAACCTAACCCTAATATGAAACCTAACCCTAATACCCTAACCCTAGGATAACCCTAACCCTAACCCTAATCCTAACCCTAACCCTAACCTAACCCTAACCCTAACTCTAATGCTATCCTAACCCTAACTATAACCCTAATACTTCTAATACGAACCCTAACCCTAACACAAACCCTAACCCTAACGCGAACCCTATCACTAACGCTACCCTAACCATAACCCTAATACGAACCCTAACCCCTAACCCTAACCATAATCCTAATAACCTTAACACTAACACTAAAACCCTAAAACACTAAACCTAATCTTAATACGTACCCTAACCCTAACCCTAATACGAACCCTATCCCAAACCCTAAAACGAACCCTAATACAAACCCTAACCCTAATACCCTAATAACCTAACCCTAACCCTAACTAACCCTAACTCTAACCCTAACCGTAATTCCCTAACCATAATAACCTAACCCTAACCCTAATGCTACCCTAATACGAACCCTAACCCTAATACGAACCCTAACCCTAACTAATCCTAACCCTAATACCCTAACCCTAATATCCTAACCCTAATCCTAACCCAAACCCTAATAACCAAACACTAACCTAACCCTAACCCTAATACCCTAATCCTAACCCTTATACGAACAAAAACCCTATCCATAACCTAACCCTAAAACTAACCCTAACCCTAACCCTAATACCCTAATCCTAACCATAACCCTAACCCTAACCCTAATACGTACCCTAACACTATCCATAACCTAACCCTAACACTAACCCTAACCCTATGTAACCCTAACCCTAATCTTATAACTCTAACCCTAAAACCCTAACCCTACCCCTAATACAAAACCTAACCCTAATAGGAACACTAACCCTAACCCTAATACGAACCATAACCCTAATAGCCTAATACCATAACCCTAACTATCCCTAACATAACGCGAACCCTAATCCTAAAGCTAATCTAACCCTAACCCTAATATGAATTCTAACCCTAACAGACCCTAACCCTAATACACTAACCCTAACCTAACCCTAACTCTAACACTAACCCTAACACAAATACCCTAACCCTAACCCTAATACGAACCCTAACCTTAATACCATAACCCTAACCCTAACACCAGTGGCGTAACTAGAAATTTTTCTCCCCCAAGCCAAAAAAATCTTCGGTGCCCCCCCCCCCCCTCCCCCGCTTACCCCCATAATTGGCATTAGTAAAGGGATAAATATGCGCTCGCCGTCAAAAAGGGTGTGTGGCTTCATTGAAATGGGCGTGGCTTCACGTAAAGGGGCGTGGCATTGCAGGAAAAGACTACCTTATACCCCAGTTTTGCAACCTGCACGCCCAGACGTTAGCCACCACAGGAAAGAAAAATAATCCTGATTCATGCCCCTTACATTATTTGTCATTTTTCCTCCTTATAGTAATGCCCAGTATACATTATTCCACATACTGCAATGGCCTTAGCCATTATGCCACACACAATAATGCACATGACACAATATGCACACACTGTAATGCCCCCGACACATTATGCCACACACCGTAATGCCTATGAGACATTATGACAGGAATCGCAATGCCCGTTATACATTATGCTACACACTGCAATGCCCCTGATACATTATAGCACATACAATGTCTGTGACACAGTATGACACACACCACAATGATCCTGAGACATTATACCACATACCACAATGCCCGTGATATAGTATACAACACACCGTAATGCCTGACACATTATAACACACCGCAATGTCCATGATACATTATGCCACACACCGTAATGCCCATTACACATTAAGTTCTACAGTAAGGCTTCTAATTACTTTTAAATTACCTGCT
Organism: Pseudophryne corroboree; assembly: GCF_028390025.1. Taxonomy (NCBI): domain Eukaryota; kingdom Metazoa; phylum Chordata; class Amphibia; order Anura; family Myobatrachidae; genus Pseudophryne; species Pseudophryne corroboree. The sequence goes on along the minus strand of NC_086446.1, from coordinate 151,449,591 downwards.
CGTTGCCAGGGGTTTCATGCTCTTGGTTCCATGCACGGTGCCAGGGGTTTTCATGCTCAGGGTGTCATGCTCGTTGCCAGGGGTTTCATGCACTGGGTGTCATGCTCGTTGCCAGGGGTTTCATGCACTGGGTGTCATGCTCGTTGCTAGGGGGTAGTGCTTGCTGCTAGCGCCGTGCTCCCAGTGCCACATATGCCCCCAGTGCCAGATATTCCCCCACAGTGCCAGGTATATGCCCCCAGTGACAGATATTCCCCCACAGTGCCAGGTACATGCCCCCAGTGCCAAATATACCCCCCCCAAGTGCCACATATGCCCCCTAAGTGCCTGCTCCCCCCAGTGCCAAATACTCCCCCACAGTACCACATATGCCCCCTCAGTGCCTGCTCCCCCCAGTGCCAGATATTCCCCCACAGTGCCAGGTATATGCCCCCAGTGCCAGATATTCCCCACAGTGCCACATATGCCCCACCAGTGCCTGCTCCCCCCAGTGCCAAATATTCCCCCACAGTGCCAGGTATATGCCCCCAGTGCCAGATATTCCCCCACAGTGCCAGGTATATGCCCCCAGTGCCAGATATTCCCCACAGTGCCACATATGCCCCACCAGTGCCTGCTCCCCCCAGTGCCAAATATTCCCCCACAGTGCCAGGTATATGCCCCCAGTGCCAGATATTCCCCCACAGTGCCAGGTATATGCCCCCAGTGCCAGATATTCCCCCACAGTGCCTGGTATATGTCCCCAGTGCCAGATATTCCCCCACAGTGCCACATATGCCCCCCCAGTGCCTGCTCCTCTAGTGCCAAATATTCCCCCACAGTGCCAGGTATATGCCCCCAGTGCCAGATATTCCCCCACAGTGCCAGGTATATGCCCCCAGTGCCAGATATTCCCCCACAGTGCCAGGTACATGCCCCCAGTGCCAGATATTCCCCCCACAGTGCCTGCTCCCCCCCCCCCCCCCCCCCGCTCTTTTGTGTTCGGGGACACGGAGCGCACAGCGCGCACCTCTCCAGTGTCCCTCCTGGCTCTCCGGCCGCTCTAATAAAGGAAGTACCGGTTCGTGAGCCAATCAGAGCTCACGAACCGGCACTTCCTTTATTAGACAGCCGGAGAGCCAGGGAGGGACACAGGAGAGGCGCGCGCTGTGCGCTCCGTGTCCCTCCTTACAGCAGCGGAGGGAAGGAGACCGCAGATTGACATGCGGACGCTCGTCCGCATGTCAATCTGTGCAAAGTCAGTGGCGCCCCCGCAGCCCCTCGCCCCCAAGCCACCGCGAGGACTGCGAGGGCAGTAGTTACGCCACTGCCTAACACAACCCTAACCGTATCTCTAATCCTAACCCTAACCTAACCCTAACCCTTTCACAAACCCTAACACTAACAGTAACACGAACCCTAACCCTAACACAAACCCTAACTCTAATACCGTAAATTCTAATTCTAACCCTAATACCCTAACCCTTACCTAACCCTAACCCTAACTCTAATGCTTCCCTAACCCTATCTATAACCCTTATACCTCTAATATGAACCCTAACACAAACCCTAACCCTAATGCATACCCTAACCCTAATGCTACCTTATTCCTAACCCTAATACGAACCCTAAACCCTAAACCTAACCCTCTAATACCCTAGCCCTAACCCTAAGTAACCCTAACCCTAATCCTAATAACCATAACCCTAACACTAAAACCCTAAAACACTAACCCTAACCCTAATACAAACCATAACCCTAACCCTAATACGAAAACTAACCCTAGTATGAACCCTAAACCTAACCCTAATACGAACCCTAATACGAACCCTAACCCTAATAGCCTAATATCCTTACCCTAAACCTAACTAACACTAACCCTAACGCGAACCCTAACCCTAACGCTACCCTAACCCTAATACAAACCCTAACCCTAATACGAACCCTAACTCTAACCCTTATACGAACCCTAAATAACCCTAACCATAATACCCTAACCCTAACTCCAATACCCTAACCCTAATACCCTAACACTAACCCTAACCTAACCCTAACCCTAACTATAATACCCAAACCCTAACCCAAACCTAAACCTAACCCTAATACCCTAATCCTAACCCTAACCCAAACCCTAATACGAACCCTAACCCTATCCCTAACCTAACCCTAACACTAACCCTAACCCTATCCCTAAACCTAATACCCTAACCCTAACCCAACCCTAACCCTAACCCTAATCCTAACCCTAACCCAAACCATTACAATAACCCTAACCCTAACACTAACATGAACCCTAAACCTATCCCTAACCCTAACACGAACCCTAACCCTAACCCTTATACCATAATCCTTATTCTAAACCTACTACCCTAAACCTAACCCTAAAACCCTAAATCTAACCCTAATAACCTAACCCTAATACCCTAACGCTAAACCCTATTCCTAACCTTAAGTAACCCTAACCCTAATCTAATAAACCTAACCCTAAAACTCTAACACCCTAACCCTAATACGAACACTAACCCTAATAAGAACCCTAACCCTAATATGAACCCTAACTAATCCTAACCCTAATTCCCTAACCCTAACCTAACCCTAACCCTAATACAAACCCAAACCCTAACCTAACCCTAACCTTAATACCATAACCCTATCCCTAACCAAACCCTAACCGTAACCCTAATCCTAACCCTAAACCTAACCTAACCCTAACCCTTACACAAACCCTAACCCTAACATGAACCCTAACCCTAACCCTAAAACCATAAATCCTAATTCTAATCCTAAAACCCTAACCCTAAAACCCTAACCTTAATACGAACCCTAATCCTAACTAACCCTAACCCTAATACTCTAACCCTAACACTAACACTATTACCCTCACCCTAATACCCTAACCCTAACCTAACTCTAACCCTAACCCTAATATGAACCCTACCCCTAACACAAACCCTAACTCTAATACGAACCCTAACCCTAATACGAACCCTAACCCTAATACAAACCCTGACCCCAACCCTAAGCCTGACCCAACCCTAACCCGAACCCGAACCTGAATACCCTAACCATAACTCTAACACAAAACATAACTCTAACCCTAACCCTAATACGAACCCTAACCCTAACCCTAATAACCTAATACCCTAACCCTAACCCTAACTAACCCTAACCCTAACATGAACCCTAACCCTAATGCTAAACTAACCCTAAAACGAACCCTAATACGAACCCTAACCATAATATGAACGCTAAACCTAACCCTAATACCATAACACTAATTCTAACCCTAATACCCTAACCCTAACCATAACCCTACAACCCTGACCCTAATCCCTAACCCTAATACCCTAACTCTAACCCTAATACAAACCCTAACCCTAACCTAAACATAACCCTAACCCTAATACCCTAACCCTAACCAAACCCTAACCCTAATCCTTACCCTAACCCTAACCTAACCCTAACCCTTACACAAACCCTAACCCTAACACAAACCCTAACACAAACTCTAACCCTAATCCTAAAGATAACCCTAATACAAACCTTAACCCTAATCCTAACCCTAATACGAACCCTAACCCTAATATGAACCCTAACACTAACTAACCCTAACCTTAACCTTAACCCTAATACCCTAACCCTAATACCTTTTCCCTAATACCCTAACCCTAAACTAACCCTAATCCTAATACACTAACCCTAGCCCTAACCTATCCGTAACCCTAACCCTAAACCTAACCCTAATATGAATCCTAACCCTAATACCCTAACCCTAGGATAACCCTAACCCTAATCCTAACCCTAACCCTAGCCTAACCCTAACCCTAACTCTAATGCTATCCTAACCCTAACTATAACCCTAATACCTCTAATACGAACCCTAACCCTAACACAAACCCTAACCCTAACGCAAATCCTAACCCTAACGCTACCCTAACCCTAACCATAATACAAACCCTAACCCCTAACCCTAACCCTAATCCTAATAACCCTAACCCTAACACTAAAACCCTAAAACACTAACCCTAACCCAAATACGAACCATTAACTTAATACGAACCCTATCCCAAACCCTAAAACGAACCCTAATACGAACCCTAACCCTAATACCCTAATATCCTAACCCTAAATAACCCTAACCCTAACCCAAACCCTAATACCCAAACCCTAACCCTAACCTAACCCTAACCCTAATACCCTAATCCTAACCCTAATACGAACCAAAACCTTTTCCATAACCTAACCCTAAAACTAACCCTAACCCTAATACCCTAATACGAACCCTAACACTATCCATAACCTAACCCTAACACTAACCCTAACTCTATGTAACCCTAACCCTAATCTAATAACCCTAACCCTAAAACCCTAAAACCCTAACCCTAATACAAACCCTAATCCTAATAGGAACACAAACCCTAACCCTAATACGAACCATAACACTAATAGCCTAATACCCTAACCCTAACTAACCCTAACATAACGCGAACCCTAAACCTAAAGCTAATCTAACCCTAACCCTAATAAGAACCCTAACCCTAATATGAACCCTAACCCTAACAAAACCTAACCCTAATACCCTAACCTTAACATAACCCTAACCCTAACACAAACCCTAACACTAATACCCTAACCCTAATCATAACCCTAATACGAACCCTAATACCCTAACCTTAATACCATAACCCTAACCCTAACCCTAACCCTAACCCTAAAGATACTCTAACCCTTACCCTAATACAAACCCTAACCCTAATACCCTAACCCTAACCCTAATACCCTTTCCCTATTACCCTAAACCTATCCCTAATCCTAACCATAACCCTAATACCCTAACCCTAATACCCTAACCCTAAGCTAACCCTAACCCTAATATGAAACCTAACACTAACCCTAATACCCTAACCCAACCCTAACCCTAATCCTAACCCAAACCCTTACCAAACCCTAAACATAACTCTAACGCTACCCTAAACCTAACTATAACCCTGATACCTCTAATATGAACCCTAACCCTAACAAAAACCCTAACCCTAACGCGAACCTTAACCCTAACGCTACCCTATTACTAACCCTAATACTAACCCTAAACCCTAAACCTAACCCCTAATACCCTAGCCCTAACCCTAAGTAACCCTAACCCTAATCCTAATAACTATAACCCTAACACAAAAACCCTAAAACACTAACCCTAACCCTAATACGAACCCTAACCCTAATACGAACCCTAACCCTAATATGAACCTGAACCCTAACCTTAATCGAACCCTAACCCTAATACCCTAATATCCTAGCCCTAAACCTAACTAACCCTAACCCTAATGTGAACCCTAACCCTAACGCTACCCTAACCCTAATACAAACCCTAATGCTATTACGAACCCTAACTCTAACCCTTATACGAACTCTAACCCTCAATAACCCTAACCCTAATACCCTAACCCTAACTCTAATACCCTAACCCTAATACCCTAACCCTAAACCTAACTATAATACCAAACCCTAACCCTAACATAAACCTAACCCTAATACCCTAATCCTAACCCTAACCCAAACCCTAATATGAACCCTAACCCTATCCCTAACCCTAACACTAACCCTAACCCTATCCCTAAACCTAATACCCTAACCCTAACCCAACCCTAACCTTAATCCTAACCCTAACCCAAACCCTTACACAAACCCTAACACTAACACTAACCCTAACATTAATACCATAACCCTAACCAAACCCTAACCGTAAACCTAATCCTAACCCTAAACCTAACCTAACCCTAGCCCTTACACAAACCCTAACCCTAACACGAACCCTAACATGAATCCGAGACCTAACCCTAAACATAAAACCATAAATTCTAATTCTAACCCTAATACCCTAACCCTAAAACCCTAACCTTAATACGAACCCTAACCCTAACTAACCCTAACCCTAATACTCTAACCCTAACGCTAACACTATTACCCTCACCCTAATACCCTAACCCTAACCTAACTCTAAATCTAACCCTAATATGAACCCTACCCCTAACACAAACCCTAACCCTAACTCTAATACGAACCCTTACCCTAATACGAACCCTAACCCTAATACGAACCCTGACCCCGGCCCTAACCCTGACCCAACCCTAACCCTAACCCGAACCCATATACCCTAACCATAATTCTAACACAAAACCTAACTCTAACCCTAACCCTAATACCCTAACCTAACCCTAAAACTAACCCTAACCCTAACACTAATACCCTAATCCTACCCTAAACCTAACCCTAATACGAACCCTTATCCTAATATAACCCTAACCTTTTTACCATAACCCTAACCCTAACCAAACCCTAACCGTAACCCTAATCCTAACCCTAACCCTAACCTAACCTAACTCTAACACAAACCCTAACTCTAACTCTAATCCTAACCCTAACCCTAATACTACTCTAACCCTAACACTAAAACGAACCCTAACCCTAAAATGAACCCTAATAACCCTAACTCTAATTTAACCCTAACCCTAACTATAACACTAATACCTCTAATACGAAACCTAACCCTAAAACAAACCTTAACGCGAACCCTAACCCTAACCTAACCCTAACCCTAATACGAACCCTAACCTTAACCCCTAACCCTAACTAACTATAATCCTAAAAACCCTAACCCTAACCCTAATCCTAATAACCCTAACCCTAAAACCCCAAACCTAACCCTAATACGAACCCTAACACTAACCTAACCCTAACCCTAATACCCTAACCCAAACCTAACCCTAATCCTATCCCTAACCCTAACCTAACCCTAACTCTTACACAAACCCTAACCCTATCAAGAACACTAACCCTAACGCTACTCTAACCCTAACCCTAATACGACACTAACCCTACTAAGAACCTTAACCCTAATACGAACCCTAATCCAAAATAACCCTAAACTTAACCCTAAACCTAATATCCTAACCCTAATACCCCTAATAAGAACCCTAACCCTAAAACAATCCCAAACCCTAACCCTAAAGTGTACCCTAACGCTACCCTAACCCTAAAATGAACCCTAACCCTAACCTAACCCTAATCCTAACCCTAAAACTCTAACCCTACGCCTAACCTAACCCTAACCCTAATCCTAACCCTAACCCTTACCTAACACTAAACCTTAAACAAACCCTAACCCTAACAATAACCCTAACACGAACCCTAACCCTAAAGATAATCTAACCCTAACCCTAATACAAACCCTAATACGAACCCTAATAAAAACCCTAACACTAACTAACCCTAACCTTAACCCTAACCCTAATACACTAACCCTAACCCTAATACCCTTTCCCTAGTACCCTAAACCTAAACCTTACCTAACCATTACCCTAATACCCTAAACCTAATACGCTAACCCTAACCCTAAGCTAACCGTAACCCTAACCATAACCCTAATATGAAAGCTAACCCTAACACCCTAACCCAACCCTAACCCTAATCCTAACCCTTACCTAACCCTAACCCTAACCCTAACTCTAACACTACCCTAACCCTAACTATAACCCTAATACCTCTAATATGAACCCTAACCCTAACAAAACCCTAACGTGAACTCTAACCCTAATGCTACCCTATTCCTAACCCTAATATGAACCCTAACCCCTAACCCTAACTCTAACCCCCTAATAACCTAGCCCTAACCCTAAGTAACCCTAACCTTAATCCTAATAACCATAACCCTAACACTAAAACCCTAAAACTCTAACCCTATCCCTAATACAAATGATAACCCTAACCCTAATATGAACCCTAACCCTAATACGAACCCTAATACGAACCATAACCCTAATACCCTAATATCCTAACCCTAAACCTAACTAACACTAATCCTAACGCGAACCCTAACCCTAACGCTACCCTAACACAATTACAAACCCTAACCCTAATACGAACCCTAACTCTAACCCTTAAACGAATCCTAACCCTAACTAACCCTAACCCTAATACCCTAACCCTAATTCGAATACCCTAACCCTAATATCCTAACCCTAACCCTAATACCCTAACCCTAACTATTATACCCAAACCCTAACTTAAACCTAACCCTAATACCCTAACCCTAACTCTAATACGAACCCTAACCCTATCCCTAACCTAACCCTAACACTAACCCTAACCCTATCCCTAAACCTAATATGCTAACCCTAACCCAACCCTAACCCTATTCCTAACCCTAACCCAAACCCTTACACAAACCCTAACACTAACACGAGCCCTAACCCTATCCCTAACCCTAAACCGAACCATAACCCCAACCCTTATACCATAACCCTTATTCTAAACCTAAAACCCTTTCCCTAACCCTAAAACCATAACCCTAACGATAATAACCTAACCCTAATACCCTAACCCTAAACCCTATTACTAACCCTAAGTAACCCTAACCCTAATCTAATAACCCTAACCTTAAAACCCTAACACCCTAACCCTAATACGAACCCTAACCCTAATATGAACCCTAACCCTAATACTAAAATACCCTAACCCTTACTAACCCTAACATAACGCGAACCCTAATCCTAATCTAACCATTACCCTAATACGAATGCTTACTCTAATACGAACCCTAACCCTAATATGAACCCTAATCCTAACTAACCCTAACCCTAATTCCCTAACCCTAACCCTAACACTAACCCTAACCCTAATACTAATCCTAACCCTAACCTAACCCTAAACCTAACCTTAATACCATAACCCTAACCCTAACCAAAAACAAACCGTAAACCTAATCCTAACTTTAACCCTATCCCTAACCTAACCCTAACACTTACACAAACCCTCACCCTAACACGAACCCTAACCCTAACCCTAACACGAACCCTAACCCTAATACCATAAATCCTAATTCTAACCCTAATACCCTAACCCTAAAACCCTAACCCTAACCTTAATATAAACCCTAACCCTTACTAAACCTAACCTTAATACTCTAACCCTAACGCTAATACTATTACCCTCACCCTAATACCCTAACCCTAATCTAACTCTAACCCTAACCCTAATATGAACCCTACCCCTAACACAAACCCTAATCCTAACTCTAATACAAACCCTAACCCTAATACGAACCCTAACCCAAATACGAACCCTGACCCGACCCTAACTCTGACCCAACCCTAACCCGAACCCGAATACCCTAACCATAACTCTAACAAAAAAGCTAATTCTAACCCTAACCCTAATACGAACCCTAACCCTAAAAACCTAATACCCTAACCCTAATGCTAACCTAACCCTAAGACGAACCCTAACCCTAATACGAACCCTAACCATAATATGAACGCTAAACCTAACCCTAATACCATAACACTAATTCAAACCCTGTTACTAACCCTAACCCTAATTCTAACCCTAATACCCTAACCCTAAAACTCTAACCCTAATACCCTAACTCTAACCCTAATACGAACCCTAACCCAACCCTAACCCTAACCCTAATACCCTAACCCTAACCCAACCCTAACCCTAATAATTTCCCTAACCTAACCCTAACCCTTACACAAACCCTAACCCTAACACAAACCATAACCCTAATCCTAAAGATACTCTAACCCTAACCCTAATACAAACCTTAACCCTAATCCTAACCCTAATACGAACCCTAACCCTAATACGAACCCTAACACTAACTAACCCTAACCTAAACCCTAACCCTATTACCCTAACCCTAATACCCTTTCCCTAATACCCTAACCCTAAACTAACCCTAACCCTAATACACTAACCCTAGCCCTAACCTATCCGTAACCCTAACCCTAAACCTAACCCTAATATGAATCCTAACCCTAATACCCTAACCCTAGGATAACCCTAACCCTAACCCTAGCCTTTCCCTAACCCTAACTCTAATGCTATCCTAACCCTAACTATAACCCTAATACCTCTAATACGAACCCTAACCCTAAAACAAACCCTGACCCTAACGCGAACCCTATCCCTAACGCTACCCTAACCCTAATTCGAACCCATAACCCTAACCCTAATTCTAATAACCCTAACACTAAAACCCTAAAACACTAACCCTAACCCTAATACGAACCCTATCCCAAACCCTAAAACGAACCCTAATACGAAGCCTAACCCTAACCCTAATACCCTAATAACCTAACCCTAACCCTAACTAACCCTAACTCTAACCCTAACCGTAATACCCTAACCATAATAACCTAACCCTTACCCTAATGCTACCCTATTACGAACCCTAACCCTAATATGAACCCTAACCCTAACTAATCCTAACCCTAATACCCTAACCCTAATATCCTAACCCTAACCCTAATCCTAACCCAAACCCTAATAACCAAACCCTAACCCTAACCCTAATACCCTAATCTTAACCCTAATACGAACCAAAACCCTATCCATAACCTAACCCTAAAACTAACCCTAACCCTATCCCTAATACCCTAATCCTAACCATAACCCTAACCCTAATACGTACCCTAACACTATCCATAACCTAACCCTAACACTAACCCTAACCCTATGTAACCCTAACCCTGATCTAATAACCCTAACCCTAAAACCCTAACCCTACCCCTAATACAAAACCTAACCCTAAAAGGAACACTAACCCTAACCCTAATACGAACCATAACCCTAATAGCCTAATACCCTAACCCTAACTAACCCTAACATAACACGAACCCTAATCCTAAAGCTAATCTAACCCTAACCCTAATAAGAACCCTAACCCTAATATGAACCCTAACCCTAACAAACCCTAACCCTAATACCCTAACCCTAACCTAACCCTAACCCTAACACTAACCCTAACCCTCAGTGGTGGAACAAGGGGGGGGCACCCAGGCACGTGCCCCCCCTGTCATTTAGGATCACTATGTACCCCAATTCCCCCTGCCACACCACAGATCGGATCTCTTTTCCGATCCGATCTACGGTGCTGCGCTCCCCGCCTCCCGTCCCCACTACAGCGGCAGCCGCACAGACAGGACAGCTGAGCTGAGCGACGGCTAAGCTGTCCAATAATGTATGAATGAAGCAGCCTGCGTGCCCAGCCAATGACTGAGCGGCAGGCTGCTTCAGTCATACATTATTGGACAGCTGAGCCGTCGCTCAGCTCAGCTGTCCTGTCTGTGTGGCCGCTGTGCTGCAGTGGGGACGGGAGTGCAGGGCAGCAGGTCCGCGTGTGCTGCTTGGGGAGGAAGTTTTAGTTTTATTAAGCTGCTGTACGGTTTGACCGGAAACAGGGACCGGCGTCCCATTAGTGCACTGGTGGAGGGTATTTAAACGAGGTGAGTTAATTTCTATCATGTTACCTGCTTGAAAAAAGCTCAATAAATGAGCTGAAATGTTGCACAGTCATGCAGTTTTTATTAGCTTTATTTATCCGTTCGGAGTGCCGCCGTTGGAGGGATATATATATATATATATACATATGTGTGTGTGTGTGTGTATATATATATATATATATATATATATATGTGTGTGTGTGTGTGTGTGTGTGTGTGTATATATATATATATATACGTGTGTATATATATATATATATATATATATATGTATGTATAAGTATATATATATATATATATATATATACACACCTTCTCTTTATTAGGGGCCATACTGTCTCCAGTGACCCGGGCCCCCCATGGTCTTAATCAGGCTCTGCTGGCATAGTGACAGGGAGAAGCCTGTACTCCTTGTCCCCAGCGTGATGAAATAAGGTTGTGGCTTGAGAGTACAGAATTCCCTGTGAGGCCACACCCACCATCCCAGGAGTTCGCACAAAAGACCAACCCCCCCCCCCCGCCTTTCCCTATCGTGGTGCCCCCCCTGTCATTTTGTTCTGGATCCACCCCTGCTAACTCTAATACTGTAAATTATAGTTCTAACCCTAACCCTTATCTAACCCTAACCCTAACTCTAACGCTACCCTAACCCTAACTATAACCCTAATACCTCTAATATGAACCCTAACACAAACCCTAACCCTAACGCTTACCCTAACCCTAACGCTACCTTATTACTAACCCTAATACGAACCCTAAACCCTAAACCTAACCCTCTAATACCCTAGCCCTAACCCTAAGTAACCCTAACCCTAATCCTAATAACCATAACCCTAACACTAAAACCCTAAAACACTAACCCTAACCCTAATACAAACCATTACCCTAACCCTAATAAGAACACTAACCCTAGTATGAACCCTAAAACTAACCCTAATACGAACCCTAATATGAACCCTAACCCTAATACCCTAATATCCTAACCCTAAACCTAACTAACACTAACCCTAACACGAACCCTAACCCTAACGCTACCCTAACCCTAATACAAACCCTAACCCTAATACGAACCCTAACTCTAACCCTTATACGAACCCTAAATAACCCTAACCCTAATACCCTAACCCTAACTCTAATACCCTAACCCTAATACCCTAACACTAATCCTAACCTAACCCTAACCCTAACTATAATACCCAAACCCTAACCCTAACCTAAACCTAACCCTAATACCCTAATCCTAACCCTAACCCAAACCCTAATATGGACCCTAACCCTATCCCTAACCTAACCCTAACACTAACCCTAACCCTATCCCTTAACCTAATACCCTAACCCTAACCCAACCCTAACCCTAACCCAAACCATTACACAAACCCTAACCCTAACACTAACATGAACCCTAACCCTATCCCTAACCCTAACACGAACCCTAACCCTAATACCATAACCCTTATTCTAAACCTACTACCCTAAACCTAACCCTAAAACCCTAAATCTAACCCTAATACCCTAACGCTAAACCCTATTCCTAACCCTAAGTAACCCTAACCCTAATCTAATAACCCTAACCCTAAAACCCTAACACCCTAACCCTAAAACAAACCCAAACCCTAATAAGAACCCTATCCCTAATATGAACGATAACTAATCCTAACCCTAATTCCCTAACCCTAACCTAACCCTAACACTAACCCTAACCCTAATACAAACCCAAACCATAACCTAACCCTAACCTTAATACCATAACCCTTACCCTAACCAAACCCTAACCGTAATCCTAATCCTAACCCTAAACTTAACCTAACCCTTACATAAACCCTAACCCTAACACGAACCCTAACACGAACCCTAACCCTAAAACCATAAATCCTAATTCTATCCCTAATACCCTAACCCTAAAACCCTAACCCTAACCTTAATACGAACCCTAACCCTAACTAACCCTAACCCTAATACTCTAACCCTAACGTTAACACTATTACCCTCACCCTAATACCCTAACCCTAACCTAACCCTAACCCTAATATGAATCCTACCCCTAACACAAACCCTAACTCTAATACGAACCCTAATACGAACCCTAACCCTAATATGAACCCTGACCCCAACCCGAACCCTGATCCAACCCTAACCCTAACCCGAACCCAAATACCCTAACCATAATTCTAACACAAAACCTAACTCTAACCCTAACCCTAATACCCTAACCCTAACCTAACCCTAACACTAACCCTAACTCTAACCCTATTACCCTAATCCTACCCTAACCCTAATCCTAACCATAATCCTAACCTAACCCTAACCCTAACCTTTTTACGATAACCCTAACCCTAACCAAACCCTAACCGTAACCCTAATCCTAACCCTAACCCTAACCTAACCCTAACTCTAACACAAACCCTAACTCTAACCCTAACACTACTCTAACCCTAACCCTAAAACGAACCCTAACCCTAATACGAACCCTAATAACCCTAACTCTAATTTTACCCTAACTTTAACACTAATACCTCTAATACGAAACCTAACCCTAAAACAAACCTTTACGCAAACCCTAACCTAACCCTAACCCTAATACGAACCCTAACCTTAACCTCTAACCCTAACTAACTAACTATAATCCTAATAACCCTAACCCTATCCCTAATCCTAATAACCCTAACCCTGACCCTAAATCCCCAAACCTAACCCTAATACGAACCCTAACACTAACCTAACCCTAACCCTAATACCCTAACCCAAACCAAACCCTAATCCTATTCCTAACCATAACCTAACCCTAACTCTTACACAAACCCTAACCCTATCAAGAAAATTTACCCTAACGCTACTCTAACCCTAACCCTAATACGAACACTAACCCTAATAAGAACCTTAACCCTAATACGAACCCTAATACGAACCCTAATCCAAACTAACCCTAACCTTAACCCTAAACCTAATACCCTATCCCTAATACCACTAATAAGAACCCTAACCCTAAAACAATCCCTAATCCTAACCCTAAAGTGAACCCTAACCCTAAACCTAACACCCTAATACCCTAACCCTAACCCTAATACGAACCTTAACCCTAAACTAACTCTAATCCTAACCCGTATATTCTAACCCTACCCCTAACCCAACCCTAACGCTAATCCTAACCCTAACTCTTACCTTACCCAAAACCTTAAACATACCATAACCCTAACAAGAACCCTAACACGAACCCTAACCCTAAAGATAATCTAACCCTAACCCTAATACAAACCCTAACACTAACTAACACTAACCTTAACCCTAACCCTAATACCCTAACCCTAACCCAATACCCTAAACCTAATACCCTAACCCTAACCTAACCGTAACCCTAACCATAACCTTTACCTAACCCTAAGCCTAACTCTAACGCTACCCTAACCCTAATACCACTAATAAGAACCCTAACCCTAAAACAAACCCTAACCCTAAAGTGAACCATAACCCTAACACAAACCCTAATGCGAACCCTAACCCTAATGCTACCCTATTCCTAACCCTAATATGAACCCTAACCCCTAACCCTAACCCCCTAATAACCTAGCCCTAACCCTAAGTAACCCTAACCCTAATCCTAATAACCATAACCTTAACACTAAAACCCTAAAACTCTAACCCTAACCCTAATACGTATGATAACCCTAACCCTAATATGAACCCTAACCCTAATATGAACCCTAACCCTAACTCTAATACGAACCCTAGTACGAACCCTAACCCTAATACCCTAATATCCTAACCCTATACCTAACTAACACAAACCCTAACGCGAACCCTAACGCTACCCTAACCGTAATACAAACCCTAACCCTAATACGAACCCTAACTCTAACCCTTATACGAACCCTAACCCTAACTAACCCTAATCCTAATACCCTAACCCTAATTCTAATACCCTAACCCTAATATACAAACCCTACCCTAACCCTTACCCTAACTATTATACCCAAACCCTAACCTAAACCTAACCCTAATCCTATCCCAAACCCTAACCAAATGCTAACTCTTACACAAACCCTAACCCTATCAAGAACACTAACCCTAACGCTACTCTAACCCTAACCCTAATACGAACACTAACCCTAATAGGAACCTTAACCCTAATGCGAACCCTAATACGAACCCTAATCCAAACTAACCCTAACCTTAACCCTAAACCTAATACCCTAACCCTAATACCACTAATAAGAACCCTAATAACCCTAACTCTAATTTTACCCTAACTATAACACTAATACCTCTAATACGAAACCTAACCCTAAAACAAACCTTAACGCAAACCCTAACCCTAACCTAACCCTAACTCTAATACGAGCCCTAACCTTAACCCCTAACCCTAACTAACTATAATCCTAATAACCCTAACCCTAACCCTAACCCTAACCCTAACCCTAAAACATCAAACCTAACACTAATACGAACCCTAACACTAACCTAACCCTAACCCTAATTCCCTAACCCAAACCTAACCCTAATCCTATCCCTAACCCTAACCTAACCCTAACTCTTACAAAAACCCTGACCCTATCAAGAAAATTTACCCTAACGCTACTCTAACCCTAACCCTAATACGAACACTAGCCATAATAAGAACCTTAACCCTAATACGAACCCTAATACGAACCCTAATCCAAAACTAACCCTAACCTTAACCCTAAACCTAATACCCTAACCCTAATACCACTAATAAGAACCCTAACCCTAAAACAATCCCTAACCCTAACCCTAAAGTGAACCCTAACCTTAACGCTACCCTAACCCTAATATCAACCCTTACCCTAAACCTAACACCCTAATACCCTAACCCAAACCCTAATACAAGCCTTAACCCTAACCTAACCCTAATCCTAACCCTAATACTCTAACCCTACCCCTAACCCTAATCCTAACCCTAACCCTTACCTAACCCTAAACCTTAAACAAACCCTAACCCTAACAAGAACCCTAACACGAACCCTAACCCTAAAGATAATCTAACCCTAACCCTAATATAAACCCTAATATGAACCCTAATACAAACCCTAACACTAACTAACACTAACCTTAACCCTAACCCTAATACCCTAACCCTAATACCCTTTCCCTAATACCCTAAACCTAAACCTAAAATAACCATAACCCTAATACCCTAACCCTAACCTAACCGTACCCCTAACCATAACCCTAATATGAAAGCTAACCCTAACGCTAACACCCTAACCCTAACCCAACCCTAACCCTAATCCTAACCCTTACCTAACCCTAACTCTAACGCTACCCTAACCCTAACTATAACCCTAATACCTCTAATATAAACCCTAACACTAACACAAACCCTAATGTGAACCCTAACCCTAATGCTACCCTATTCCTAACCCTAATATGAACCCTAACCCCTAACCCTAACCCTAACCCCCTTATAACCTAGCCCTAACCCTAAGTAACCCTAACCCTAATCCTAATAACCATAACCCTAACACTAAAACCCTAAAACTCTAACCCTAACCCTAATACGAATGATAACCCTAACCCTAATATGAACCCTAATATGAACCCTAACCCTAACTCTAATACGAACCCTAGTATGAACCCTAACCCTAATACCCTAATATCCTAACCCTATACCTAACTAACACTAACCCTTACGCGAACCCTAACCCTAACGCTACCCTAACCCTAATACAAACCCTAACCCTAATACGAACCCTAACTCTAACCCTTATACGAACCCTAACCCTAATACCCTAACCCTAATTCTAATACCCTAACCCTAATATACAAACCCTAACCTAACCCTAACCCTAACTATTATACCCAAACCCTAACCTAAACCTAACCCTAATCCTATCCCAAACCCTAACCTAACGCTAACTCTTACACAAACCCTAACCCTAACGCTACTCTAACCCTAACCCTAATACGAACACTAACCCTAATAAGAACCTTAACCCTAATACGAACCCTAATACGTACCCTAATCCAAACTAACCCTAACCTTAACCCTAAACCTAATACCCTAACCCTAATACCACTAATTAGTACCCTAAAACTAAAACAATCCCTAACCCTAACCCTAAAGTGAACCCTAACCCTAACGCTACCCTAACCCTAATATGAACCCTAACCCTAAACCTAACACCCTAATACCCTAACCCTAATACGAACCTTAACCCTAACCCAACCCTAACCCTAATCCTAACCCTAACCCTTACCTAACCCTAATCCTTAAACAAACCCTAACCCTAACAAGAACCCTAACACGAAACCTAACCCTTAAGATAATCTAACACTAACCCGAATACGAACCCTAATACAAACCCTAACACTAACTAACCGTAACCTTAACCCCTAACCCTAATACCCTAACCCTAACCTTAATTCCCTTTCCCTAATACCCTAAACCTAAACCTAACCTAACCATAACCCTATACCCTAAACCTAATACCCTAACCCTAACCCTAACCTAACCGTAACCCTAACCATAACCCTAAAATGAAAGCTAACCCTAACCCTAACACCCTAACCCTAACCCAACCCTAACCCTAATCCTAACCCTTACCTAACCCTAACTCTAACGCTACCCTAACCCTAACTATAACCTTAATACCTCTAATATGAACCCTAACCCTAACACAAACCCTAACTCGAACCCTAACCCTAATGCTACCCTTTTCCTAACCTTAATATGAACCCTAACCCCTAACCCTAACCCCCTAATAACCTAGCCCTAACCCTAAGTAACCCTAACCCTAATCCTAATAACCATAACCCTAACAATAAAACCCTAAAACTCTAACCCTAACCCTAATACGAATGACAACCCTAACCCTAATATGAACCCTAACCTTAATATGAACCCTAACCCTAATACGAACCCTAATACGAACCCAAACCCTAATACCCTAATATCCTAACCCTAAAACTAACTAACACTAACCCTAATGCTACCCTAACCCTAATACAAACCCTAACCCTAATACGAACCCTAACTATAACCCTTATACGAACCCTAACTAACCCTAACCCTAATACCCTAACCCTAATTCTAATACCCTAACCCTAATATCCTAACCCTAACCTAACCCTAACCCTAACTATTATACCCAAACCCTAACCTAATCCTAACCCTAACCCTAACTCTAATACGAACCCTAACCGTATCCCTAACCTAACCCTAACACTAACCCTAACCCTATCCCTAAACCTAATATGCTAACCCTAACCCAACCCTAACCCTAATCCTAACCCTAACCCAAACCCTTACACAAACCCTAACCCTAACACGATCCCCAACCCTAACCCTAAAATGAACCATAACAGCAACCCTTATACCATAACCCTTATTCTAAACCTAATACCCTAACCCTAACACTAAAACCATAACCCTAACGGTAATAACCTAACCCTAATACCCTAACCCTAAACCCTATTACTTACCCTAAGTAACCCTAACCCTAATCTAATAACCCTAACCCTAACCTTAAAACCCAAACACCCTCACCCTAATACGAACCCTAACCCTAATATGAACCCTAACCCTAATACCAAAATACCCTAACCCTTACTAACCCTAACATAACGCGAACCCTAATCCTAAAGCTAATCAAACCATAACCCTAATACGAATCCTAACTCTAATACGAACCCTAACCCTAATATGAACCATAATCCTAACTAACCCTAACCCTAATTCCCTAACCCTAACCTAACCCTAACCCTAACACTAACCCTAACCCTAATACTAATCCTAACCCTAACCCTAACCCTAACCTAACCCTAACCCTAACCTTAATACCATAACCCTAACCCTAACCAAACCCTAACCGTAACCCTAATCCTAACTCTAACCCTAACCTAACCCTAACCCTTACACAAACCCTTACCCTAACACGTACCCTAACCCTAATACGAACCCTAACACTAACTAACCCTAACACTAATACCCTAATCCTAACCCTAACCCTAACACTACTCTAACCCTAACCCTAAAACGAACCCTAACCCTAATACGAACCCTAATAACCCTAACTCTAAATTTACCCTAACCCTAACTATAACACTAATACCTCTAATACGAAACCTAACCCTAAAACAAACCTTAACGCAAACCCTAACCCTAACCTAACCCTAACTCTAATACGGACCCTAACCTTAACCCCTAACCCTAACTAACTATAATCCTAATAACCCTAACCCTAACCCTAATCCTAATAACCCTAACCCTAACCCTAAAACATCAAACCTATCACTAATACGAACCCTAACACTAACCTAACCCTAACCCTAATTCCCTAACCCAAACCTAACCCTAATCCTATCCCTAACCTTAACCTAACCCTAACTCTTACAAAAACCCTGACCCTATCAAGAAAATTTACCCTAACGCTACTCTAACCCTAACCCTAATACGAACACTAGCCATAATAAGAACCTTAACCCTAATACGAACCCTAATACGAACCCTAATCCAAAACTAACCCTAACCTTAACCCTAAACCTAATACCCTAACCCTAATACCACTAATAAGAACCCTAACCCTAAAACAATCCCTAACCCTAACCCTAAAGTGAACCCTAACCTTAACGCTACCCTAACCCTAATATCAACCCTTACCCTAAACCTAACACCCTAATACCCTAACCCAAACCCTAATACAAGCCTTAACCCTAACCTAACCCTAATCCTAACCCTAATACTCTAACCCTACCCCTAACCCTAATCCTAACCCTAACCCTTACCTAACCCTAAACCTTAAACAAACCCTAACCCTAACAAGAACCCTAACACGAACCCTAACCCTAAAGATAATCTAACCCTAACCCTAATATAAACCCTAATATGAACCCTAATACAAACCCTAACACTAACTAACACTAACCTTAACCCTAACCCTAATACCCTAACCCTAATACCCTTTCCCTAATACCCTAAACCTAAACCTAAAATAACCATAACCCTAATACCCTAACCCTAACCTAACCGTACCCCTAACCATAACCCTAATATGAAAGCTAACCCTAATGCTAACACCCTAACCCTAACCCAACCCTAACCCTAATCCTAACCCTTACCTAACCCTAACTCTAACGCTACCCTAACCCTAACTATAACCCTAATACCTCTAATATAAACCCTAACACTAACACAAACCCTAATGTGAACCCTAACCCTAATGCTACCCTATTCCTAACCCTAATATGAACCCTAACCCCTAACCCTAACCCCCTTATAACCTAGCCCTAACCCTAAGTAACCCTAACCCTAATCCTAATAACCATAACCCTAACACTAAAACCCTAAAACTCTAACCCTAACCCTAATACGAATGATAACCCTAACCCTAATATGAACCCTAATATGAACCCTAACCCTAACTCTAATACGAACCCTAGTATGAACCCTAACCCTAATACCCTAATATCCTAACCCTATACCTAACTAACACTAACCCTTACGCGAACCCTAACCCTAACGCTACCCTAACCCTAATACAAACCCTAACCCTAATACGAACCCTAACTCTAACCCTTATACGAACCCTAACCCTAATACCCTAACCCTAATTCTAATACCCTAACCCTAATATACAAACCCTAACCTAACCCTAACCCTAACTATTATACCCAAACCCTAACCTAAACCTAACCCTAATCCTATCCCAAACCCTAACCTAACGCTAGCTCTTACACAAACCCTAACCCTATCAAGAACACTAACCCTAACGCTACTCTAACCCTAACCCTAATTCGAACACTAACCCTAATAAGAACCTTAACCCTAATACGAACCCTAATACATACCCTAATCCAAACTAACCCTAACCTTAACCCTAAACCTAATACCCTAACCCTAATACCACTAATTAGTACCCTAAAACTAAAACAATCCCTAACCCTAACCCTAAAGTGAACCCTAACCCTAACGCTACCCTAACCCTAATATGAACCCTAACCCTAAACCTAACACACTAATACCCTAACCCTAACCCTAATACGAACCTTAACCCTAACCCAACCCTAACCCTAACCCTAATCCTAACCCTAACCCTTACCTAACCCTAATCCTTAAACAAACCCTAACCCTAACAAGAACCCTAACACGAACCCTAACCTTAAAGATAATCTAACACTAACCCTAATACGAACCCTAATACAAACCCTAACACTAACTAACCGTAACCTTAACCCCTAACCCTAATACCCTAACCCTAACCTTAATTCCCGTTCCCTAATACCCTAAACCTAACCTAACCATAACCCTATACCCTAAACCTAATACCCTAACCCTAACCCTAACCTTTCCGTAACCCTAACCATAACCCTAAAATGAAAGCTAACCCTAACCCTAACACCCTAACCCTAACCCAACCCTAACCCTAATCCTAACCCTTACCTAACCCTAACTCTAACGCTACCCTAACCCTAACTATAACCTTAATACCTCTAATATGAACCCTAAGCCTAACATAAACCCTAGCGCGAACCCTAACCCTAATGCTACCCTTTTCAAAACCTTAATATGAACCCTAACCCCTAACCCTAACCCTAACCCCCTAATAACCTAGCCCTAACCCTAATCCTAATAACCATAACCCTAACAATAAAACCCTAAAACTCTAACCCTAACCCTAATACGAATGACAACCCTAACCCTAATATGAACCCTAACCTTAATATGAACCCTAACCCTAATACGAACCCTAATACGAACCCTAACCCTAATACCCTAATATCCTAACCCTAAAACTAACTAACACTAGCCCTAATGCTACCCTAACCCTAATACAAACCCTAACCCTAATACGAACCCTAACTATAACCCTTATACGAACCCTAACCCTAACTAACCCTAACCCTTATACCCTAACCCTAATTCTAATACCCTAACCCTAATATCCTAACCCTAACCTAACCCTAACCCTAACTATTATACCCAAACCCTAACCCAATCCTAACCCTAACCCTAACTCTAATACGAACCCTAACCGTATCCCTAACCTAACCCTAACACTAACCCTAACCCTATCCCTAAACCTAATATGCTAACCCTAACCCAACCCTAACCCTAATCCTAACCCTAACCCAAACCCTTACACAAACCCTAACACGAGCCCCAACCCTAACCCTAAAATGAACCATAACACCAACCTTTATACCATAACCCTTATTCTAAACCTAATACCCTAACCCTAACACTAAAACTATAACCCTAACGGTAATAACCTAACCCTAATACCCTAACCCTAAACCCTATTACTTACCCTAAGTAACCCTTTTCCCTAATCTAATAACCCTAACCCTAACCTTAAAACCCTAACACCCTCACCCTAATACGAACCCTAACCCTAATACGAACCCTAACCCTAATACCAAAATACCCTAACCCTTACTAACCCTAACATAACGCGAACCCTAATCCTAAAGCTAATCAAACCATAACCCTAATACGAATCCTAACTCTAATACGAACCCTAACCCTAATATGAACCATAATCCTAAATAACCCTAACCCTAATTCCCTAACCCTAACCTAACCCTAACCCTTACACTAACCCTAACCCTAATACTAATCCTAACCCTAACCCTAACCTAACCCTAACCCTAACCTTAATACCATAACCCTAACCAAACCCTAACCGTAACCCTAATCCTAACTCTAACCCTAACCCAACCCTAACCCTTACACAAACCCTTACCCTAACACGTACCCTAACCCTAATACGAACCCTAACACTAACTAACCCTAACTTTAACCCTAACCCTATTACCCTAACCCTAATACCCTTTCCCTAATACCCTAACCCTAAACAAACCCTAACCCTAATACACTAACCCTAGCCCTAACCTATCCGTAACCCTAACCCTAAACCTAACCCTAATATGAAACCTAACCCTAATACCCTAACCCTAGGATAACCCTAACCCTAACCCTAATCCTAACCCTAACCTTAACCTAACCCTAACCCTAACTCTAATGCTATCCTAACCCTAACTATAACCCTAATACTTCTAATACGAACCCTAACCCTAACACAAACCCTAACCCTAACGCGAACCCTATCACTAACGCTACCCTAACCATAACCCTAATTCGAACCCTAACCCCTAACCCTAACCCTAATCCTAATAACCCTAACACTAACACTAAAACCCTAAAACACTAAACCTAACCTTAATACGTACCCTAACCCTAACCCTAATACGAACCCTATCCCAAACCCTAAAACGAACCCTAATACAAACCCTAACCCTAATACCCTAATAACCTAACCCTAACCCTAACTAACCCTAACTCTAACCCTAACCGTAATTCCCTAACCATAATAACCTAACCCTAACCCTAATGCTACCCTAATACGAACCCTAACCCTAATACGAACCCTAACCCTAACTAATCCTAACCCTAATCCTAACCCAAACCCTAATAACCAAACACTAACCTAACCCTAACCCTAATACCCTAATCCTAACCCTTATACGAACAAAAACCCTATCCATAACCTAACCCTAAAACTAACCCTAACCCTAACCCTAATATCCTAATCCTAACCATAACCCTAACCCTAACACTAATACGTACCCTAACACTATCCATAACCTAACCCTAACACTAACCCTAACCCTATGTAACCCTAACCCTAATCTTATAACTCTAACCCTAAAACCCTAACCCTACCCCTAATACAAAACCTAACCCTAATAGGAACACTAACCCTAACCCTAATACGAACCATTACCCTAATAGCCTAATACCATAACCCTAACTATCCCTAACATAACGCGAACCCTAATCCTAAAGCTAATCTAACCCTAACCCTAATATGAATTCTAACCCTAACAGACCCTAACCCTAATACACTAACCCTAACCTAACCCTAACTCTAACACTAACCCTAACACAAATACCCTAACCCTAACCCTAATACGAACCCTAACCTTAATACCATAACCCTAACCCTAACACCAGTGGCGTAACTAGAAATTTTTCTCCCCCAAGCCAAAAAAATCTTCGGCTCCCCCCCCCTCCCCCGCTTACCCCCATAATTGGCATTAGTAAAGGGATAAATATGCGCTCGCCGTCAAAAAGGGTGTGTGGCTTCATTGAAATGGGCGTGGCTTCACGTAAAGGGGCGTGGCATTGCAGGAAAAGACTACCTTATACCCCAGTTTTGCAACCTGCACGCCCAGACGTTAGCCACCACAGGAAAGAAAAATAATCCTGATTCATGCCCCTTACATTATTTGTCATTTTTCCTCCTTATAGTAATGCCCAGTATACATTATTCCACATACTGCAATGGCCTTAGCCATTATGCCACACACAATAATGCACATGACACAATATGCACACACTGTAATGCCCCCGACACATTATGCCACACACCGTAATGCCTATGAGACATTATGACAGGAATCGCAATGCCCGTTATACATTATGCTACACACTGCAATGCCCCTGATACATTATAGCACATACAATGTCTGTGACACAGTATGACACACACCACAATGATCCTGAGACATTATACCACATACCACAATGCCCGTGATATAGTATACAACACACCGTAATGCCTGACACATTATGACACACACCGCAATGTCCGTGATACATTATGCCACACACCGTAATGCCCATTACACATTAAGTTCTACAGTAAGGCTTCTAATTACTTTTAAATTACCTGCTCGTTGCCAGGGGTTTCATGCTCTTGGTTCCATGCACGGTGCCAGGGGTTTTCATGCTCAGGGTGTCATGCTCGTTGCCAGGGGTTTCATGCACTGGGTGTCATGCTCGTTGCCAGGGGTTTCATGCACTGGGTGTCATGCTCGTTGCTAGGGGGTAGTGCTTGTTGCTAGCGCCGTGCTCCCAGTGCCACTTATGCCCCCAGTGCCAGATATTCCCCCACAGTGCCAGGTATATGCCCCCAGTGACAGATATTCCCCCACAGTGCCAGGTACATGCCCCCAGTGCCAAATATACCCCCCCAAGTGCCACATATGCCCCCTAAGTGCCTGCTCCCCCCAGTGCCAAATACTCCCCCACAGTACCACATATGCCCCCTCAGTGCCTGCTCCCCCCAGTGCCAGATATTCCCCCACAGTGCCAGGTATATGCCCCCAGTGCCAGATATTCCCCACAGTGCCACATATGCCCCCCCCCAGTGCCTGCTCCCCCCAGTGCCAAATATTCCCCCACAGTGCCAGGTATATGCCCCCAGTGCCAGATATTCCCCCACAGTGCCAGGTATATGCCCCCAGTGCCAGATATTCCCCCACAGTGCCTGGTATATGCCCCCAGTGCCAGATATTCCCCCACAGTGCCACATATGCCCCCCCAGTGCCTGCTCCCCCAGTGCCAAATATTCCCCCACAGTGCCAGGTATATGCCCCCAGTGCCAGATATTCCCCCACAGTGCCAGGTATATGCCCCCAGTGCCAGATATTCCCCCACAGTGCCAGGTACATGCCCCCAGTGCCAGATATTCCCCCCACAGTGCCTGCTCCCCCCCCCCCCCCCGCTCTTTTGTGTTCGGGGACACGGAGCGCACAGCGCGCACCTCTCCAGTGTCCCTCCTGGCTCTCCGGCCGCTCTAATAAAGGAAGTACCGGTTCGTGAGCCAATCAGAGCTCACGAACCGGCACTTCCTTTATTAGACAGCCGGAGAGCCAGGGAGGGACACAGGAGAGGCGCGCGCTGTGCGCTCCGTGTCCCTCCTTACAGCAGCGGAGGGAAGGAGACCGCAGATTGACATGCGGACGCTCGTCCGCATGTCAATCTGTGCAAAGTCAGTGGCGCCCCCGCAGCCCCTCGCCCCCAAGCCACCGCGAGGACTGCGAGGGCAGTAGTTATGCCACTGCCTAACACAACCCTAACCGTATCTCTAATCCTAACCCTAACCTAACCCTAACCCTTTCACAAACCCTAACACTAACACTAACACGAACCCTAACCCTAACACAAACCCTAACTCTAATACCGTAAATTCTAATTCTAACCCTAATACCCTAACCCTTACCTAACCCTAACTCTAACGCTACCCTAACCCTATCTATAACCCTTATACCTCTAATATGAACCCTAACACAAACCCTAACCCTAATGCATACCCTAACCCTAATGCTACCTTATTCCTAACCCTAATACGAACCCTAAACCCTAAACCTAACCCTCTAATACCCTAGCCCTAACCCTAAGTAACCCTAACCCTAATCCTAATAACCATAACCCTAACACTAAAACCCTAAAACACTAACCCTAACCCTAATACAAACCATAACCCTAACCCTAATACGAAAACTAACCCTAGTATGAACCCTAAACCTAACCCTAATACGAACCCTAATACGAACCCTAACCCTAATAGCCTAATATCCTTACCCTAAACCTAACTAACACTAACCCTAACGCGAACCCTAACCCTAACGCTACCCTAACCCTAATACAAACCCTAACCCTAATACGAACCCTAACTCTAACCCTTATACGAACCCTAAATAACCCTAACCATAATACCCTAACCCTAACTCCAATACCCTAACCCTAATACCCTAACACTAACCCTAACCTAACCCTAACCCTAACTATAATACCCAAACCCTAACCCAAACCTAAACCTAACCCTAATACCCTAATCCTAACCCTAACCCAAACCCTAATACGAACCCTAACCCTATCCCTAACCTAACCCTAACACTAACCCTAACCCTATCCCTAAACCTAATACCCTAACCCTAACCCAACCCTAACCCTAACCCTAATCCTAACCCTAACCCAAACCATTACAATAACCCTAACCCTAACACTAACATGAACCCTAAACCTATCCCTAACCCTAACACGAACCCTAACCCTAACCCTTATACCATAATCCTTATTCTAAACCTACTACCCTAAACCTAACCCTAAAACCCTAAATCTAACCCTAATAACCTAACCCTAATACCCTAACGCTAAACCCTATTCCTAACCTTAAGTAACCCTAACCCTAATCTAATAAACCTAACCCTAAAACTCTAACACCCTAACCCTAATACGAACACTAACCCTAATAAGAACCCTAACCCTAATATGAACCCTAACTAATCCTAACCCTAATTCCCTAACCCTAACCTAACCCTAACCCTAATACAAACCCAAACCCTAACCTAACCCTAACCTTAATACCATAACCCTATCCCTAACCAAACCCTAACCGTAACCCTAATCCTAACCCTAAACCTAACCTAACCCTAACCCTTACACAAACCCTAACCCTAACATGAACCCTAACCCTAACCCTAAAACCATAAATCCTAATTCTAATCCTAAAACCCTAACCTTAATACGAACCCTAATCCTAACTAACCCTAAACCTAATACTCTAACCCTAACACTAACACTATTACCCTCACCCTAATACCCTAACCCTAACCTAACTCTAACCCTAACCCTAATATGAACCCTACCCCTAACACAAACCCTAACCCTAACTCTAATACGAACCCTAACCCTAATACGAACCCTAACCCTAATACAAACCCTGACCCCAACCCTAAGCCTGACCCAACCCTAACCCGAACCCGAACCTGAATACCCTAACCATAACTCTAACACAAAACATAACTCTAACCCTAACCCTAATACGAACCCTAACCCTAACCCTAATAACCTAATACCCTATCCCTAACCCTAACTAACCCTAACCCTAACATGAACCCTAACCCTAATGCTAAACTAACCCTAAAACGAACCCTAACCCTAATACGAACCCTACCCATAATATGAACGCTAAACCTAACCCTAATACCATAACACTAATTCTAACCCTAATACCCTAACCCTAACCATAACCCTACAACCCTGACCCTAATCCCTAACCCTAATACCTTAACTCTAACCCTAATACAAACCCTAACCCTAACCTAAACATAACCCTAACCCTAATACCCTAACCCTAACCAAACCCTAACCTTAATCCTTACCCTAACCCTAACCTAACCCTAACCCTTACACAAACCCTAACCCTAACACAAACCCTAACACAAACTCTAACCCTAATCCTAAAGATAACCCTAATACAAACCTTAACCCTAATCCTAACCCTAATACGAACCCTAACCCTAATATGAACCCTAACACTAACTAACCCTAACCTTAACCTTAACCCTAATACCCTAACCCTAATACCTTTTCCCTAATACCCTAACCCTAAACTAACCCTAATCCTAATACACTAACCCTAACCCTAACCTAACCCTAACCCTTTCACAAACCCTAACACTAACACTAACACGAACCCTAACCCTAACACAAACCCTAACTCTAATACCGTAAATTCTAATTCTAACCCTAATACCCTAACCCTTACCTAACCCTAACCCTAACTCTAACGCTACCCTAACCCTATCTATAACCCTTATACCTCTAATATGAACCCTAACACAAACCCTAACCCTAATGCATACCCTAACCCTAATGCTACCTTATTCCTAACCCTAATACGAACCCTAAACCCTAAACCTAACCCTCTAATACCCTAGCCCTAACCCTAAGTAACCCTAACCCTAATCCTAATAACCATAACCCTAACACTAAAACCCTAAAACACTAACCCTAACCCTAATACAAACCATAACCCTAACCCTAATACGAAAACTAACCCTAGTATGAACCCTAAACCTAACCCTAATACGAACCCTAATACGAACCCTAACCCTAATAGCCTAATATCCTTACCCTAAACCTAACTAACACTAACCCTAACGCGAACCCTAACCCTAACGCTACCCTAACCCTAATACAAACCCTAACCCTAATACGAACCCTAACTCTAACCCTTATACGAACCCTAAATAACCCTAACCATAATACCCTAACCCTAACTCCAATACCCTAACCCTAATACCCTAACACTAACCCTAACCTAACCCTAACCCTAACTATAATACCCAAACCCTAACCCAAACCTAAACCTAACCCTAATACCCTAATCCTAACCCTAACCCAAACCCTAATACGAACCCTAACCCTATCCCTAACCTAACCCTAACACTAACCCTAACCCTATCCCTAAACCTAATACCCTAACCCTAACCCAACCCTAACCCTAACCCTAATCCTAACCCTAACCCAAACCATTACAATAACCCTAACCCTAACACTAACATGAACCCTAAACCTATCCCTAACCCTAACACGAACCCTAACCCTAACCCTTATACCATAATCCTTATTCTAAACCTACTACCCTAAACCTAACCCTAAAACCCTAAATCTAACCCTAATAACCTAACCCTAATACCCTAACGCTAAACCCTATTCCTAACCTTAAGTAACCCTAACCCTAATCTAATAAACCTAACCCTAAAACTCTAACACCCTAACCCTAATACGAACACTAACCCTAATAAGAACCCTAACCCTAATATGAACCCTAACTAATCCTAACCCTAATTCCCTAACCCTAACCTAACCCTAACCCTAATACAAACCCAAACCCTAACCTAACCCTAACCTTAATACCATAACCCTATCCCTAACCAAACCCTAACCGTAACCCTAATCCTAACCCTAAACCTAACCTAACCCTAACCCTTACACAAACCCTAACCCTAACATGAACCCTAACCCTAACCCTAAAACCATAAATCCTAATTCTAATCCTAAAACCCTAACCCTAAAACCCTAACCTTAATACGAACCCTAATCCTAACTAACCCTAACCCTAATACTCTAACCCTAACACTAACACTATTACCCTCACCCTAATACCCTAACCCTAACCTAACTCTAACCCTAACCCTAATATGAACCCTACCCCTAACACAAACCCTAACCCTAACTCTAATACGAACCCTAACCCTAATACGAACCCTAACCCTAATACAAACCCTGACCCCAACCCTAAGCCTGACCCAACCCTAACCCGAACCCGAACCTGAATACCCTAACCATAACTCTAACACAAAACATAACTCTAACCCTAACCCTAATACGAACCCTAACCCTAACCCTAATAACCTAATACCCTATCCCTAACCCTAACTAACCCTAACCCTAACATGAACCCTAACCCTAATGCTAAACTAACCCTAAAACGAACCCTAACCCTAATACGAACCCTACCCATAATATGAACGCTAAACCTAACCCTAATACCATAACACTAATTCTAACCCTAATACCCTAACCCTAACCATAACCCTACAACCCTGACCCTAATCCCTAACCCTAATACCCTAACTCTAACCCTAATACAAACCCTAACCCTAACCTAAACATAACCCTAACCCTAATACCCTAACCCTAACCAAACCCTAACCTTAATCCTTACCCTAACCCTAACCTAACCCTAACCCTTACACAAACCCTAACCCTAACACAAACCCTAACACAAACTCTAACCCTAATCCTAAAGATAACCCTAATACAAACCTTAACCCTAATCCTAACCCTAATACGAACCCTAACCCTAATATGAACCCTAACACTAACTAACCCTAACCTTAACCTTAACCCTAATACCCTAACCCTAATACCTTTTCCCTAATACCCTAACCCTAAACTAACCCTAATCCTAATACACTAACCCTAGCCCTAACCTATCCGTAACCCTAACCCTAAACCTAACCCTAATATGAATCCTAACCCTAATACCCTAACCCTAGGATAACCCTAACCCTAATCCTAACCCTAACCCTAGCCTAACCCTAACCCTAACTCTAATGCTATCCTAACCCTAACTATAACCCTAATACCTCTAATACGAACCCTAACCCTAACACAAACCCTAACCCTAACGCAAATCCTAACCCTAACGCTACCCTAACCCTAACCATAATACAAACCCTAACCCCTAACCCTAACCCTAATCCTAATAACCCTAACCCTAACACTAAAACCCTAAAACACTAACCCTAACCCAAATACGAACCATTAACTTAATACGAACCCTATCCCAAACCCTAAAACGAACCCTAATACGAACCCTAACCCTAATACCCTAATATCCTAACCCTAAATAACCCTAACCCTAACCCAAACCCTAATACCCAAACCCTAACCCTAACCTAACCCTAACCCTAATACCCTAATCCTAACCCTAATACGAACCAAAACCTTTTCCATAACCTAACCCTAAAACTAACCCTAACCCTAATACCCTAATACGAACCCTAACACTATCCATAACCTAACCCTAACACTAACCCTAACTCTATGTAACCCTAACCCTAATCTAATAACCCTAACCCTAAAACCCTAAAACCCTAACCCTAATACAAACCCTAATCCTAATAGGAACACAAACCCTAACCCTAATACGAACCATAACACTAATAGCCTAATACCCTAACCCTAACTAACCCTAACATAACGCGAACCCTAAACCTAAAGCTAATCTAACCCTAACCCTAATAAGAACCCTTACCCTAATATGAACCCTAACCCTAACAAAACCTAACCCTAATACCCTAACCTTAACATAACCCTAACCCAAACCCTAACACTAATACCCTAATCCTAACCCTAATCATAACCCTAATACGAACCCTAATACCCTAACCTTAATACCATAACCCTAACCCTAACCCTAAAGATACTCTAACCCTTACCCTAATACAAACCCTAACCCTAATACCCTAACCCTAACCCTAATACCCTTTCCCTATTACCCTAAACCTATCCCTAATCCTAACCATAACCCTAATACCCTAACCCTAATACCCTAACCCTAACCTAACCCTAACCCTAATATGAAACCTAACACTAACCCTAATACCCTAACCCAACCCTAACCCTAATCCTAACCCAAACCCTTACCAAACCCTAAACATAACTCTAACGCTACCCTAAACCTAACTATAACCCTGATACCTCTAATATGAACCCTAACCCTAACAAAAACCCTAACCCTAACGCGAACCTTAACCCTAACGCTACCCTATTACTAACCCTAATACTAACCCTAAACCCTAAACCTAACCCCCTAATACCCTAGCCCTAACCCTAAGTAACCCTAACCCTAATCCTAATAACTATAACCCTAACACAAAAACCCTAAAACACTAACCCTAACCCTAATACGAACCCTAACCCTAATACGAACCCTAACCCTAATATGAACCTGAACCCTAACCTTAATCGAACCCTAACCCTAATACCCTAATATCCTAACCCTAAACCTAACTAACCCTAACCCTAATGTGAACCCTAACCCTAACGCTACCCTAACCCTAATACAAACCCTAATGCTATTACGAACCCTAACTCTAACCCTTATACGAACTCTAACCCTCAATAACCCTAACCCTAATACCCTAACCCTAACTCTAATACCCTAACCCTAATACCCTAACCCTAAACCTAACTATAATACCCAACCCTAACCCTAACATAAACCTAACCCTAATACCCTAATCCTAACCCTAACCCAAACCCTAATATGAACCCTAACCCTATCCCTAACCCTAACACTAACCCTAACCCTATCCCTAAACCTAATACCCTAACCCTAACCCAACCCTAACCTTAATCCTAACCCTAACCCAAACCCTTACACAAACCCTAACACTAACACTAACCCTAACATTAATACCATAACCCTAACCAAACCCTAACCGTAAACCTAATCCTAACCCTAAACCTAACCTAACCCTAGCCCTTACACAAACCCTAACCCTAACACGAACCCTAACATGAATCCGAGACCTAACCCTAAACATAAAACCATAAATTCTAATTCTAACCCTAATACCCTAACCCTAAAACCCTAACCTTAATACGAACCCTAACCCTAACTAACCCTAACCCTAATACTCTAACCCTAACGCTAACACTATTACCCTCACCCTAATACCCTAACCCTAACCTAACTCTAAATCTAACCCTAATATGAACCCTACCCCTAACACAAACCCTAACCCTAACTCTAATACGAACCCTTACCCTAATACGAACCCTAACCCTAATACGAACCCTGACCCCGGCCCTAACCCTGACCCAACCCTAACCCTAACCCGAACCCATATACCCTAACCATAATTCTAACACAAAACCTAACTCTAACCCTAACCCTAATACCCTAACCTAACCCTAAAACTAACCCTAACCCTAACACTAATACCCTAATCCTACCCTAAACCTAACCCTAATACGAACCCTTATCCTAACCTAACCCTAACCTTTTTACCATAACCCTAACCCTAACCAAACCCTAACCGTAACCCTAATCCTAACCCTAACCCTAACCTAACCTAACCTAACTCTAACACAAACCCTAACTCTAACTCTAACCCTAACCCTAACCCTAATACTACTCTAACCCTAACACTAAAACGAGCCCTAACCCTAACCCTAAAACGAACCCTAATAACCCTAACTCTAATTTAACCCTAACCCTAACTATAACACTAATACCTCTAATACGAAACCTAACCCTAAAACAAACCTTAACGCGAACCCTAACCCTAACCTAACCCTAACCCTAATACGAACCCTAACCTTAACCCCTAACCCTAACTAACTATAATCCTAAAAACCCTAACCCTAACCCTAATCCTAATAACCCTAACCCTAAAACCCCAAACCTAACCCTAATACGAACCCTAACACTAACCTAACCCTAATACCCTAACCCAAACCTAACCCTAATCCTATCCCTAACCCTAACCTAACCCTAACTCTTACACAAACCCTAACCCTATCAAGAACACTAACCCTAACGCTACTCTAACCCTAACCCTAATACGACACTAACCCTAATAAGAACCTTAACCCTAATACGAACCCTAATCCAAAATAACCCTAAACTTAACCCTAAACCTAATATCCTAACCCTAATACCCCTAATAAGAACCCTAACCCTAAAACAATCCCAAACCCTAACCCTAAAGTGTACCCTAACGCTACCCTAACCCTAAAATGAACCCTAACCTAACCCTAATCCTAACCCTAAAACTCTAACCCTACGCCTAACCTAACCCTAACCCTAATCCTAACCCTAACCCTTACCTAACACTAAACCTTAAACAAACCCTAACCCTAACAATAACCCTAACACGAACACTAACCCTAAAGATAATCTAACCCTAACCCTAATACAAACCCTAATACGAACCCTAATACAAACCCTAACACTAACTAACCCTAACCTTAACCCTAACCCTAATACACTAACCCTAACCCTAATACCCTTTCCCTAGTACCCTAAACCTAAACCTTACCTAACCATTACCCTAATACCCTAAACCTAATATGCTAACCCTAACCCTAAGCTAACCGTAACCCTAACCATAACCCTAATATGAAAGCTAACCCTAACCCTAACACCCTAACACAACCCTAACCCTAATCCTAACCCTTACCTAACCCTAACCCTAACTCTAACACTACCCGAACCCTAACTATAACCCTAATACCTCTAATATGAACCCTAACCCTAACAAAACCCTAACGTGAACCCTAACCCTAATGCTACCCTATTCCTAACCCTAATATGAACCCTAACCCCTAACCCTAACTCTAACCCCCTAATAACCTAGCCCTAACCCTAAGTAACCCTAACCTTAATCCTAATAACCATAACCCTAACACTAAAACCCTAAAACTCTAACCCTATCCCTAATATGAATGATAACCCTAACCCTAATATGAACCCTAACCCTAATACGAACCCTAATACGAACCATAACCCTAATACCCTAATATCCTGACCCTAAACCTAACTAACACTAATCCTAACGCGAACCCTAACCCTAACGCTACCCTAACCCTAATACAAACCCTAACCCTAATACGAACCCTAACTCTAACCCTTAAACGAATCCTAACCCTAACTAACCCTAACCCTAATACCCTAACCCTAATTCTAATACCCTAACCCTAATATCCTAACCCTAACCTAACCCTAACACTAACCCTAACCCTATCCCTAAACCTAATATGCTAACCCTAACCCAACCCTAACCCTATTCCTAACCCTAACCCAAACCCTTACACTAACCCTAACCCTAACTATTATACCCAAACCCTAACTTAAACCTAACCCTAATACCCTAACCCTAACTCTAATACGAACCCTAACCCTATCCCTAACCTAACCCTAACACTAACCCTAACCCTATCCCTAAACCTAATATGCTAACCCTAACCCAACCCTAACCCTATTCCTAACCCTAACCCAAACCCTTACACAAACCCTAACACTAACACGAGCCCTAACCCTATCCCTAACCCTAAACCGAACCATAACCCCAACCCTTATACCATAACCCTTATTCTAAACCTAATACCCTTTCCCTAACCCTAAAACCATAACCCTAACGATAATAACCTAACCCTAATACCCTAACCCTAAACCCTATTACTAACCCTAAGTAACCCTAACCCTAATCTAATAACCCTAACCTTAAAACCCTAACACCCTAACCCTAATACGAACCCTAACCCTAATATGAACCCTAACCCTAATACTAAAATACCCTAACCCTTACTAACCCTAACATAACGCGAACCCTAATCCTAATGCTAATCTAACCATTACCCTAATACGAATGCTTACTCTAATACGAACCCTAACCCTAATATGAACCCTAATCCTAACTAACCCTAACCCTAATTCCCTAACCCTAACCCTAACACTAACCCTAACCCTAATACTAATCCTAACCCTAACCTAACCCTAAACCTAACCTTAATACCATAACCCTAACCCTAACCAAAAACAAACCGTAAACCTAATCCTAACTTTAACCCTATCCCTAACCTAACCCTAACACTTACACAAAC
Organism: Pseudophryne corroboree; assembly: GCF_028390025.1. Classification (NCBI taxonomy): domain Eukaryota; kingdom Metazoa; phylum Chordata; class Amphibia; order Anura; family Myobatrachidae; genus Pseudophryne; species Pseudophryne corroboree. The sequence goes on along the minus strand of NC_086446.1, from coordinate 151,413,561 downwards.
CCTCACCCTAACACGAACCCTAACCCTAACATGAACCCTAACCCTAATACCATAAATCCTAATTCTAACCCTAATACCCTAACCCTAAAACCCTAACCCTAACCTTAATATAAACCCTAACCCTTACTAAACCTAACCTTAATACTCTAACCCTAACGCTAATACTATTACCCTCACCCTAATACCCTAACCCTAATCTAACTCTAACCCTAACCCTAATATGAACCCTACCCCTAACACAAACCCTAATCCTAACTCTAATACAAACCCTAACCCTAATACGAACCCTAACCCAAATACGAACCCTGACCCGACCCTAACTCTGACCCAACCCTAACCCGAACCCGAATACCCTAACCATAACTCTAACAAAAAAGCTAATTCTAACCCTAACCCTAATACGAACCCTAACCCTAAAAACCTAATACCCTAACCCTAATGCTAACCTAACCCTAAGACGAACCCTAACCCTAATACGAACCCTAACCATAATATGAACGCTAAACCTAACCCTAATACCATAACACTAATTCAAACCCTGTTACTAACCCTAACCCTAATTCTAACCCTAATACCCTAACCCTAAAACCCTAACCCTAATACCCTAACTCTAACCCTAATACGAACCCTAACCCTAACCCAACCCTAACCCTAACCCTAATACCCTAACCCTAACCCAACCCTAACCCTAATACTTTCCCTAACCTAACCCTAACCCTTACACAAACCCTAACCCTAACACAAACCATAACCCTAATCCTAAAGATACTCTAACCCTAACCCTAATACAAACCTTAACCCTAATCCTAACCCTAATACGAACCCTAACCCTAATACGAACCCTAACACTAACTAACCCTAACCTAAACCCTAACCCTATTACCCTAACCCTAATACCCTTTCCCTAATACCCTAACCCTAAACTAACCCTAACCCTAATACACTAACCCTAGCCCTAACCTATCCGTAACCCTAACCCTAAACCTAACCCTAATATGAATCCTAACCCTAATACCCTAACCCTAGGATAACCCTAACCCTAGCCTTTCCCTAACCCTAACTCTAATGCTATCCTAACCCTAACTATAACCCTAATACCTCTAATACGAACCCTAACCCTAAAACAAACCCTGACCCTAACGCGAACCCTATCCCTAACGCTACCCTAACCCTAATTCGAACCCATAACCCTAACCCTAATTTTAATAACCCTAACACTAAAACCCTAAAACACTAACCCTAACCCTAATACGAACCCTATCCCAAACCCTAAAACGAACCCTAATACGAAGCCTAACCCTAACCCTAATACCCTAATAACCTAACCCTAACCCTAACTAACCCTAACTCTAACCCTAACCGTAATACCCTAATCATAATAACCTAACCCTTACCCTAATGCTACCCTATTACGAACCCTAACCCTAATATGAACCCTAACCCCAACTAATCCTAACCCTAATACCCTAACCCTAATATCCTAACCCTAACCCTAATCCTAACCCAAACCCTAATAACCAAACCCTAACCCTAACCCTAATACCCTAATCTTAACCCTAATACGAACCAAAACCCTATCCATAACCTAACCCTAAAACTAACCCTAACCCTATCCCTAATACCCTAATCCTAACCATAACCCTAACCCTAATACGTACCCTAACACTATCCATAACCTAACCCTAACACTAACCCTAACCCTATGTAACCCTAACCCTAATCTAATAACCCTAACCCTAAAACCCTAACCCTACCCCTAATACAAAACCTAACCCTAAAAGGAACACTAACCCTAACCCTAATACGAACCATAACCCTAATAGCCTAATACCCTAACCCTAACTAACCCTAACATAACACGAACCCTAATCCTAAAGCTAATCTAACCCTAACCCTAATAAGAACCCTAACCCTAATATGAACCCTAACCCTAACAAACCCTAACCCTAATACCCTAACCCTAACCTAACCCTAACCCTAACACTAACCCTAACCCTCAGTGGTGGATTCAGGGGGGGGGGCACCCAGGCACGTGCCCCCCCTGTCATTTAGGATCACTATGTACCCCAATTCCCCCTGCCACACCACAGATCGGATCTCTTTTCCGATCCGATCTACGGTGCTGCGCTCCCCGCCTCCCGTCCCCACTACAGCGGCAGCCGCACAGACAGGACAGCTGAGCTGAGCGACGGCTAAGCTGTCCAATAATGTATGAATGAAGCAGCCTGCGTGCCCAGCCAATGACTGGGCGGCAGGCTGCTTCAGTCATACATTATTGGACAGCTGAGCCGTCGCTCAGCTCAGCTGTCCTGTCTGTGTGGCCGCTGTGCTGCAGTGGGGACGGGAGTGCAGGGCAGCAGGTCCGCGTGTGCTGCTTGGGGAGGAAGTTTTAGTTTTATTAAGCTGCTGTACGGTTTGACCGGAAACAGGGACCGGCGTCCCATTAGTGCACTGGTGGAGGGTATTTAAACGAGGTGAGTTAATTTCTATCATGTTACCTGCTTGAAAAAAGCTCAATAAATGAGCTGAAACGTTGCACAGTCATGCAGTTTTTATTAGCTTTATTTATCCGTTCGGAGTGCCGCCGTTGGAGGGATATATATATATATATATATACATATGTGTGTGTGTGTGTGTGTATATATATATATATATATATATGTGTGTGTGTGTGTGTGTGTGTGTGTGTGTGTGTGTATATATATATATATACTGTATATATATGTGTGTGTATATATATATATATATGTATAAGTATATATATATATATATACACACCTTCTCTTTATTAGGGGCCATACTGTCTCCAGTGACCCGGGCCCCCCATGGTCTTAATCCGGCTCTGCTGGCATAGTGACAGGGAGAAGCCTGCACTCCTTGTCCCCAGCGTGATGAAATAAGGTTGTGGCTTGAGAGTACAGAATTCCCTGTGAGGCCACACCCACCATCCCAGGAGTTCGCACAAAAGACCAACCCCCCCCCCCCCGCCTTTCCCTATCGTGGTGCCCCCCCTGTCGTTTTGTTCTGGATCCACCCCTGCTAACTCTAATACTGTAAATTATAGTTCTAACCCTAACCCTTATCTAACCCTAACCCTAACTCTAACGCTACCCTAACCCTAACTATAACCCTAATACCTCTAATATGAACCCTAACACAAACCCTAACCCTAACGCTTACCCTAACCCTAACGCTACCTTATTACTAACCCTAATACGAACCCTAAACCCTAAACCTAACCCTCTAATACCCTAGCCCTAACCCTAAGTAACCCTAACCCTAATCCTAATAACCATAACCCTAACACTAAAACCCTAAAACACTAACCCTAACCCTAATACAAACCATTACCCTAACCCTAATAAGAACACTAACCCTAGTATGAACCCTAAAACTAACCCTAATACGAACCCTAATATGAACCCTAACCCTAATACCCTAATATCCTAACCCTAAACCTAACTAACACTAACCCTAACGCGAACCCTAACCCTAACGCTACCCTAACCCTAATACAAACCCTAACCCTAATACGAACCCTAACTCTAACCCTTATACGAACCCTAAATAACCCTAACCCTAATACCCTAACCCTAACTCTAATACCCTAACCCTAATACCCTAACACTAATCCTAACCTAACCCTAACCCTAACTATAATACCCAAACCCTAACCCTAACCTAAACCTAACCCTAATACCCTAATCCTAACCCAAACCCTAATATGGACCCTAACCCTATCCCTAACCTAACCCTAACACTAACCCTAACCCTATCCCTTAACCTAATACCCTAACCCTAACCCAACCCTAACCCTAATCCTAACCCTAACCCAAACCATTACACAAACCCTAACACTAACATGAACCCTAACCCTATCCCTAACCCTAACACGAACCCTAACCCTAACCCTTATACCATAACCCTTATTCTAAACCTACTACCCTAAACCTAACCCTAAAACCCTAAATCTAACCCTAATAACCTAACCCTAATACCCTAACGCTAAACCCTATTCCTAACCCTAAGTAACCCTAACCCTAATCTAATAACCCTAACCCTAAAACCCTAACACCCTAACCCTAAAACGAACCCAAACCCTAATAAGAACCCTATCCCTAATATGAACGATAACTAATCCTAACCCTAATTCCCTAACCCTAACCTAACCCTAACACTAACCCTAACCCTAATACAAACCCAAACCATAACCTAACCCTAACCTTAATACCATAACCCTTACCCTAACCAAACCCTAACCGTAATCCTAATCCTAACCCTAAACTTAACCTAACCCTTACATAAACCCTAACCCTAACACGAACCCTAACACGAACCCTAACCCTAAAACCATAAATCCTAATTCTATCCCTAATACCCTAACCCTAAAACCCTAACCTTAATACGAACCCTAACCCTAACTAACCCTAACCCTAATACTCTAACCCTAACGTTAACACTATTACCCTCACCCTAATACCCTAACCCTAAAACCCTAACCCTAACCTTAATACGAACCCTAACCCTAACTAACCCTAACCCTAATACTCTAACCCTAACGTTAACACTATTACCCTCACCCTAATACCCTAACCCTAACCTAACCCTAACCCTAACCCTAATATGAACCCTACCCCTAACACAAACCCTAACTCTAATATGAACCCTAATACGAACCCTAACCCTAATACGAACCCTGACCCCAACCCGAACCCTGACCCAACCCTAACCCTTACCCGAACCCAAATACCCTAACCATAATTCTAACACAAAACCTAACTCTAACCCTAACCCTAATACCCTAACCCTAACCTAACCCTAACACTAACCCTAACTCTAACCCTATTACCCTAATCCTACCCTAACCCTAATCCTAACCATAATCCTAACCTAACCCTAACCCTAACCTTTTTACGATAACCCTAACCCTAACCAAACCCTAACCGTAACCCTAATCCTAACCCTAACCCTAACCTAACCCTAACTCTAACACAAACCCTAACTCTAACCCTAACACTACTCTAACCCTAACCCTAAAACGAACCCTAACCCTAATACGAACTCTAATAACCCTAACTCTAATTTTACCCTAACTTTAACACTAATACCTCTAATACGAAACCTAACCCTAAAACAAACCTTAACGCAAACCCTAACCCTAACCTAACCCTAACTCTAATACGAACCCTAACCTTAACCCCTAACCCTAACTAACTATAATCCTAATAACCCTAACCCTAACCCTAATCCTAATAACCCTAACCCTAACCCTAAAACATCAAACCTAACACTAATACGAACCCTAACACTAACTGTAACCCTAATCCTAACCCTAACCCTAACCTGACCCTAACTCTAACACAAACCCTAACTCTAACCCTAACACTACTCTAACCCTAACCCTAAAACGAACCCTAACCCTAATACGAACCCTAATAACCCTAACTCTAATTTTACCCTAACTTTAACACTAATACCTCTAATACGAAACCTAACCCTAAAACAAACCTTTACGCAAACCCTAACCTAACCCTAACCCTAATACGAACCCTAACCTTAACCTCTAACCCTAACTAACTAACTATAATCCTAATAACCCTAACCCTAACCCTAATCCTAATAACCCTAACCCTGACCCTAAATCCCCAAACCTAACCCTAATACGAACCCTAACACTAACCTAACCCTAACCCTAATACCCTAACCCAAACCAAACCCTAATCCTATTCCTAACCATAACCTAACCCTAACTCTTACACAAACCCTAACCCTATCAAGAAAATTTACCCTAACGCTACTCTAACCCTAACCCTAATACGAACACTAACCCTAATAAGAACCTTAACCCTAATACGAACCCTAATACGAACCCTAATCCAAACTAACCCTAACCTTAACCCTAAACCTAATACCCTATCCCTAATACCACTAATAAGAACCCTAACCCTAAAACAATCCCTAATCCTAACCCTAAAGTGAACCCTAACCCTAAACCTAACACCCTAATACCCTAACCCTAACCCTAATACGAACCTTAACCCTAAACTAACTCTAATCCTAACCCATATACTCTAACCCTACCCCTAACCCAAACCTAACGCTAATCCTAACCCTAACTCTTACCTTACCCTAAACCTTAAACATACCATAACCCTAACAAGAACCCTAACACGAACCCTAACCCTAAAGATAATCTAACCCTAACCCTAATACAAACCCTAACACTAACTAACACTAACCTTAACCCTAACCCTAATACCCTAACCCTAACCCAATACCCTAAACCTAATACCCTAACCCTAACCTAACCGTAACCCTAACCATAACCTTTACCTAACTCTAAGCCTAACTCTAACGCTACCCTAACCCTAATACCACTAATAAGAACCCTAACCCTAAAACAAACCCTAACCCTAAAGTGAACCATAACCCTAACACAAACCCTAATGCGAACCCTAACCCTAATGCTACCCTATTCCTAACCCTAATATGAACCCTAACCCCTAACCCTAACCCCCTAATAACCTAGCCCTAACCCTAAGTAACCCTAACCCTAATCCTAATAACCATAACCTTAACACTAAAACCATAAAACTCTAACCCTAACCCTAATACGTATGATAACCCTAACCCTAATATGAACCCTAACCCTAATATGAACCCTAACCCTAACTCTAATATGAACCCTAGTACGAACCCTAACCCTAATACCCTAATATCCTAACCCTATACCTAACTAACACTAACCCTAACGCGAACCCTAACGCTACCCTAACCGTAATACAAACCCTAACCCTAATACGAACCCTAACTCTAACCCTTATACGAACCCTAACCCTAACTAACCCTAATCCTAATACCCTAACCCTAATTCTAATACCCTAACCCTAATATACAAACCCTACCCTAACCCTTACCCTAACTATTATACCCAAACCCTAACCTAAACCTAACCCTAATCCTATCCCAAACCCTAACCAAATGCTAACTCTTACACAAACCCTAACCCTATCAAGAACACTAACCCTAACGCTACTCTAACCCTAACCCTAATACGAACACTAACCCTAATAAGAACCTTAACCCTAATGCGAACCCTAATACGAACCCTAATCCAAACTAACCCTAACCTTAACCCTAAACCTAATACCCTAACCCTAATACCACTAATAAGAACCCTAATAACCCTAACTCTAATTTTACCCTAACTATAACACTAATACCTCTAATACGAAACCTAACCCTAAAACAAACCTTAACGCAAACCCTAACCCTAACCTAACCCTAACTCTAATACGAACCCTAACCTTAACCCCTAACCCTAACTAACTATAATCCTAATAACCCTAACCCTAATCCTAATAACCCTAACCCTAACCCTAAAACATCAAACCTAACACTAATACGAACCCTAACACTAACCTAACCCTAACCCTAATTCCCTAACCCAAACCTAACCCTAATCCTATCCCTAACCCTAACCTAACCCTAACTCTTACACAAACCCTGACCCTATCAAGAAAATTTACCCTAACGCTACTCTAACCCTAACCCTAATACGAACACTAACCATAATAAGAACCTTAACCCTAATACGAACCCTAATACGAACCCTAATCCAAAACTAACCCTAACCTTAACCCTAAACCTAATACCCTAACCCTAATACCACTAATAAGAACCCTAACCCTAAAACAATCCCTAACCCTAACCCTAAAGTGAACCCTAACCTTAACGCTACCCTAAACCTAATATGAACCCTTACCCTAAACCTAACACCCTAATACCCTAACCCAAACCCTAATACAAACCTTAACCCTAACCTAACCCTAATCCTAACCCTAATACTCTAACCCTACCCCTAACCCTAATCCTAACCCTAACCCTTACCTAACCCTAAACCTTAAACAAACCCTAACCCTAACAAGAACCCTAACACGAACCCTAACCCTAAAGATAATCTAACCCTAACCCTAATATAAACCCTAATATGAACCCTAATACAAACCCTAACACTAACTAACACTAACCTTAAACCTAACCCTAATACCCTAACCCTAATACCCTTTCCCTAATACACTAAACCTAAACCTAAAATAACCATAACCCTAATACCCTAACCCTAACCTAACCGTACCCCTAACCATAACCCTAATATGAAAGCTAACCCTAACGCTAACACCCTAACCCTAACCCAACCCTAACCGTAATCCTAACCCTTACCTAACCCTAACTCTAACGCTACCCTAACCCTAACTATAACCCTAATACCTCTAATATAAACCCTAACACTAACACAAACCCTAATGTGAACCCTAACCCTAATGCTACCCTATTCCTAACCCTAATATGAACCCTAACCCCAAACCCTAACCCTAACCCCCTTATAACCTAGCCCTAACCCTAAGTAACCCTAACCCTAATCCTAATAACCATAACCCTAACACTAAAACCCTAAAACTCTAACCCTAACCCTAATACGAATGATAACCCTAACCCTAATATGAACCCTAATATGAACCCTAACCCTAACTCTAATACGAACCCTAGTATGAACCCTAACCCTAATACCCTAATATCCTAACCCTATACCTAACTAACACTAACCCTTACGCGAACCCTAACCCTAACGCTACCCTAACCCTAATACGAACCCTAACTCTAACCCTTATATGAACCCTAACCCTAATACCCTAACCCTAATTCTAATACCCTAACCCTAATATACAAACCCTAACCTAACCCTAACCCTAACTATTATACCCAAACCCTAACCTAAACCTAACCCTAATCCTATCCCAAACCCTAACCTAACGCTAACTCTTACACAAACCCTAACCCTAACGCTACTCTAACCCTAACCCTAATACGAACACTAACCCTAATAAGAACCTTAACCCTAATACGAACCCTAATACGTACCCTAATCCAAACTAACCCTAACCTTAACCCTAAACCTAATACCCTAACCCTAATACCACTAATAAGTACCCTAAAACTAAAACAATCCCTAACCCTAACCCTAAAGTGAACCCTAACCCTAACGCTACCCTAACCCTAATATGAACCCTAACCCTAAACCTAACACCCTAATACCCTAACCCTAACCCTAATACGAACCTTAACCCTAACCCAACCCTAACCCTAACCCTAATCCTAACCCTAACCCTTACCTAACCCTAATCCTTAAACAAACCCTAACCCTAACAAGAACCCTAACACGAAACCTAACCCTTAAGATAATCTAACACTAACCCGAATACGAACCCTAATACAAACCCTAACACTAACTAACCGTAACCTTAACCCGAACCCTAATACCCTAACCCTAACCTTAATTCCCTTTCCCTAATACCCTAAACCTAAACCTAACCTAACCATAACCCTATACCCTAAACCTAATACCCTAACCCTAACCCTAACCTAACCGTAACCCTAGCCATAACCCTAAAATGAAAGCTAACCCTAACCCTAACACCCTAACCCTAACCCAACCCTAGCACTAATCCTAACCCTTACCTAACCCTAACTCTAACGCTACCCTAACCCTAACTATAACCTTAATACCTCTAATATGAACCCTAACCCTAACACAAACCCTAACTCGAACCCTAACCCTAATGCTACCCTTTTCCTAACCTTAATATGAACCCTAACCCCTAACCCTAACCCCCTAATAACCTAGCCCTAACCCTAAGTAACCCTAACCCTAATCCTAATAACCATAACCCTAACAATAAAACCCTAAAACTCTAACCCTAACCCTAATACGAATGACAACCCTAACCCTAATATGAACCCTAACCTTAATATGAACCCTAACCCTAATACGAACCCTAATACGAACCCTAACCCTAATACCCTAATATCCTAACCCTAAAACTAACTAACACTAACCCTAATGCTACCCTAACCCTAATACAAACCCTAACCCTAATACGAACCCTAACTATAACCCTTATACGAACCCTAACCATATCCCTAACCTAACCCTAACACTAACCCTAACCCTATCCCTAAACCTAATATGCTAACCCTAACCCAACCCTAACCCTAATCCTAACCCTAACCCAAACCCTTACACAAACCCTAATCCTAACACGATCCCCAACCCTAACCCTAAAATGAACCATAACAGCAACCCTTATACCATAACCCTTATTCTAAACCTAATACCCTAACCCTAACACTAAAACCATAACCCTAACGGTAATAACCTAACCCTAATACCCTAACCCTAAACCCTATTACTTACCCTAAGTAACCCTAACCCTAATCTAATAACCCTAACCCTAACCTTAAAACCCTAACACCCTCACCCTAATACGAACCCTAACCCTAATATGAACCCTAACCCTAATACCAAAATACCCTAACCCTTACTAACCCTAACATAACGCGAACCCTAATCCTAAAGCTAATCAAACCATAACCCTAATACGAATCCTAACTCTAATACGAACCCTAACCCTAATATGAACCATAATCCTAACTAACCCTAACCCTAATTCCCTAACCCTAACCTAACCCTAACACTAACCCTAACCCTAATACTAATCCTAGCCCTAACCCTAACCCTAACCTAACCCTAACCCTAACCTTAATACCATAACCCTAACCCTAACCAAACCCTAACCGTAACCCTAATCCTAACTCTAACCCTAACCCTAACCTAACCCTAACCCTTACACAAACCCTTACCCTAACACGTACCCTAACCCTAATACGAACCCTAACACTAACTAACCCTAACACTAATACCCTAATCCTAACCCTAACCCTAACACTACTCTAACCCTAACCCTAAAACGAACCCTAACCCTAATACGAACCCTAATAACCCTAACTCTAATTTTACCCTAACCCTAACTATAACACTAATACCTCTAATACGAAACCTAACCCTAAAACAAACCTTAACGCAAACCCTAACCCTAACCTAACCCTAACTCTAATACGAACCCTAACCTTAACCCCTAACCCTAACTAACTATAATCCTAATAACCCTAATCCTAACCCTAATCCTAATAACCCTAACCCTAACCCTAAAACATCAAACCTAACACTAATACGAACCCTAACACTAACCTAACCCTAACCCTAATTCCCTAACCCAAACCTAACCCTAATCCTATCCCTAACCCTAACCTAACCCTAACTCTTACACAAACTCTGACCCTATCAAGAAAATTTACCCTAACGCTACTCTAACCCTAACCCTAATACGAACACTAACCATAATAAGAACCTTAACCCTAATACGAACCCTAATCCAAAACTAACCCTTACCTTAACCCTAAACCTAATACCCTAACCCTAATACCACTAATAAGAACCCTAACCCTAAAACAATCCCTAACCCTAACCCTAAAGTGAACCCTAACCTTAACGCTACCCTAACCCTAATATGAACCCTTACCCTAAACCTAACACCCTAATACCCTAACCCAAACCCTAATACAAACCTTAACCCTAACCTAACCCTAATCCTAACCCTAATACTCTAACCCTACCCCTAACCCTAATCCTAACCCTAACCCTTACCTAACCCTAAACCTTAAACAAACCCTAACCCTAACAAGAACCCTAACACGAACCCTAACCCTAAAGATAATCTAACCCTAACCCTAATATAAACCCTAATATGAACCCTAATACAAACCCTAACACTAACTAACACTAACCTTAACCCTAATACCCTAACCCTAATACCCTTTCCCTAATACCCTAAACCTAAACCTAAAATAACCATAACCCTAATACCCTAACCCTAACCTAACCGTACCCCTAACCATAACCCTAATATGAAAGCTAACCCTAACGCTAACACCCTAACCCTAACCCAACCCTAACCCTAATCCTAACCCTTACCTAACCCTAACTCTAACGCTACCCTAACCCTAACTAGAACCCTAATACCTCTAATATAAACCCTAACACTAACACAAACCCTAATGTGAACCCTAACCCTAATGCTACCCTATTCCTAACCCTAATATGAACCCTAACCCCTAACCCTAACCCTAACCCCCTTATAACCTAGCCCTAACCCTAAGTAACCCTAACCCTAATCCTAATAACCATAACCCTAACACTAAAACCCTAAAACTCTAACCCTAACCCTAATACGAATGATAACCCTAACCCTAATATGAACCCTAATATGAACCCTAACCCTAACTCTAATACGAACCCTAGTATGAACCCTAACCCTAATACCCTAATATCCTAACCCTATACCTAACTAACACTAACCCTTACGCGAACCCTAACCCTAACGCTACCCTAACCCTAATACAAACCCTAACCCTAATACGAACCCTAACTCTAACCCTTATACGAACCCTAACCCTAATACCCTAACCCTAATTCTAATACCCTAACCCTAATATACAAACCCTAACCTAACCCTAACCCTAACTATTATACCCAAACCCTAACCTAAACCTAACCCTAATCCTATCCCAAACCCTAACCTAACGCTAACTCTTACACAAACCCTAACCCTATCAAGAACACTAACCCTAATGCTACTCTAACCCTAACCCTAATACAAACACTAACCCTAATAAGAACCTTAACCCTAATACGAACCCTAATACGTACCCTAATCCAAACTAACCCTAACCTTAACCCTAAACCTAATACCCTAACCCTAATACCACTAATTAGTACCCTAAAACTAAAACAATCCCTAACCCTAACCCTAAAGTGAACCCTAACCCTAACGCTACCCTAACCCTAATATGAACCCTAACCCTAAACCTAACACCCTAATACCCTAACCCTAACCCTAATACGAACCTTAACCCTAACCCAACCCTAACCCTAACCCTAATCCTAACCCTAACCCTTACCTAACCCTAATCCTTAAACAAACCCTAACCCTAACAAGAACCCTAACCCTAACCCTAACCTTAAAGATAATCTAACACTAACCCTAATACGAACCCTAATACAAACCCTAACACTAACTAACCGTAACCTTAACCCCTAACCCTAATACCCTAACCCTAACCTTAATTCCCTTTCCCTAATACCCTAAACCTAAACCTAACCTAACCATAACCCTATACCCTAAACCTAATACCCTAACCCTAACCCTAACCTTTCCGTAACCCTAACCATAACCCAAAAATGAAAGCTAACCCTAACCCTAACACCCTAACCCTAACCCAACCCTAACCCTAATCCTAACCCTTACCTAACCCTAACTCTAACGCTACCCTAACCCTAACTATAACCTTAATACCTCTAATATGAACCCTAACCCTAACATAAACCCTAACGCGAACCCTAACCCTAATGCTACCCTTTTCCAAACCTTAATATGAACCCTAACCCCTAACCCTAACCCTAACCCCCTAATAACCTAGCCCTAACCCTAATCCTAATAACCATAACCCTAACAATAAAACCCTAAAACTCTAACCCTAACCCTAATACGAATGACAACCCTAACCCTAATATGAACCCTAACCTTAATATGAACCCTAACCCTAATACGAACCCTAATACGAACCCTAACCCTAATACGAACCCTAACTATAACCCTTATACGAACCCTAACCCTAACTAACCCTAACCCTAATACCCTAACCCTAATTCTAATACCCTAACCCTAATATCCTAACCCTAACCTAACCCTAACCCTAACTATTATACCCAAACCCTAACCCAATCCTAACCCTAACCCTAACTCTAATACGAACCCTAACCGTATCCCTAACCTAACCCTAACACTAACCCTAACCCTATCCCTAAACCTAATATGCTAACCCTAACCCAACCCTAACCCTAATCCTAACCCTAACCCAAACCCTTACACAAACCCTAACACTAACACGAGCCCCAACCCTAACCCTAAAATGAACCATAACACCAACCCTTATACCATAACCCTTATTCTAAACCTAATACCCTAACCCTAACACTAAAACCATAACCCTAACGGTAATAACCTAACCCTAATACCCTAACCCTAAACCCTATTACTTACCCTAAGTAACCCTAACCCTAATCTAATAACCCTAACCCTAACCTTAAAACCCTAACACCCTCACCCTAATACGAACCCTAACCCTAATATGAACCCTAACCCTAATACCAAAATACCCTAACCCTTACTAACCCTAACATAACGCGAACCCTAATCCTAAAGCTAATCAAACCATAACCCTAATACGAATCCTAACTCTAATACGAACCCTAACCCTAATATGAACCATAATCCTAACTAACCCTAACCCTAATTCCCTAACCCTAACCTAACCCTAACCCTAACACTAACCCTAACCCTAATACTAATCCTAACCCTAACCCTAACCTTAATACCATAACCCTAACCAAACCCTAACCGTAACCCTAATCCTAACTCTAACCCTAACCCAACCCTAACCCTTACACAAACCCTTACCCTAACACGTACCCTAACCCTAATACGAACCCTAACACTAACTAACCCTAACTTTAACCCTAACCCTATTACCCTAACCCTAATACCCTTTCCCTAATACCCTAACCCTAAACAAACCCTAACCCTAATACACTAACCCTAGCCCTAACCTATCCGTAACCCTAACCCTAAACCTAACCCTAATATGAAACCTAACCCTAATACCCTAACCCTAGGATAACCCTAACCCTAACCCTAATCCTAACCCTAACCCTAACCTAACCCTAACCCTAACTTTAATGCTATCCTAACCCTAACTATAACCCTAATACTTCTAATACGAACCCTAACCCTAACACAAACCCTAACCCTAACGCGAACCCTATCACTAACGCTACCCTAACCATAACCCTAATACGAACCCTAACCCCTAACCCTAACCCTAATCCTAATAACCCTAACACTAACACTAAAACCCTAAAACACTAAACCTAACCTTAATACGTACCCTAACCCTAACCCTAATACGAACCCTATCCCAAACCCTAAAACGAACCCTAATACAAACCCTAACCCTAATACCCTAATAACCTAACCCTAACCCTAACTAACCCTAACTCTAACCCTAACCGTAATTCCCTAATCATAATAACCTAACCCTAACCCTAATGCTACCCTAATACGAACCCTAACCCCAATACGAACCCTAACCCTAACTAATCCTAACCCTAATACCCTAACCCTAATATCCTAACCCTAATCCTAACCCAAACCCTAATAACCAAACACTAACCTAACCATAACCCTAATACCCTAATCCTAACCCTTATACGAACAAAAACCCTATCCATAACCTAACCCTAAAACTAACCCTAACCCTAACCCTAATACCCTAATCCTAACCATAACCCTAACCCTAACCCTAATACGTACCCTAACACTATCCATAACCTAACCCTAACACTAACCCTAACCCTATGTAACCCTAACCCTAATCTTATAACTCTAACCCTAAAACCCTAACCCTACCCCTAATACAAAACCTAACCCTAATAGGAACACTAACCCTAACCCTAATACGAACCATAACCCTAATAGCCTAATACCATAACCCTAACTATCCCTAACATAACGCGAACCCTAATCCTAAAGCTAATCTAACCCTAACCCTAATATGAATTCTAACCCAAACAGACCCTAACCCTAATACACTAACCCTAACCTAACCCTAACTCTAACACTAACCCTAACACAAATACCCTAACCCTAACCCTAATACGAACCCTAACCTTAATACCATAACCCTAACCCTAACACCAGTGGCGTAACTAGAAATTTTTCTCCCCCAAGCCAAAAAAATCTTCGGCGCCCCCCCCCCCTCCCCCGCTTACCCCCATAATTGGCATTAGTAAAGGGATAAATATGCGCTCGCCGTCAAAAAGGGTGTGTGGCTTCATTGAAATGGGCGTGGCTTCACGTAAAGGGGCGTGGCATTGCAGGAAAAGACTACCTTATACCCCAGTTTTGCAACCTGCACGCCCAGACGTTAGCCACCACAGGAAAGAAAAATAATCCTGATTCATGCCCCTTACATTATTTGTCATTTTTCCTCCTTATAGTAATGCCCAGTATACATTATTCCACATACTGCAATGGCCTTAGCCATTATGCCACACACAATAATGCACATGACACAATATGCACACACTGTAATGCCCCCGACACATTATGCCACACACCGTAATGCCTATGAGACATTATGACAGGAATCGCAATGCCCGTTATACATTATGCTACACACTGCAATGCCCCTGATACATTATAGCACATACAATGTCTGTGACACAGTATGACACACACCACAATGATCCTGAGACATTATACCACATACCACAATGCCCGTGATATAGTATACAACACACCGTAATGCCTGACACATTATGACACACACCGCAATGTCCGTGATACATTATGCCACACACCGTAATGCCCATTACACATTAAGTTCTACAGTAAGGCTTCTAATTACTTTTAAATTACCTGCTCGTTGCCAGGGGTTTCATGCTCTTGGTTCCATGCACGGTGCCAGGGGTTTTCATGCTCAGGGTGTCATGCTCGTTGCCAGGGGTTTCATGCACTGGGTGTCATGCTCGTTGCCAGGGGTTTCATGCACTGGGTGTCATGCTCGTTGCTAGGGGGTAGTGCTTGTTGCTAGCGCCGTGCTCCCAGTGCCACATATGCCCCCAGTGCCAGATATTCCCCCACAGTGCCAGGTATATGCCCCCAGTGACAGATATTCCCCCACAGTGCCAGGTACATGCCCCCAGTGCCAAATATACCCCCCCAAGTGCCACATATGCCCCCTAAGTGCCTGCTCCCCCCAGTGCCAAATACTCCCCCACAGTACCACATATGCCCCCTCAGTGCCTGCTCCCCCCAGTGCCAGATATTCCCCCACAGTGCCAGGTATATGCCCCCGGTGCCAGATATTCCCCACAGTGCCACATATGCCCCCCCCAGTGCCTGCTCCCCCCATTGCCAAATATTACCCCACAGTGCCAGGTATATGCCCCCAGTGCCAGATATTCCTCCACAGTGCCAGGTATATGCCCCCAGTGCCAGATATTCCCCCACAGTGCCTGGTATATGCCCCCAGTGCCAGATATTCCCCCACAGTGCCACATATGCCCCCCCAGTGCCTGCTCCCCCAGTGCCAAATATTCCCCCACAGTGCCAGGTATATGCCCCCAGTGCCAGATATTCCCCCACAGTGCCAGGTATATGCCCCCAGTGCCAGATATTCCCCCACAGTGCCAGGTACATGCCCCCAGTGCCAGATATTCCCCCCACAGTGCCTGCTCCCCCCCCCCCGCTCTTTTGTGTTCGGGGACACGGAGCGCACAGCGCGCACCTCTCCAGTGTCCCTCCTGGCTCTCCGGCCGCTCTAATAAAGGAAGTACCGGTTCGTGAGCCAATCAGAGCTCACGAACCGGCACTTCCTTTATTAGACAGCCGGAGAGCCAGGGAGGGACACAGGAGAGGCGCGCGCTGTGCGCTCCGTGTCCCTCCTTACAGCAGCGGAGGGAAGGAGACCGCAGATTGACATGCGGACGCTCGTCCGCCTGTCAATCTGTGCAAAGTCAGTGGCGCCCCCGCAGCCCCTCGCCCCCAAGCCACCGCGAGGACTGCGAGGGCAGTAGTTACGCCACTGCCTAACACAACCCTAACCGTATCTCTAATCCTAACCCTAACCTAACCCTAACCCTTTCACAAACCCTAACACTAACACTAACACGAACCCTAACCCTAACACAAACCCTAACTCTAATACCGTAAATTCTAATTCTAACCCTAATACCCTAACCCTTACCTAACCCTAACCCTAACTCTAACGCTACCCTAACCCTATCTATAACCCGTATACCTCTAATATGAACCCTAACACAAACCCTAACCCTAATGCATACCCTAACCCTAATGCTACCTTATTCCTAACCCTAATACGAACCCTAAACCCTAAACCTAACCCTCTAATACCCTAGCCCTAACCCTAAGTAACCCTAACCCTAATCCTAATAACCATAACCCTAACACTAAAACCCTAAAACACTAACCCTAACCCTAATACAAACCATAACCCTAACCCTAATACGAAAACTAACCCTAGTATGAACCCTAAACCTAACCCTAATACGAACCCTAATACGAACCCTAACCCTAATAGCCTAATATCCTTACCCTAAACCTAACTAACACTAACCCTAACGCGAACCCTAACCCTAACGCTACCCTAACCCTAATACAAACCCTAACCCTAATATGAACCCTAACTCTAACCCTTATACGAACCCTAAATAACCCTAACCATAATACCCTAACCCTAACTCCAATACCCTAACCCTAATACCCTAACACTAACCCTAACCTAACCCTAACCCTAACTATAATACCCAAACCCTAACCCAAACCTAAACCTAACCCTAATACCCTAATCCTAACCCTAACCCAAACCCTAATACGAACCCTAACCCTATCCCTAACCTAACCCTAACACTAACCCTAACCCTATCCCTAAACCTAATACCCTAACCCTAACCCAACCCTAACCCTAATCCTAACCCTAACCCAAACCATTACAATAACCCTAACCCTAACACTAACATGAACCCTAAACCTATCCCTAACCCTAACACGAACCCTAACCCTAACCCTTATACCATAATCCTTATTCTAAACCTACTACCCTAAACCTAACCCTAAAACCCTAAATCTAACCCTAATAACCTAACCCTAATACCCTAACGCTAAACCCTATTCCTAACCTTAAGTAACCCTAACCCTAATCTAATAAACCTAACCCTAAAACTCTAACACCCTAACCCTAATACGAACACTAACCCTAATAAGAACCCTAACCCTAATATGAACCCTAACTAATCCTAACCCTAATTCCCTAACCCTAACCTAACCCTAACCCTAATACAAACCCAAACCCTAACCTAACCCTAACCTTAATACCATAACCCTATCCCTAACCAAACCCTAACCGTAACCCTAATCCTAACCCTAAACCTAACCTAACCCTAACCCTTACACAAACCCTAACCCTAACATGAACCCTAACCCTAACCCTAAAACCATAAATCCTAATTCTAATCCTAAAACCCTAACCCTAAAACCCTAACCTTAATACGAACCCTAATCCTAACTAACCCTAACCCTAATACTCTAACCCTAACACTAACACTATTACCCTCACCCTAATACCCTAACCCTAACCTAACTCTAACCCTAACCCTAATATGAACCCTACCCCTAACACAAACCCTAACCCTAACTCTAATACGAACCCTAACCCTAATACGAACCCTAACCCTAATACAAACCCTGACCCCAACCCTAAACCTGACCCAACCCTAACCCGAACCCGAACCTGAATACCCTAACCATAACTCTAACACAAAACATAACTCTAACCCTAATATGAACCCTAACCCTAACCCTAATAACCTAATACCCTAACCCTAACCCTAACTAACCCTAACCCTAACATGAACCCTAACCCTAATGCTAAACTAACCCTAAAACGAACCCTAACCCTAATACGAACCCTAACCATAATATGAACGCTAAACCTAACCCTAATACCATAACACTAATTCTAACCCTAATACCCTAACCCTAACCATAACCCTACAACCCTGACCCTAATCCCTAACCCTAATACCCTAACTCTAACCCTAATACAAACCCTAACCCTAACCTAAACATAACCCTAACCCTAATACCCTAACCCTAACCAAACCCTAACCCTAATCCTTACCCTAACCCTAACCTAACCCTAACCCTTACACAAACCCTAACCCTAACACAAACCCTAACACAAACTCTAACCCTAATCCTAAAGATAACCCTAATACAAACCTTAACCCTAATCCTAACCCTAATACGAACCCTAACCCTAATATGAACCCTAACACTAACTAACCCTAACCTTAACCTTAACCCTAATACCCTAACCCTAATACCTTTTCCCTAATACCCTAACCCTAAACTAACCCTAATCCTAATACACTAACCCTAGCCCTAACCTATCCGTAACCCTAAACCTAAACCTAACCCTAATATGAATCCTAACCCTAATACCCTAACCCTAGGATAACCCTAACCCTAATCCTAACCCTAACCCTAGCCTAACCCTAACCCTAACTCTAATGCTATCCTAACCCTAACTATAACCCTAATACCTCTAATACGAACCCTAACCCTAACACAAACCCTAACCCTAACGCAAATCCTAACCCTAACGCTACCCTAACCCTAACCATAATACAAACCCTAACCCCTAACCCTAATCCTAATAACCCTAACCCTAACACTAAAACCCTAAAACACTAACCCTAACCCAAATACGAACCATTAACTTAATACGAACCCTATCCCAAACCCTAAAACGAACCCTAATACGAACCCTAACCCTAATACCCTAATATCCTAACCCTAAATAACCCTAACCCAAACCCTAATACCCAAACCCTAACCCTAACCTAACCCTAACCCTAATACCCTAATCCTAACCCTTATACGAACCAAAACCTTTTCCATAACCTAACCCTAAAACTAACCCTAACCCTAATACCCTAATACGAACCCTAACACTATCCATAACCTAACCCTAACACTAACCCTAACTCTATGTAACCCTAACCCTAATCTAATAACCCTAACCCTAAAACCCTAAAATCCTAACCCTAATACAAACCCTAATCCTAATAGGAACACAAACCCTAACCCTAATACGAACCATAACACTAATAGCCTAATACCCTAACCCTAACTAACCCTAACGTAACGCGAACCCTAAACCTAAAGCTAATCTAACCCTAACCCTAATAAGAACCCTAACCCTAATATGAACCCTAACCCTAACAAAACCTAACCCTAATACCCTAACCTTAACATAACCCTAACCCTAACACAAACCCTAACACTAATACCCTAATCCTAACCCTAATCATAACCCTAATACGAACCCTAATACCCTAACCTTAATACCATAACCCTAACCCTAACCCTAAAGATACTCTAACCCTTACCCTAATACAAACCCTAACCCTAATACCCTAACCCTAACCCTAATACCCTTTCCCTATTACCCTAAACCTATCCCTAATCTTAACCATAA
The DNA here is from genome assembly GCF_028390025.1 of Pseudophryne corroboree. Taxonomy (NCBI): domain Eukaryota; kingdom Metazoa; phylum Chordata; class Amphibia; order Anura; family Myobatrachidae; genus Pseudophryne; species Pseudophryne corroboree. Next base: position 151,392,480 of record NC_086446.1, on the reverse strand, counting down.
CCCTAATACCCTAACCCTAATACCCTAACCCTAACCTAACCCTAACCCTAATATGAAACCTAACACTAACCCTAATACCCTAACCCAACCCTAACCCTAATCCTAACCCAAACCCTTACCAAACCCTAAACATAACTCTAACGCTACCCTAAACCTAACTATCACCCTGATACCTCTAATATGAACCCTAACCCTAACAAAAACCCTAACCCTAACGCGAACCTTAACCCTAACGCTACCCTATTACTAACCCTAATACTAACCCTAAACCCTAAACCTAACCCCCTAATACCCTAGCCCTAACCCTAAGTAACCCTAACCCTAATCCTAATAACTATAACCCTAACACAAAAACCCTAAAACACTAACCCTAACCCTAATACGAACCCTAACCCTAATACGAACCCTAACCCTAATATGAACCTGAACCCTAACCTTAATCGAACCCTAACCCTAATACCCTAATATCCTAACCCTAAACCTAACTAACCTTAACCCTAATGTGAACCCTAACCCTAACGCTACCCTAACCCTAATACAAACCCTAATGCTATTACGAACCCTAACTCTAACCCTTATACGAACTCTAACCCTCAATAACCCTAACCCTAATACCCTAACCCTAACTCTAATACCCTAACCCTAATACCCTAACCCTAAACCTAACTATAATACCCAACCCTAACCCTAACATAAACCTAACCCTAATACCCTAATCCTAACCCTAACCCAAACCCTAATATGAACCCTAACCCTAACCCAAACCCTTACACAAACCCTAACACTAACACTAACCCTAACATTAATACCATAACCCTAACCAAACCCTAACCGTAAACCTAATCCTAACCCTAAACCTAACCTAACCCTAGCCCTTACACAAACCCTAACCCTAACACGAACCCTAACATGAATCCGAGACCTAACCCTAAACATAAAACCATAAATTCTAATTCTAACCCTAATACCCTAGCCCTAAAACCCTAACCTTAATACGAACCCTAACCCTAACTAACCCTAACCCTAATACTCTAACCCTAACGCTAACACTATTACCCTCACCCTAATACCCTAACCCTAACCTAACTCTAAATCTAACCCTAATATGAACCCTACCCCTAACACAAACCCTAACCCTAACTCTAATACGAACCCTTACCCTAATACGAACCCTAACCCTAATACGAACCCTGACCCCGGCCCTAACCCTGACCCAACCCTAACCCGAACCCATATACCCTAACCATAATTCTAACACAAAACCTAACTCTAACCCTAACCCTAATACCCTAACCTAACCCTAAAACTAACCCTAACCCTAACACTAATACCCTAATCCTACCCTAAACCTAACCCTAATACGAACCCTTATCCTAACCTAACCCTAACCTTTTTACCATAACCCTAACCCTAACCAAACCCTAACCGTAACCCTAATCCTAACCCTAACCCTAACCTAACCTAACTCTAACACAAACCCTAACTCTAACTCTAACCCTAACCCTAACCCTAATACTACTCTAACCCTAACACTAAAACGAACCCTAACCCTAACCCTAAAACGAACCCTAATAACCCTAACTCTAATTTAACCCTAACCCTAACTATAACACTAATACCTCTAATACGAAACCTAACCCTAAAACAAACCTTAACGCGAACCCTAACCCTAACCTAACCCTAACCCTAATACGAACCCTAACCTTAACCCCTAACCCTAACTAACTATAATCCTAAAAACCCTAACCCTAACCCTAATCCTAATAACCCTAACCCTAAAACCCCAAACCTAACCCTAATACGAACCCTAACACTAACCTAACCCTAACCCTAATACCCTAACCCAAACCTAACCCTAATCCTATCCCTAACCCTAACCTAACCCTAACTCTTACACAAACCCTAACCCTATCAAGAACACTAACCCTAACGCTACTCTAACCCTAACCCTAATACGACACTAACCCTAATAAGAACCTTAACCCTAATACGAACCCTAATCCAAAATAACCCTAAACTTAACCCTAAACCTAATATCCTAACCCTAATACCCCTAATAAGAACCCTAACCCTAAAACAATCCCAAACCCTAACCCTAAAGTGTACCCTAACGCTACCCTAACCCTAAAATGAACCCTAACCCTAACCTAACCCTAATCCTAACCCTAAAACTCTAACCCTACGCCTAACCTAACCCTAACCCTAATCCTAACCCTAACCCTTACCTAACACTAAACCTTAAACAAAGCCTAACCCTAACAATAACCCTAACACGAACCCTAACCCTAAAGATAATCTAACCCTAACCCTAATACAAACCCTAATACGAACCCTAATACAAACCCTAACACTAACTAACCCTAACCTTAACCCTAACCCTAATACACTAACCCTAACCCTAATACCCTTTCCCTAGTACCCTAAACCTAAACCTTACCTAACCATTACCCTAATACCCTAAACCTAATACGCTAACCCTAACCCTAAGCTAACCGTAACCCTAACCATAACCCTAATATGAAAGCTAACCCTAACCCTAACACCCTAACCCAACCCTAACCCTAATCCTAACCCTTACCTAACCCTAACCCTAACTCTAACACTACCCTAACCCTAACTATAACCCTAATACCTCTAATATGAACCCTAACCCTAACAAAACCCTAACGTGAACCCTAACCCTAATGCTACCCTATTCCTAACCCTAATATGAACCCTAACCCCTAACCCTAACTCTAACCCCCTAATAACCTAGCCCTAACCCTAAGTAACCCTAACCTTAATCCTAATAACCATAACCCTAACACTAAAACCCTAAAACTCTAACCCTATCCCTAATACGAATGATAACCCTAACCCTAATATGAACCCTAACCCTAATACGAACCCTAATACGAACCATAACCCTAATACCCTAATATCTTAACCCTAAACCTAACTAACACTAATCCTAACGCGAACCCTAACCCTAACGCTACCCTAACCCTAATACAAACCCTAACCCTAATACGAACCCTAACTCTAACCCTTAAACGAATCCTAACCCTAACTAACCCTAACCCTAATACCCTAACCCTAATTCTAATACCCTAACCCTAATATCCTAACCCTAACGCTAATACCCTAACCCTAACCCTAACTATTATACCCAAACCCTAACTTAAACCTAACCCTAATACCCTAACCCTAACTCTAATACGAACCCTAACCCTATCCCTAACCTAACCTTAACACTAACCCTAACCCTATCCCTAAACCTAATATGCTAACCCTAACCCAACCCTAACCCTATTCCTAACCCTAACCCAAACCCTTACACAAACCCTAACACTAACACGAGCCCTAACCCTATCCCTAACCCTAAACCGAACCATAACCCCAACCCTTATACCATAACCCTTATTCTAAACCTAATACCCTTTCCCTAACCCTAAAACCATAACCCTAACGATAATAACCTAACCCTAATACCCTAACCCTAAACCCTATTACTAACCCTAAGTAACCCTATCCCTAATCTAATAACCCTAACCTTAAAACCCTAACACCCTAACCCTAATACGAACCCTAACCCTAATATGAACCCTAACCCTAATACTAAAATACCCTAACCCTTACTAACCCTAACATAACGCGAACCCTAATCCTAATGCTAATCTAACCATTACCCTAATACGAATGCTTACTCTAATACGAACCCTAACCCTAATATGAACCCTAATCCTAACTAACCCTAACCCTAATTCCCTAACCCTAACCCTAACACTAACCCTAACCCTAATACTAATCCTAACCCTAACCTAACCCTAAACCTAACCTTAATACCATAACCCTAACCCTAACCAAAAACAAACCGTAAACCTAATCCTAACTTTAACCCTATCCCTAACCTAACCCTAACACTTACACAAACCCTCACCCTAACACGAACCCTAACCCTAACACGAACCCTAACCCTAATACCATAAATCCTAATTCTAACCCTAATACCCTAACCCTAAAACCCTAACCCTAACCTTAATATAAACCCTAACCCTTACTAAACCTAACCTTAATACTCTAACCCTAACGCTAATACTATTACCCTCACCCTAATACCCTAACCCTAATCTAACTCTAACCCTAACCCTAATATGAACCCTACCCCTAACACAAACCCTAATCCTAACTCTAATACAAACCCTAACCCTAATACGAACCCTAACCCAAATACGAACCCTGACCCGACCCTAACTCTGACCCAACCCTAACCCGAACCCGAATACCCTAACCATAACTCTAACAAAAAAGCTAATTCTAACCCTAACCCTAATACGAACCCTAACCCTAAAAACCTAATACCCTAACCCTAATGCTAACCTAACCCTAAGACGAACCCTAACCCTAATACGAACCCTAACCATAATATGAACGCTAAACCTAACCCTAATACCATAACACTAATTCAAACCCTGTTACTAACCCTAACCCTAATTCTAACCCTAATACCCTAACCCTAAAACCCTAACCCTAATACCCTAACTCTAACCCTAATACGAACCCTAACCCTAACCCAACCCTAACCCTAACCCTAATACCCTAACCCTAACCCAACCCTAACCCTAATACTTTCCCTAACCTAACCCTAACCCTTACACAAACCCTAACCCTAACACGAACCATAACCCTAATCCTAAAGATACTCTAACCCTAACCCTAATACAAACCTTAACCCTAATCCTAACCCTAATACGAACCCTAACCCTAATACGAACCCTAACACTAACTAACCCTAACCTATACCCTAACCCTATTACCCTAACCCTAATACCCTTTCCCTAATACCCTAACCCTAAACTAACCCTAACCCTAATACACTAACCCTAGCCCTAACCTATCCGTAACCCTAACCCTAAACCTAACCCTAATATGAATCCTAACCCTAATACCCTAACCCTAGGATAACCCTAACCCTAACCCTAGCCTTTCCCTAACCCTAACTCTAATGCTATCCTAACCCTAACTATAACCCTAATACCTCTAATACGAACCCTAACCCTAAAACAAACCCTGACCCTAACGCGAACCCTATCCCTAACGCTACCCTAACCCTAACACTAAAACCCTAAAACACTAACCCTAACCCTAATACGAACCCTATCCCAAACCCTAAAACGAACCCTAATACGAAGCCTAACCCTAACCCTAATACCCTAATAACCTAACCCTAACCCTAACTAACCCTAACTCTAACCCTAACCGTAATACCCTAACCATAATAACCTAACCCTTACCCTAATGCTACCCTATTACGAACCCTAACCCTAATATGAACCCTAACCCTAACTAATCCTAACCCTAATACCCTAACCCTAATATCCTAACCCTAACCCTAATCCTAACCCAAACCCTAATAACCAAACCCTAACCCTAACCCTAATACCCTAATCTTAACCCTAATACGAACCAAAACCCTATCCATAACCTAACCCTAAAACTAACCCTAACCCTATCCCTAATACCCTAATCCTAACCATAACCCTAACCCTAATACGTACCCTAACACTATCCATAACCTAACCCTAACACTAACCCTAACCCTATGTAACCCTAACCCTAATCTAATAACCCTAACCCTAAAACCCTAACCCTACCCCTAATACAAAACCTAACCCTAAAAGGAACACTAACCCTAACCCTAATACGAACCATAACCCTAATAGCCTAATACCCTAACCCTAACATAACACGAACCCTAATCCTAAAGCTAATCTAACCCTAACCCTAATAAGAACCCTAACCCTAATATGAACCCTAACCCTAACAAACCCTAACCCTAATACCCTAACCCTAACCTAACCCTAACCCTAACACTAACCCTAACCCTCAGTGGTGGATTCAGGGGGGGGGGCACCCAGGCACGTTCCCCCCCTGTCATTTAGGATCACTATGTACCCCAATTCCCCCTGCCACACCACAGATCGGATCTCTTTGCCGATCCGATCTACGGTGCTGCGCTCCCCGCCTCCCGTCCCCACTACAGCGGCAGCCGCACAGACAGGACAGCTGAGCTGAGCGACGGCTAAGCTGTCCAATAATGTATGAATGAAGCAGCCTGCGTGCCCAGCCAATGACTGAGCGGCAGGCTGCTTCAGTCATACATTATTGGACAGCTGAGCCGTCGCTCAGCTCAGCTGTCCTGTCTGTGTGGCCGCTGTGCTGCAGTGGGGACGGGAGTGCAGGGCAGCAGGTCCGCGTGTGCTGCTTGGGGAGGAAGTTTTAGTTTTATTAAGCTGCTGTACGGTTTGACCGGAAACAGGGACCGGCGTCCCATTAGTGCACTGGTGGAGGGTATTTAAACGAGGTGAGTTAATTTCTATCATGTTACCTGCTTGAAAAAAGCTCAATAAATGAGCTGAAACGTTGCACAGTCATGCAGTTTTTATTAGCTTTATTTATCCGTTCGGAGTGCCGCCGTTGGAGGGATATATATATATATACATATGTGTGTGTGTGTGTATGTATATATATATATATATATATATATATATATGTGTGTGTGTGTGTGTGTGTGTGTGTGTGTATATATATATATATACTGTATATATATGTGTGTGTATATATATATATATATATATATATGTATGTATAAGTATATATATATATATATATATATATATATACACACCTTCTCTTTATTAGGGGCCATACTGTCTCCAGTGACCCGGGCCCCCCATGGTCTTAATCCGGCTCTGCTGGCATAGTGACAGGGAGAAGCCTGTACTCCTTGTCCCCAGTGTGATGAAATAAGGTTGTGGCTTGAGAGTACAGAATTCCCTGTGAGGCCACACCCACCATCCCAGGAGTTCGCACAAAAGACCAACCCCCCCCCCCCCCGCCTTTCCCTATCGTGGTGCCCCCCCTGTCGTTTTGTTCTGGATCCACCCCTGCTAACTCTAATACTGTAAATTATAGTTCTAACCCTAACCCTTATCTAACCCTAACCCTAACTCTAACGCTACCCTAACCCTAACTATAACCCTAATACCTCTAATATGAACCCTAACACAAACCCTAACCCTAACGCTTACCCTAACCCTAACGCTACCTTATTACTAACCCTAATACGAACCCTAAACCCTAAACCTAACCCTCTAATACCCTAGCCCTAACCCTAAGTAACCCTAACCCTAATCCTAATAACCATAACCCTAACACTAAAACCCTAAAACACTAACCCTAACCCTAATACAAACCATTACCCTAACCCCAATAAGAACACTAACCCTAGTATGAACCCTAAAACTAACCCTAATACGAACCCTAATATGAACCCTAACCCTAATACCCTAATATCCTAACCCTAAACCTAACTAACACTAACCCTAACGCGAACCCTAACCCTAACGCTACCCTAACCCTAATACAAACCCTAACCCTAATACGAACCCTAACTCTAACCCTTATACGAACCCTAAATAACCCTAACCCTAATACCCTAACCCTAACTCTAATACCCTAACCCTAATACCCTTACACTAATCCTAACCTAACCCTAACTATAATACCCAAACCCTAACCCTAACCTAAACCTAACCCTAATACCCTAATCCTAACCCTAACCCAAACCCTAATATAGACCCTAACCCTATCCCTAACCTAACCCTAACACTAACCCTAACCCTATCCCTTAACCTAATACCCTAACCCTAACCCAACCCTAACCCTAATCCTAACCCTAACCCAAACCATTACACAAACCCTAACCCTAACACTAACATGAACCCTAACCCTATCCCTAACCCTAACACGAACCCTAACCTTAACCCTTATACCATAACCCTTATTCTAAACCTACTACCCTAAACCTAACCCTAAAACCCTAAATCTAACCCTAATAACCTAACCCTAATACCCTAACGCTAAACCCTATTCCTAACCCTAAGTAACCCTAACCCTAATCTAATAACCCTAACCCTAAAACCCTAACACCCTAACCCTAAAACGAACCCAAACCCTAATAAGAACCCTATCCCTAATATGAACGATAACTAATCCTAACCCTAATTCCCTAACCCTAACCTAACCCTAACACTAACCCTAACCCTAATACAAACCCAAACCATAACCTAACCCTAACCTTAATACCATAACCCTTACCCTAACCAAACCCTAACCGTAATCCTAATCCTAACCCTTAACTTAACCTAACCCTTACATAAACCCTAACCCTAACACGAACCCTAACACGAACCCTAACCCTAAAACCATAAATCCTAATTCTATCCCTAATACCCTAACCCTAAAACCCTAACCCTAACCTTAATACGAACCCTAACCCTAACTAACCCTAACCCTAATACTCTAACCCTAACGTTAACACTATTACCCTCACCCTAATACCCTAACCCTAACCTAACCCTAACCCTAACCCTAATATGAACCCTACCCCTAACACAAACCCTAACTCTAATACGAACCCTAATATGAACCCTAACCCTAATACGAACCCTGACCCCAACCCGAACCCTGACCCAACCCTAACCCTAACCCGAACCCAAATACCCTAACCATAATTCTAACACAAAACCTAACTCTAACCCTAACCCTAATACCCTAACCCTAACCTAACCCTAACACTAACCCTAACTCTAACCCTATTACCCTAATCCTACCCTAACCCTAATCCTAACCATAATCCTAACCTAACCCTAACCCTAACCTTTTTACGATAACCCTAACCCTAACCAAACCCTAACCGTAACCCTAATCCTAACCCTAACCCTAACCTAACCCTAACTCTAACACAAACCCTAACTCTAACCCTAACACTACTCTAACCCTAACCCTAAAACGAACCCTAACCCTAATACGAACCCTAATAACCCTAACTCTAATTTTACCCTAACTTTAACACTAATACCTCTAATACGAAACCTAACCCTAAAACAAACCTTTACGCAAACCCTAACCTAACCCTAACCCTAATACGAACCCTAACCTTAACCTCTAACCCTAACTAACTAACTATAATCCTAATAACCCTAACCCTAACCCTAATCCTAATAACCCTAACCCTGACCCTAAATCCCCAAACCTAACCCTAATACGAACCCTAACACTAACCTAACCCTAACCCTAATACCCTAACCCAAACCAAACCCTAATCCTATTCCTAACCATAACCTAACCCTAACTCTTACACAAACCCTAACCCTATCAAGAAAATTTACCCTAACGCTACTCTAACCCTAACCCTAATACGAACACTAACCCTAATAAGAACCTTAACCCTAATACGAACCCTAATACGAACCCTAATCCAAACTAACCCTAACCTTAACCCTAAACCTAATACCCTATCCCTAATACCACTAATAAGAACCCTAACCCTAAAACAATCCCTAATCCTAACCCTAAAGTGAACCCTAACCCTAAACCTAACACCCTAATACCCTAACCCTAACCCTAATACGAACCTTAACCCTAAACTAACTCTAATCCTAACCCATATACTCTAACCCTACCCCTAACCCAACCCTAACGCTAATCCTAACCCTAACTCTTACCTTACCCTAAACCTTAAACATACCATAACCCTAACAAGAACCCTAACACGAACCCTAACCCTAAAGATAATCTAACCCTAACCCTAATACAAACCCTAACACTAACTAACACTAACCTTAACCCTAACCCTAATACCCTAACCCTAACCCAATACCCTAAACCTAATACCCTAACCCTAACCTAACCGTAACCCTAACCATAACCTTTACCTAACCCGAAGCCTAACTCTAACGCTACCCTAACCCTAATACCACTAATAAGAACCCTAACCCTAAAACAAACCCTAACCCTAAAGTGAACCATAACCCTAACACAAACCCTAATGCGAACCCTAACCCTAATGCTACCCTATTCCTAACCCTAATATGAACCCTAACCCCTAACCCTAACCCCCTAATAACCTAGCCCTAACCCTAAGTAACCCTAACCCTAATCCTAATAACCATAACCTTAACACTAAAACCCTAAAACTCTAACCCTAACCCTAATACGTATGATAACCCTAACCCTAATATGAACCCTAACCCTAATATGAACCCTAACTCTAATACGAACCCTAGTACGAACCCTAACCCTAATACCCTAATATCCTAACCCTATACCTAACTAACACTAACCCTAACGCGAACCCTAACGCTACCCTAACCGTAATACAAACCCTAACCCTAATACGAACCCTAACTCTAACCCTTATACGAACCCTAACCCTAACTAACCCTAATCCTAATACCCTAACCCTAATTCTAATACCCTAACCCTAATATACAAACCCTACCCTAACCCTTACCCTAACTATTATACCCAAACCCTAACCTAAACCTAACCCTAATCCTATCCCAAACCCTAACCAAATGCTAACTCTTACACAAACCCTAACCCTATCAAGAACACTAACCCTAACGCTACTCTAACCCTAACCCTAATACGAACACTAACCCTAATAAGAACCTTAACCCTAATGCGAACCCTAATACGAACCCTAATCCAAACTAACCCTAACCTTAACCCTAAACCTAATACCCTAACCCTAATACCACTAATAAGAACCCTAATAACCCTAACTCTAATTTTACCCTAACTATAACACTAATACCTCTAATACGAAACCTAACCCTAAAACAAACCTTAACGCAAACCCTAACCCTAACCTAACCCTAACTCTAATACGAACCCTAACCTTAACCCCTAACCCTAACTAACTATAATCCTAATAACCCTAACCCTAATCCTAATAACCCTAACCCTAACCCTAAAACATCAAACCTAACACTAATACGAACCCTAACACTAACCTAACCCTAACCCTAATTCCCTAACCCAAACCTAACCCTAATCCTATCCCTAACCCTAACCTAACCCTAACTCTTACACAAACCCTGACCCTATCAAGAAAATTTACCCTAACGCTACTCTAACCCTAACCCTAATACGAACACTAACCATAATAAGAACCTTAACCCTAATACGAACCCTAATACGAACCCTAATCCAAAACTAACCCTAACCTTAACCCTAAACCTAATACCCTAACCCTAATACCACTAATAAGAACCCTAACCCTAAAACAATCCCTAACCCTAACCCTAAAGTGAACCCTAACCTTAACGCTACCCTAACCCTAATATGAACCCTTACCCTAAACCTAACACCCTAATACCCTAACCCAAACCCTAATACAAACCTTAACCCTAACCTAACCCTAATCCTAACCCTAATACTCTAACCCTACCCCTAACCCTAATCCTAACCCTAACCCTTACCTAACCCTAAACCTTAAACAAACCCTAACCCTAACAAGAACCCTAACACGAACCCTAACCCTAAAGATAATCTAACCCTAACCCTAATATAAACCCTAATATGAACCCTAATACAAACCCTAACACTAACTAACACTAACCTTAACCCTAACCCTAATACCCTAACCCTAATACCCTTTCCCTAATACCCTAAACCTAAACCTAAAATAACCATAACCCTAATACCCTAACCCTAACCTAACCGTACCCCTAACCATAACCCTAATATGAAAGCTAACCCTAACGCTAACACCCTAACCCAACCCTAACCCTAATCCTAACCCTTACCTAACCCTAACTCTAACGCTACCATAACCCTAATACCTCTAATATAAACCCTAACACTAACACAAACCCTAATGTGAACCCTAACCCTAATGCTACCCTATTCCTAACCCTAATATGAACCCTAACCCCTAACCCTAACCCCCTTATAACCTAGCCCTAACCCTAAGTAACCCTAACCCTAATCCTAATAACCATAACCCTAACACTAAAACCCTAAAACTCTAACCCTAACCCTAATACGAATGATAACCCTAACCCTAATATGAACCCTAATATGAACCCTAACCCTAACTCTAATACGAACCCTAGTATGAACCCTAACCCTAATACCCTAATATCCTAACCCTATACCTAACTAACATTAACCCTTACGCGAACCCTAACCCTAACGCTACCCTAACCCTAATACAAACCCTAATCCTAATACGAACCCTAACTCTAACCCTTATACGAACCCTAACCCTAATACCCTAACCCTAATTCTAATACCCTAACCCTAATATACAAACCCTAACCTAACCCTAACCCTAACTATTATACCCAAACCCTAACCTAAACCTAACCCTAATCCTATCCCAAACCCTAACCTAACGCTAACTCTTACACAAACCCTAACCCTATCAAGAACACTAACCCTAACGCTACTCTAACCCTAACCCTAATACGAACACTAACCCTAATAAGAACCTTAACCCTAATACGAACCCTAATACGTACCCTAATCCAAACTAACCCTAACCTTAACCCTAAACCTAATACCCTAACCCTAATACCACTAATTAGTACCCTAAAACTAAAACAATCCCTAACCCTAACCCTAAAGTGAACCCTAACCCTAACGCTACCCTAACCCTAATATGAACCCTAACCCTAAACCTAACACCCTAATACCCTAACCCTAACCCTAATACGAACCTTAACCCTAACCCAACCCTAACCCTAACCCTAATCCTAACCCTAACCCTTACCTAACCCTAATCCTTAAACAAACCCTAACCCTAACAAGAACCCTAACACGAACCCTAACCTTAAAGATAATCTAACACTAACCCTAATACGAACCCTAATACAAACCCTAACACTAACTAACCGTAACCTTAACCCCTAACCCTAATACCCTAACCCTAACCTTAATTCCCTTTCCCTAATACCCTAAACCTAAACCTAACCTAACCATAACCCTATACCCTAAACCTAATACCCTAACCCTAACCCTAACCTTTCCGTAACCCTAACCATAACCCTAAAATGAAAGCTAACCCTAACCCTAACACCCTAACCCTAACCCAACCCTAACCCTAATCCTAACCCTTACCTAACCCTAACTCTAACGCTACCCTAACCCTAACTATAACCTTAATACCTCTAATATGAACCCTAACCCTAACATAAACCCTAACGCGAACCCTAACCCTAATGCTACCCTTTTCCAAACCTTAATATGAACCCTAACCCCAAACCCTAACCCTAACCCCCTAATAACCTAGCCCTAACCCTAATCCTAATAACCATAACCCTAACAATAAAACCCTATAACTCTAACCCTAACCCTAATACGAATGACAACCCTAACCCTAATATGAACCCTAACCTTAATATGAACCCTAACCCTAATACGAACCCTAATACGAACCCTAACCCTAATACCCTAATATCCTAACCCTAAAACTAACTAACACTAGCCCTAATGCTACGCTAACCCTAATACAAACCCTAACCCTAATACGAACCCTAACTATAACCCTTATACGAACCCTAACTAACCCTAACCCTAATACCCTAACCCTAATTCTAATACCCTAACCCTAATATCCTAACCCTAACCTAACCCTAACCCTAACTATTATACCCAAACCCTAACCCAATCCTAACCCTAACCCTAACTCTAATACGAACCCTAACCGTATCCCTAACCTAACCCTAACACTAACCCTAACCCTATCCCTAAACCTAATATGCTAACCCTAACCCAACCCTAACCCTAATCCTAACCCTAACCCAAACCCTTACACAAACCCTAACCCTAACACGAGCCCCAACCCTAACCCTAAAATGAACCATAACACCAACCCTTATACCATAACCCTTATTCTAAACCTAATACCCTAACCCTAACACTAAAACCATAACCCTAACGGTAATAACCTAACCCTAATACCCTAACCCTAAACCCTATTACTTACCCTAAGTAACCCTAACCCTAATCTAATAACCCTAACCCTAACCTTAAAACCCTAACACCCTCACCCTAATACGAACCCTAACCCTAATATGAACCCTAACCCTAATACCAAAATACCCTAACCCTTACTAACCCTAACATAACGCGAACCCTAATCCTAAAGCTAATCAAACCATAACCCTAATACGAATCCTAACTCTAATACGAACCCTAACCCTAATATGAACCATAATCCTAACTAACCCTAACCCTAATTCCCTAACCCTAACCTAACCCTAACCCTAACACTAACCCTAACCCTAATACTAATCCTAACCCTAACCCTAACCTAACCCTAACCCTAACCTTAATACCATAACCCTAACCAAACCCTAACCGTAACCCTAATCCTAACTCTAACCCTAACCCAACCCTAACCCTTACACAAACCCTTACCCTAACACGTACCCTAACCCTAATACGAACCCTAACACTAACTAACCCTAACTTTAACCCTAACCCTATTACCCTAACCCTAATACCCTTTCCCTAATACCCTAACCCTAAACAAACCCTAACCCTAATACACTAACCCTAGCCCTAACCTATCCGTAACCCTAACCCTAAACCTAACCCTAATATGAAACCTAACCCTAATACCCTAACCCTAGGATAACCCTAACCCTAACCCTAATCCTAACCCTAACCCTAACCTAACCCTAACCCTAACTCTAATGCTATCCTAACCCTAACTATAACCCTAATACTTCTAATACGAACCCTAACCCTAACACAAACCCTAACCCTAACGCGAACCCTATCACTAACGCTACCCTAACCATAACCCTAATACGAACCCTAACCCCTAACCCTAACCCTAATCCTAATAACCCTAACACTAACACTAAAACCCTAAAACACTAAACCTAACCTTAATACGTACCCTAACCCTAACCCTAATACGAACCCTATCCCAAACCCTAAAACGAACCCTAATACAAACCCTAACCCTAATACCCTAATAACCTAACCCTAACCCTAACTAACCCTAACTCTAACCCTAACCGTAATTCCCTAACCATAATAACCTAACCCTAACCCTAATGCTACCCTAATACGAACCCTAACCCTAATACGAACCCTAACCCTAACTAATCCTAACCCTAATACCCTAACCCTAATATCCTAACCCTAATCCTAACCCAAACCCTAATAACCAAACACTAACCTAACCCTAACCCTAATACCCTAATCCTAACCCTTATACGAACAAAAACCCTATCCATAACCTAACCCTAAAACTAACCCTAACCCTAACCCTAATACCCTAAACCTAACCATAACCCTAACCCTAACCCTAATACGTACCCTAACACTATCCATAACCTAACCCTAACACTAACCCTAACCCTATGTAACCCTAACCCTAATCTTATAACTCTAACCCTAAAACCCTAACCCTACCCCTAATACAAAACCTAACCCTAATAGGAACACTAACCCTAACCCTAATACGAACCATAACCCTAATAGCCTAATACCATAACCCTAACTATCCCTAACATAACGCGAACCCTAATCCTAAAGCTAATCTAACCCTAACCCTAATATGAATTCTAACCCTAACAGACCCTAACCCTAATACACTAACCCTAACCTAACCCTAACTCTAACACTAACCCTAACACAAATACCCTAACCCTAATACGAACCCTAACCTTAATACCGTAACCCTAACCCTAACACCAGTGGCGTAACTAGAAATTTTTCTCCCCCAAGCCAAAAAAATCTTCGGTGCCCCCCCCCCCCCCTCCCCCGCTTACCCCCATAATTGGCATTAGTAAAGGGATAAATATGCGCTCACCGTCAAAAAGGGTGTGTGGCTTCATTGAAATGGGCGTGGCTTCACGTAAAGGGGCGTGGCATTGCAGGAAAAGACTACCTTATACCCCAGTTTTGCAACCTGCACGCCCAGACGTTAGCCACCACAGGAAAGAAAAATAATCCTGATTCATGCCCCTTACATTATTTGTCATTTTTCCTCCTTATAGTAATGCCCAGTATACATTATTCCACATACTGCAATGGCCTTAGCCATTATGCCACACACAATAATGCACATGACACAATATGCACACACTGTAATGCCCCCGACACATTATGCCACACACCGTAATGACTATGAGACATTATGACAGGAATCGCAATGCCCGTTATACATTATGCTACACACTGCAATGCCCCTGATACATTATAGCACATACAATGTCTGTGACACAGTATGACACACACCACAATGATCCTGAGACATTATACCACATACCACAATGCCCGTGATATAGTATACAACACACCGTAATGCCTGACACATTATGACACACACCGCAATGTCCATGATACATTATGCCACACACCGTAATGCCCATTACACATTAAGTTCTACAGTAAGGCTTCTAATTACTTTTAAATTACCTGCTCGTTGCCAGGGGTTTCATGCTCTTGGTTCCATGCACGGTGCCAGGGGTTTTCATGCTCAGGGTGTCATGCTCGTTGCCAGGGGTTTCATGCACTGGGTGTCATGCTCGTTGCCAGGGGTTTCATGCACTGGGTGTCATGCTCGTTGCTAGGGGGTAGTGCTTGTTGCTAGCGCCGTGCTCCCAGTGCCACATATGCCCCCAGTGCCAGATATTCCCCCACAGTGCCAGGTATATGCCCCCAGTGACAGATATTCCCCCACAGTGCCAGGTACATGCCCCCAGTGCCAAATATACCCCCCCAAGTGCCACATATGCCCCCTAAGTGCCTGCTCCCCCCAGTGCCAAATACTCCCCCACAGTACCACATATGCCCCCTCAGTGCCTGCTCCCCCCAGTGCCAGATATTCCCCCACAGTGCCAGGTATATGCCCCCAGTGCCAGATATTCCCCACAGTGCCACATATGCCCCCCCAGTGCCTGCTCCCCCCAGTGCCAAATATTCCCCCACAGTGCCAGGTAAATGCCCCCAGTGCCAGATATTCCCCCACAGTGCCAGGTATATGCCCCCAGTGCCAGATATTCCCCCACAGTGCCTGGTATATGCCCCCAGTGCCAGATATTCCCCCACAGTGCCACATATGCCCCCCCAGTGCCTGCTCCCCCAGTGCCAAATATTCCCCCACAGTGCCAGGTATATGCCCCCAGTGCCAGATATTCCCCCACAGTGCCAGGTATATGCCCCCAGTGCCAGATATTCCCCCACAGTGCCAGGTACATGCCCCCAGTGCCAGATATTCCCCCCACAGTGCCTGCTCCCCCCCCCCCCGCTCTTTTGTGTTCGGGGACACGGAGCGCACAGCGCGCACCTCTCCAGTGTCCCTCCTGGCTCTCCGGCCGCTCTAATAAAGGAAGTACCGGTTCGTGAGCCAATCAGAGCTCACGAACCGGCACTTCCTTTATTAGACAGCCGGAGAGCCAGGGAGGGACACAGGAGAGGCGCGCGCTGTGCGCTCCGTGTCCCTCCTTACAGCAGCGGAGGGAAGGAGACCGCAGATTGACATGCGGACGCTCGTCCGCATGTCAATCTGTGCAAAGTCAGTGGCGCCCCCGCAGCCCCTCGCCCCCAAGCCACCGCGAGGACTGCGAGGGCAGTAGTTACGCCACTGCCTAACACAACCCTAACCGTATCTCTAATCCTAACCCTAACCTAACCCTAACCCTTTCACAAACCCTAACACTAACAGTAACACGAACCCTAACCCTAACACAAACCCTAACTCTAATACCGTAAATTCTAATTCTAACCCTAATACCCTAACCCTTACCTAACCCTAACCCTAACTCTAATGCTACCCTAACCCTATCTATAACCCTTATACCTCTAATATGAACCCTAACACAAACCCTAACCCTAATGCATACCCTAACCCTAATGCTACCTTATTCCTAAACCTAATACGAACCCTAAACCCTAAACCTAACCCTCTAATACCCTAGCCCTAACCCTAAGTAACCCTAACCCTAATCCTAATAACCATAACCCTAACACTAAAACCCTAAAACACTAACCCTAACCCTAATACAAACCATAACCCTAACCCTAATACGAAAACTAACCCTAGTATGAACCCTAAACCTAACCCTAATACGAACCCTAATACGAACCCTAACCCTAATAGCCTAATATCCTTACCCTAAACCTAACTAACACTAACCCTAATGCGAACCCTAACCCTAACGCTACCCTAACCCTAATACAAACCCTAACCCTAATACGAACCCTAACTCTAACCCTTATACGAACCCTAAATAACCCTAACCATAATACCCTAACCCTAACTCCAATACCCTAACCCTAATACCCTAACACTAACCCTAACCTAACCCTAACCCTAACTATAATACCCAAACCCTAACCCAAACCTAAACCTAACCCTAATACCCTAATCCTAACCCTAACCCAAACCCTAATACGAACCCTAACCCTATCCCTAACCTAACCCTAACACTAACCCTAACCCTATCCCTAAACCTAATACCCTAACCCTAACCCAACCCTAACCCTAATCCTAACCCTAACCCAAACCATTACAATAACCCTAACACTAACATGAACCCTAAACCTATCCCTAACCCTAACACGAACCCTAACCCTAACCCTTATACCATAATCCTTATTCTAAACCTACTACCCTAAACCTAACCCTAAAACCCTAAATCTAACCCTAATAACCTAACCCTAATACCCTAACGCTAAACCCTATTCCTAACCTTAAGTAACCCTAACCCTAATCTAATAAACCTAACCCTAAAACTCTAACACCCTAACCCTAATACGAACACTAACCCTAATAAGAACCCTAACCCTAATATGAACCCTAACTAATCCTAACCCTAATTCCCTAACCCTAACCTAACCCTAACCCTAATACAAACCCAAACCCTAACCTAACCCTAACCTTAATACCATAACCCTATCCCTAACCAAACCCTAACCGTAACCCTAATCCTAACCCTAAACCTAACCCTAACCCTTACACAAACCCTAACCCTAACATGAACCCTAACCCTAACCCTAAAACCATAAATCCTAATTCTAATCCTAAAACCCTAACCCTAAAACCCTAACCTTAATACGAACCCTAATCCTAACTAACCCTAACCCTAATACTCTAACCCTAACACTAACACTATTACCCTCACCCTAATACCCTAACCCTAACCTAACTCTAACCCTAACCCTAATATGAACCCTACCCCTAACACAAACCCTAACCCTAACTCTAATACGAACCCTAACCCTAATACGAACCCTAACCCTAATACAAACCATGACCCCAACCCTAAGCCTGACCCAACCCTAACCCGAACCCGAACCTGAATACCCTAACCATAACTCTAACACAAAACATAACTCTAACCCTAACCCTAATACGAACCCTAACCCTAACCCTAATAACCTAATACCCTAACCCTAACCCTAACTAACCCTAACCCTAACATGAACCCTAACCCTAATGCTAAACTAACCCTAAAACGAACCCTAACCCTAATACGAACCCTAACCATAATATGAACGCTAAACCTAACCCTAATACCATAACACTAATTCTAACCCTAATACCCTAACCCTAACCATAACCCTACAACCCTGACCCTAATCCCTAACCCTAATACCCTAACTCTAACCCTAATACAAACCCTAACCCTAACCTAAACATAACCCTAACCCTAATACCCTAACCCTAACCAAACCCTAACCCTAATCCTTACCCTAACCCTAACCTAACCCTAACCCTTACACAAACCCTAACCCTAACACAAACCCTAACACAAACTCTAACCCTAATCCTAAAGATAACCCTAATACAAACCTTAACCCTAATCCTAACCCTAATACGAACCCTAACCCTAATATGAACCCTAACACTAACTAACCCTAACCTTAACCTTAACCCTAATACCCTAACCCTAATACCTTTTCCCTAATACCCTAACCCTAAACTAACCCTAATCCTAATACACTAACCCTAGCCCTAACCTATCCGTAACCCTAACCCTAAACCTAACCCTAATATGAATCCTAACCCTAATACCCTAACCCTAGGATAACCCTAACCCTAATCCTAACCCTAACCCTAGCCTAACCCTAACCCTAACTCTAATGCTATCCTAACCCTAACTATAACCCTAATACCTCTAATACGAACCCTAACCCTAACACAAACCCTAACCCTAACGCAAATCCTAACCCTAACGCTACCCTAACCCTAACCATAATACAAACCCTAACCCCTAACCCTAACCCTAATCCTAATAACCCTAACCCTAACACTAAAACCCTAAAACACTAACCCTAACCCAAATACGAACCATTAACTTAATACGAACCCTATCCCAAACCCTAAAACGAACCCTAATACGAACCCTAACCCTAATACCCTAATATCCTAACCCTAAATAACCCTAACCCTAACCCAAACCCTAATACCCAAACCCTAACCCTAACCTAACCCTAACCCTAATACCCTAATCCTAACCCTAATACGAACCAAAACCTTTTCCATAACCTAACCCTAAAACTAACCCTAACCCTAATACCCTAATACGAACCCTAACACTATCCATAACCTAACCCTAACTCTATGTAACCCTAACCCTAATCTAATAACCCTAACCCTAAAACCCTAAAACCCTAACCCTAATACAAACCCTAATCCTAATAGGAACACAAACCCTAACCCTAATACGAACCATAACACTAATAGCCTAATACCCTAACCCTAACTAACCCTAACATAACGCGAACCCTAAACCTAAAGCTAATCTAACCCTAACCCTAATAAGAACCCTAACCCTAATATGAACCCTAACAAAACCTAACCCTAATACCCTAACCTTAACATAACCCTAACCCTAACACAAACCCTAACACTAATACCCTAACCCTAATCATAACCCTAATACGAACCCTAATACCCTAACCTTAATACCATAACCCTAACCCTAACCCTAAAGATACTCTAACCCTTACCCTAATACAAACCCTAACCCTAATACCCTAACCCTAACCCTAATACCCTTTCCCTATTACCCTAAACCTATCCCTAATCCTAACCATAACCCTAATACCCTAACCCTAATACCCTAACCTAACCCTAACCCTAATATGAAACCTAACACTAACCCTAATACCCTAACCCAACCCTAACCCTAATCCTAACCCAAACCCTTACCAAACCCTAAACATAACTCTAACGCTACCCTAAACCTAACTATAACCCTGATACCTCTAATATGAACCCTAACAAAAACCCTAACCCTAACGCGAACCTTAACCCTAACGCTACCCTATTACTAACCCTAATACTAACCCTAAACCCTAAACCTAACCCCTAATACCCTAGCCCTAACCCTAAGTAACCCTAACCCTAATCCTAATAACTATAACCCTAACACAAAAACCCTAAAACACTAACCCTAACCCTAATACGAACCCTAACCCTAATACGAACCCTAACCCTAATATGAACCTGAACCCTAACCTTAATCGAACCCTAACCCTAATACCCTAATATCCTAACCCTAAGCCTAACTAACCCTAACCCTAATGTGAACCCTAACGCTACCCTAACCCTAATACAAACCCTAATGCTATTACGAACCCTAACTCTAACCCTTATACGAACTCTAACCCTCAATAACCCTAACCCTAATACCCTAACCCTAACTCTAATACCCTAACCCTAATACCCTAACCCTAAACCTAACTATAATACCCAACCCTAACATAAACCTAACCCTAATACCCTAATCCTAACCCTAACCCAAACCCTAATATGAACCCTAACCCTATCCCTAACCCTAACACTAACCCTAACCCTATCCCTAAACCTAATACCCTAACCCTAACCCAACCCTAACCTTAATCCTAACCCTAACCCAAACCCTTACACAAACCCTAACACTAACACTAACCCTAACATTAATACCATAACCCTAACCAAACCCTAACCGTAAACCTAATCCTAACCCTAAACCTAACCTAACCCTAGCCCTTACACAAACCCTAACCCTAACACGAACCCTAACATGAATCCGAGACCTAACCCTAAACATAAAACCATAAATTCTAATTCTAACCCTAATACCCTAACCCTAAAACCCTAACCTTAATACGAACCCTAACCCTAACTAACCATAACCCTAATACTCTAACCCTAACGCTAACACTATTACCCTCACCCTAATACCCTAACCCTAACCTAATTCTAAATCTAACCCTAATATGAACCCTACCCCTAACACAAACCCTAACCCTAACTCTAATACGAACCCTTACCTTAATACGAACCCTAACCCTAATACGAACCCTGACCCCGGCCCTAACCCTGACCCAACCCTAACCCTAACCCGAACCCATATACCCTAACCATAATTCTAACACAAAACCTAACTCTAACCCTAACCCTAATACCCTAACCTAACCCTAAAACTAACCCTAACCCTAACACTAATACCCTAATCCTACCCTAAACCTAACCCTAATACGAACCCTTATCCTAACCTAACCCTAACCTTTTTACCATAACCCTAACCCTAACCAAACCCTAACCGTAACCCTAATCCTAACCCTAACCCTAACCTAACCTAACTCTAACACAAACCCTAACTCTAACTCTAACCCTAACCCTAACCCTAATACTACTCTAACCCTAACACTAAAACGAACCCTAACCCTAACCCTAAAACGAACCCTAATAACCCTAACTCTAATTTAACCCTAACCCTAACTATAACACTAATACCTCTAATACGAAACCTAACCCTAAAACAAACCTTAACGCGAACCCTAACCCTAACCTAACCCTAACCCTAATACGAACCCTAACCTTAACCCCTAACCCTAACTAACTATAATCCTAAAAACCCTAACCCTAACCCTAATCCTAATAACCCTAACCCTAAAACCCCAAACCTAACCCTAATACGAACCCTAACACTAACCTAACCCTAACCCTAATACCCTAACCCAAACCTAACCCTAATCCTATCCCTAACCCTAACCTAACCCTAACTCTTACACAAACCCTAACCCTATCAAGAACACTAACCCTAACGCTACTCTAACCCTAACCCTAATACGACACTAACCCTAATAAGAACCTTAACCCTAATACGAACCCTAATCCAAAATAACCCTAAACTTAACCCTAAACCTAATATCCTAACCCTAATACCCCTAATAAGAACCCTAACCCTAAAACAATCCCAAACCCTAACCCTAAAGTGTACCCTAACGCTACCCTAACCCTAAAATGAACCCTAACCCTAACCTAACCCTAATCCTAACCCTAAAACTCTAACCCTACGCCTAACCTAACCCTAACCCTAATCCTAACCCTAACCCTTACCTAACACTAAACCTTAAACAAACCCTAACCCTAACAATAACCCTAACACGAACCCTAACCCTAAAGATAATCTAACCCTAACCCTAATACAAACCCTAATACGAACCCTAATACAAACCCTAACACTAACTAACCCTAACCTTAACCCTAACCCTAATACACTAACCCTAATACCCTTTCCCTAGTACCCTAAACCTAAACCTTACCTAACCATTACCCTAATACCCTAAACCTAATACGCTAACCCTAACCCTAAGCTAACCGTAACCCTAACCATAACCCTAATATGAAAGCTAACCCTAACCCTAACACCCTAACCCAACCCTAACCCTAATCCTAACCCTTACCTAACCCTAACCCTAACCCTAACTCTAACACTACCCTAACCCTAACTATAACCCTAATACCTCTAATATGAACCCTAACCCTAACAAAACCCTAACGTGAACCCTAACCCTAATGCTACCCTATTCCTAACCCTAATATGAACCCTAACCTCTAACCCTAACTCTAACCCCCTAATAACCTAGCCCTAACCCTAAGTAACCCTAACCTTAATCCTAATAACCATAACCCTAACACTAAAACCCTAAAACTCTAACCCTATCCCTAATACAAATGATAACCCTAACCCTAATATGAACCCTAACCCTAATACGAACCCTAATACGAACCATAACCCTAATACCCTAATATCCTAACCCTAAACCTAACTAACACTAATCCTAACGCGAACCCTAACCCTAACGCTACCCTAACCCTAATACAAACCCTAACCCTAATACGAACCCTAACTCTAACCCTTAAACGAATCCTAACCCTAACTAACCCTAACCCTAATACCCTAACCCTAATTCTAATACCCTAACCCTAATATCCTAACCCTAACCCTAATACCCTAACCCTAACCCTAACTATTATACCCAAACCCTAACATAAACCTAACCCTAATACCCTAACCCTAACTCTAATACGAACCCTAACCCTATCCCTAACCTAACCCTAACACTAACCCTAACCCTATCCCTAAACCTAATATGCTAACCCTAACCCAACCCTAACCCTATTCCTAACCCTAACCCAAACCCTTACACAAACCCTAACACTAACACGAGCCCTAACCCTATCCCTAACCCTAAACCGAACCATAACCCCAACCCTTATACCATAACCCTTATTCTAAACCTAATACCCTTTCCCTAACCCTAAAACCATAACCCTAACGATAATAACCTAACCCTAATACCCTAACCCTAAACCCTATTACTAACCCTAAGTAACCCTAACCCTAATCTAATAACCCTAACCTTAAAACCCTAACACCCTAACCCTAATACGAACCCTAACCCTAATATGAACCCTAACCCTAATACTAAAATACCCTAACCCTTACTAACCCTAACATAACGCGAACCCTAATCCTAATGCTAATCTAACCATTACCCTAATACGAATGCTTACTCTAATACGAACCCTAACCCTAATATGAACCCTAATCCTAACTAACCCTAACCCTAATTCCCTAACCCTAACCCTAACACTAACCCTAACTCTAATACTAATCCTAACCCTAACCTAACCCTAAACCTAACCTTAATACCATAACCCTAACCCTAACCAAAAACAAACCGTAAACCTAATCCTAACTTTAACCCTATCCCTAACCTAACCCTAACACTTACACAAACCCTCACCCTAACACGAACCCTAACCCTAACCCTAACACGAACCCTAACCCTAATACCATAAATCCTAATTCTAACCCTAATACCCTAACCCTAAAACCCTAACCCTAACCTTAATATAAACCCTAACCCTTACTAAACCTAACCTTAATACTCTAACCCTAACGCTAATACTATTACCCTCACCCTAATACCCTAACCCTAATCTAACTCTAACCCTAACCCTAATATGAACCCTACCCCTAACACAAACCCTAATCCTAACTCTAATACAAACCCTAACCCTAATACGAACCCTAACCCAAATACGAACCCTGACCCGACCCTAACTCTGACCCAACCCTAACCCGAACCCGAATACCCTAACCATAACTCTAACAAAAAAGCTAATTCTAACCCTAACCCTAATACGAACCCTAACCCTAAAAACCTAATACCCTAACCCTAATGCTAACCTAACCCTAAGACGAACCCTAACCCTAATACGAACCCTAACCATAATATGAACGCTAAACCTAACCCTAATACCATAACACTAATTCAAACCCTGTTACTAACCCTAACCCTAATTCTAACCCTAATACCCTAACCCTAAAACCCTAACCCTAATACCCTAACTCTAACCCTAATACGAACCCTAACCCAACCCTAACCCTAACCCTAATACCCTAACCCTAACCCAACCCTAACCCTAATACTTTCCCTAACCTAACCCTTACACAAACCCTAACCCTAACACGAACCATAACCCTAATCCTAAAGATACTCTAACCCTAACCCTAATACAAACCTTAACCCTAATCCTAACCCTAATACGAACCCTAACCCTAATACGAACCCTAACACTAACTAACCCTAACCTAAACCCTAACCCTATTACCCTAACCCTAATATCCTTTCCCTAATACCCTAACCCTAAACTAACCCTAACCCTAATACACTAACCCTAGCCCTAACCTATCCGTAACCCTAACCCTAAACCTAACCCTAATATGAATCCTAACCCTAATACCCTAACCCTAGGATAACCCTAACCCTAACCCTAGCCTTTCCCTAACCCTAACTCTAATGCTATCCTAACCCTAACTATAACCCTAATACCTCTAATACGAACCCTAACCCTAAAACAAACCCTGACCCTAACGCGAACCCTATCCCTAACGCTACCCTAACCCTAATTCGAACCCATAACCCTAACCCTAATTCTAATAACCTCAACACTAAAACCCTAAAACACTAACCCTAACCCTAATACGAACCCTATCCCAAACCCTAAAACGAACCCTAATACGAAGCCTAACCCTAACCCTAATACCCTAATAACCTAACCCTAACCCTAACTAACCCTAACTCTAACCCTAACCGTAATACCCTAACCATAATAACCTAACCCTTACCCTAATGCTACCCTATTACGAACCCTAACCCTAATATGAACCCTAACCCTAACTAATCCTAACCCTAATACCCTAACCCTAATATCCTAACCCTAACCCTAATCCTAACCCAAACCCTAATAACCAAACCCTAACCCTAACCCTAATACCCTAATCTTAACCCTAATACGAACCAAAACCCTATCCATAACCTAACCCTAAAACTAACCCTAACCCTATCCCTAATACCCTAATCCTAACCATAACCCTAACCCTAATACGTACCCTAACACTATCCATAACCTAACCCTAACACTAACCCTAACCCTATGTAACCCTAACCCTAATCTAATAACCCTAACCCTAAAACCCTAACCCTACCCCTAATACAAAACCTAACCCTAAAAGGAACACTAACCCTAACCCTAATACGAACCATAACCCTAATAGCCTAATACCCTAACCCTAACTAACCCTAACATAACACGAACCCTAATCCTAAAGCTAATCTAACCCTAACCCTAATAAGAACCCTAACCCTAATATGAACCCTAACCCTAACAAACCCTAACCCTAATACCCTAACCCTAACCTAACCCTAACCCTAACACTAACCCTAACCCTCAGTGGTGGATTCAGGGGGGGGGCACCCAGGCACGTGCCCCCCCTGTCATTTAGGATCACTATGTACCCCAATTCCCCCTGCCACACCACAGATCGGATCTCTTTGCCGATCCGATCTACGGTGCTGCGCTCCCCGCCTCCCGTCCCCACTACAGCGGCAGCCGCACAGACAGGACAGCTGAGCTGAGCGACGGCTAAGCTGTCCAATAATGTATGAATGAAGCAGCCTGCGTGCCCAGCCAATGACTGAGCGGCAGGCTGCTTCAGTCATACATTATTGGACAGCTGAGCCGTCGCTCAGCTCAGCTGTCCTGTCTGTGTGGCCGCTGTGCTGCAGTGGGGACGGGAGTGCAGGGCAGCAGGTCCGCGTGTGCTGCTTGGGGAGGAAGTTTTAGTTTTATTAAGCTGCTGTACGGTTTGACCGGAAACAGGGACCGGCGTCCCATTAGTGCACTGGTGGAGGGTATTTAAACGAGGTGAGTTAATTTCTATCATGTTACCTGCTTGAAAAAAGCTCAATAAATGAGCTGAAACGTTGCACAGTCATGCAGTTTTTATTAGCTTTATTTATCCGTTTGGAGTGCCGCCGTTGGAGGTATATATATATATATATATATACATATGTGTGTGTGTGTGTGTATATATATATATATATATGTGTGTGTGTGTGTGTGTGTGTGTGTGTGTGTGTGTGTGTGTGTGTGTATATATATATACTGTATATATATGTGTGTGTATATATATATATATATATATATATATATATACACACCTTCTCTTTATTAGGGGCCATACTGTCTCCAGTGACCCGGGCACCCCATGGTCTTAATCCGGCTCTGCTGGCATAGTGACAGGGAGAAGCCTGTACTCCTTGTCCCCAGCGTGATGAAATAAGGTTGTGGCTTGAGAGTACAGAATTCCCTGTGAGGCCACACCCACCATCCCAGGAGTTCGCACAAAAGACCAACCCCCCCCCCCGCCTTTCCCTATCGTGGTGCCCCCCCTGTCATTTTGTTCTGGATCCACCCCTGCTAACTCTAATACTGTAAATTATAGTTCTAACCCTAACCCTTGTCTAACCCTAACCCTAACTCTAACGCTACCCTAACCCTAACTATAACCCTAATACCTCTAATATGAACCCTAACACAAACCCTAACCCTGACGCTTACCCTAACCGTAACGCTACCTTATTACTAACCCTAATACGAACCCTAAACCCTAAACCTAACCCTCTAATACCCTAGCCCTAACCCTAAGTAACCCTAACCCTAATCCTAATAACCATAACCCTAACACTAAAACCCTAAAACACTAACCCTAACCCTAATACAAACCATTACCCTAACCCTAATAAGAACACTAACCCTAGTATGAACCCTAAAACTAACCCTAATACGAACCCTAATATGAACCCTAACCCTAATACCCTAATATCCTAACCCTAAACCTAACTAACACTAACCCTAACACGAACCCTAACCCTAACGCTACCCTAACCCTAATACAAACCCTAACCCTAATACGAACCCTAACTCTAACCCTTATACGAACCCTAACTAACCCTAACCCTAATACCCTAACCCTAACTCTAATACCCTAACCCTAATACCCTAACACTAATCCTAACCTAACCCTAACCCTAACTATAATACCCAAACCCTAACCCTAACCTAAACCTAACCCTAATACCCTAATCCTAACCCTAACCCAAACCCTAATATGGACCCTAACCCTATCCCTAACCTAACCCTAACACTAACCCTAACCCTATCCCTTAACCTAATACCCTAACCCAACCCTAACCCTAATCCTAACCCTAACCCAAACCATTACACAAACCCTAACCCTAACACTAACATGAACCCTAACCCTATCCCTAACCCTAACACGAACCCTAACCCTAACCCTTATACCATAACCCTTATTCTAAACCTACTACCCTAAACCTAACCCTAAAACCCTAAATCTAACCCTAATAACCTAACCCTAATACCCTAACGCTAAACCCTATTCCTAACCCTAAGTAACCCTAACCCTAATCTAATAACCCTAACCCTAAAACCCTAACACCCTAACCCTAAAACGAACCCAAACCCTAATAAGAACCCTATCCCTAATATGAACGATAACTAATCCTAACCCTAATTCCCTAACCCTAACCTAACCCTAACACTAACCCTAACCCTAATACAAACCCAAACCATAACCTAACCCTAACCTTAATACCATAACCCTTACCCTAACCAAACCCTAACCGTAATCCTAATCCTAACCCTAAACTTAACCTAACCCTTACATAAACCCTAACCCTAACACGAACCCTAACACGAACCCTAACCCTAAAACCATAAATCCTAATTCTATCCCTAATACCCTAACCCTAAAACCCTAACCCTAACCTTAATACGAACCCTAACCCTAACTAACCCTAACCCTAATACTCTAACCCTAACGTTAACACTATTACCCTCACCCTAATACCCTAACCCTAACCTAACCCTAACCCTAACCCTAATATGAACCCTACCCCTAACACAAACCCTAACTCTAATACGAACCCTAATACGAACCCTAACCCTAATACGAACCCTGACCCCAACCCGAACCCTGACCCAACCCTAACCCTAACCCGAACCCAAATACCCTAACCATAATTCTAACACAAAACCTAACTCTAACCCTAACCCTAATACCCTAACCCTAACCTAACCCTAACACTAACCCTAACTCTAACCCTATTACCCTAATCCTACCCTAACCCTAATCCTAACCATAATCCTAACCTAACCCTAACCCTAACCTTTTTACGATAACCCTAACCCTAACCAAACCCTAACCGTAACCCTAATCCTAACCCTAACCCTAACCTAACCCTAACTCTAACACAAACCCTAACTCTAACCCTAACACTACTCTAACCCTAACCCTAAAACGAACCCTAACCCTAATACGAACCCTAATAACCCTAACTCTAATTTTACCCTAACTTTAACACTAATACCTCTAATACGAAACCTAACCCTAAAACAAACCTTTACGCAAACCCTAACCTAACCCTAACCCTAATACGAACCCTAACCTTAACCTCTAACCCTAACTAACTAACTATAATTCTAATAACCCTAACCCTAACCCTAATCCTAATAACCCTAACCCTGACCCTAAATCCCCAAACCTAACCCTAATACGAACCCTAACACTAACCTAACCCTAACCCTAATACCCTAACCCAAACCAAACCCTAATCCTATTCCTAACCATAACCTAACCCTAACTCTTACACAAACCCTAACCCTATCAAGAAAATTTACCCTAACGCTACTCTAACCCTAACCCTAATACGAACACTAACCCTAATAAGAACCTTAACCCTAATACGAACCCTAATACGAACCCTAATCCAAACTAACCCTAACCTTAACCCTAAACCTAATACCCTATCCCTAATACCACTAATAAGAACCCTAACCCTAAAACAATCCCTAATCCTAACCCTAAAGTGAACCCTAACCCTAAACCTAACACCCTAATACCCTAACCCTAACCCTAATACGAACCTTAACCCTAACCTAACCCTAACCCTAACCCTAACCCTAACCCTAACGCTAATCCTAACCCTAACTCTTACCTTACCCTAAACCTTAAACATACCATAACCCTAACAAGAACCCTAACACGAACCCTAACCCTAAAGATAATCTAACCCTAACCCTAATACAAACCCTAACACTAACTAACACTAACCTTAACCCTAACCCTAATACCCTAACCCTAACCCAATACCCTAAACCTAATACCCTAACCCTAACCTAACCGTAACCCTAACCATAACCTTTACCTAACCCTAAGCCTAACTCTAACGCTACCCTAACCCTAATACCACTAATAAGAACCCTAACCCTAAAACAAACCCTAACCCTAAAGTGAACCATAACCCTAACACAAACCCTAATGCGAACCCTAACCCTAATGCTACCCTATTCCTAACCCTAATATGAACCCTAACCCCTAACCCTAACCCCCTAATAACCTAGCCCTAACCCTAAGTAACAATAACCCTAATCCTAATAACCATAACCTTAACACTAAAACCATAAAACTCTAACCCTAACCCTAATACGTATGATAACCCTAACCCTAATATGAACCCTAACCCTAATATGAACCCTAACCCTAACTCTAATACGAACCCTAGTACGAACCCTAACCCTAATACCCTAATATCCTAACCCTATACCTAACTAACACTAACCCTAACGCGAACCCTAACGCTACCCTAACCGTAATACAAACCCTAACCCTAATACGAACCCTAACTCTAACCCTTATACGAACCCTAACCCTAACTAACCCTAATCCTAATACCCTAACCCTAATTCTAATACCCTAACCCTAATATACAAACCCTACCCTAACCCTTACCCTAACTATTATACCCAAACCCTAACCTAAACCTAACCCTAATCCTATCCCAAACCCTAACCAAATGCTAACTCTTACACAAACCCTAACCCTATCAAGAACACTAACCCTAACGCTACTCTAACCCTAACCCTAATACGAACACTAACCCTAATAAGAACCTTAACCCTAATGCGAACCCTAATACGAACCCTAATCCAAACTAACCCTAACCTTAACCCTAAACCTAATACCCTAACCCTAATACCACTAATAAGAACCCTAATAACCCTAACTCTAATTTTACCCTAACTATAACACTAATACCTCTAATACGAAACCTAACCCTAAAACAAACCTTAACGCAAACCCTAACCCTAACCTAACCCTAACTCTAATACGAACCCTAACCTTAACCCCTAACCCTAACTAACTATAATCCTAATAACCCTAACCCTAATCCTAATAACCCTAACCCTAACCCTAAAACATCAAACCTAACACTAATACGAACCCTAACACTAACCTAACCCTAACCCTAATTCCCTAACCCAAACCTAACCCTAATCCTATCCCTAACCCTAACCTAACCCTAACTCTTACACAAACCCTGACCCTATCAAGAAAATTTACCCTAACGCTACTCTAACCCTAACCCTAATACGAACACTAACCATAATAAGAACCTTAACCCTAATACGAACCCTAATACGAACCCTAATCCAAAACTAACCCTAACCTTAACCCTAAACCTAATACCCTAACCCTAATACCACTAATAAGAACCCTAACCCTAAAACAATCCCTAACCCTAGCCCTAAAGTGAACCCTAACCTTAACGCTACCCTAACCCTAATATGAACCCTTACCCTAAACCTAACACCCTAATACCCTAACCCAAACCCTAATACAAACCTTAACCCTGACCTAACCCTAATCCTAACCCTAATACTCTAACCCTACCCCTAACCCTAATCCTAACCCTAACCCTTACCTAACCCTAAACCTTAAACAAACCCTAACCCTAACAAGAACCCTAACATGAACCCTAACCCTAAAGATAATCTAACCCTAACCCTAATATAAACCCTAATATGAACCCTAATACAAACCCTAACACTAACTAACACTAACCTTAACCCTAACCCTAATACCCTAACCCTAATACCCTTTCCCTAATACCCTAAACCTAAACCTAAAATAACCATAACCCTAATACCCTAACCCTAACCTAACCATACCCCTAACCATAACCCTAATATGAAAGCTAACCCTAACGCTAACACCCTAACCCTAACCCAACCCTAACCCTAATCCTAACCCTTACCTAACCCATACTCTAACGCTACCCTAACCCTAACTATAACCCTAATACCTCTAATATAAACCCTAACACTAACACAAACCCTAATGTGAACCCTAACCCTAATGCTACCCTATTCCTAACCCTAATATGAACCCTAACCCCTAACCCTAACCCTAACCCCCTTATAACCTAGCCCTAACCCTAAGTAACCCTAAACCTAATCCTAATAACCATAACCCTAACACTAAAACCCTAAAACTCTAAACCTAACCCTAATACGAATGATAACCCTAACCCTAATATGAACCCTAATATGAACCCTAACCCTAACTCTAATACGAACCATAGTATGAACCCTAACCCTAATACCCTAATATCCTAACCCTATACCTAACTAACACTAACCCTTACGCGAACCCTAACCCTAACGCTACCCTAACCCTAATACAAACCCTAACCCTAATACGAACCCTAACTCTAACCCTTATACGAACCCTAACCCTAATACCCTAACCCTAATTCTAATACCCTAACCCTAATATACAAACCCTTACCTAACCCTAACTATTATATCCAAACCCTAACCTAAACCTAACCCTAATCCTATCCCAAACCCTAACCTAACGCTAACTCTTACACAAACCCTAACCCTAACGCTACTCTAACCCTAACCCTAATACGAACACTAACCCTAATAAGAACCTTAACCCTAATACGAACCCTAATACGTACCCTAATCCAAACTAACCCTAACCTTAACCCTAAACCTAATACCCTAACCCTAATACCACTAATAAATACCCTAAAACTAAAACAATCCCTAACCCTAACCCTAAAGTGAACCCTAACCCTAACGCTACCCTAACCCTAATATGAGCCCTAACCCTAAACCTAACACCCTAATACCCTAACCCTAACCCTAATACGAACCTTAACCCTAACCCAACCCTAACCCTAACCCTAATCCTAACCCTAACCCTTACCTAACCCTAATCCCTTAACAAACCCTAACCCTAACAAGAACCCTAACACGAAACCTAACCCTTAAAATAATCTAACACTAACCCTAATACGAACCCTAATACGAACCCTAACCCTAATACCCTAATATCCTAACCCTAAAACTAACTAACACTAACCCTAATGCTACCCTAACCCTAATACAAACCCTAACCCTAATACGAACCCTAACTATAACCCTTATACGAACCCTAACCCTAACTAACCCTAACCCTAATACCCTAACCCTAATTCTAATACCCTAACCCTAATATCCTAACCCTAACCTAACCCTAACCCTAACTATTATACCCAAACCCTAACCTAATCCTAACCCTAACCCTAACTCTAATACGAACCCTAACCGTATCCCTAACCTAACCCTAACACTAACCCTAACCCTATCCCTAAACCTAATATGCTAACCCTAACCCAACCCTAACCCTAATCCTAACCCTAACCCAAACCCTTACACAAACCCTAACCCTAACACGATCCCCAACCCTAACCCTAAAATGAACCATAACAGCAACCCTTATACCATAACCCTTATTCTAAACCTAATACCCTAACCCTAACACTAAAACCATAACCCTAACGGTAATAACCTAACCCTAATACCCTAACCCTAAACCCTATTACTTACCCTAAGTAACCCTAACCCTAATCTAATAACCCTAACCCTAACCTTAAAACCCTAACACCCTCACCCTAATACGAACCCTAACCCTAATATGAACCCTAACCCTAATACCAAAATACCCTAACCCTTACTAACCCTAACATAACGCGAACCCTAATCCTAAAGCTAATCAAACCATAAC
Source organism: Pseudophryne corroboree (assembly GCF_028390025.1). Classification (NCBI taxonomy): domain Eukaryota; kingdom Metazoa; phylum Chordata; class Amphibia; order Anura; family Myobatrachidae; genus Pseudophryne; species Pseudophryne corroboree. The sequence goes on along the minus strand of NC_086446.1, from coordinate 151,358,074 downwards.
CCTAATACGAATCCTAACTCTAATACGAACCCTAACCCTAATATGAACCATAATCCTAACTAACCCTAACCCTAATTCCCTAACCCTAACCTAACCCTAACCCTAACACTAACCCTAACCCTAATACTAATCCTAATCCTAACCCTAACCCTAACCTAACCCTAACCCTAACCTTAATACCATAACCCTAACCCTAACCAAACCCTAACCGTAACCCTAATCCTAACTCTAACCCTAACCCTAACCTAACCCTAACCCTTACACAAACCCTTACCCTAACACGTACCCTAACCCTAATACGAACCCTAACACTAACTAACCCTAACACTAATACCCTAATCCTAACCCTAACCCTAACACTACTCTAACCCTAACCCTAAAACGAACCCTAACCCTAATACGAACCCTAATAACCCTAACTCTAATTTTACCCTAACCCTAACTATAACACTAATACCTCTAATACGAAACCTAACCCTAAAACAAACCTTAACGCAAACCCTAACCCTAACCTAACCCTAACTCTAATACGAACCCTAACCTTAACCCCTAACCCTAACTAACTATAATCCTAATAACCCTAACCCTAACCCTAATCCTAATAACCCTAACCCTAACCCTAAAACATCAAACCTAACACTAATACGAACCCTAACACTAACCTAACCCTAACCCTAATTCCCTAACCCAAACCTAACCCTAATCCTATCCCTAACCCTAACCTAACCCTAACTCTTACACAAACTCTGACCCTATCAAGAAAATTTACCCTAACGCTACTCTAACCCTAACCCTAATACGAACACTAACCATAATAAGAACCTTAACCCTAATACGAACCCTAATACGAACCCTAATCCAAAACTAACCCTAACCTTAACCCTAAACCTAATACCCTAACCCTAATACCACTAATAAGAACCCTAACCCTAAAACAATCCCTAACCCTAACCCTAAAGTGAACCCTAACCTTAACGCTACCCTAACCCTAATATGAACCCTTACCCTAAACCTAACACCCTAATACCCTAACCCAAACCCTAATACAAACCTTAACCCTAACCTAACCCTAATCCTAACCCTAATACTCTAACCCTACCCCTAACCCTAATCCTAACCCTAACCCTTACCTAACCCTAAACCTTAAACAAACCCTAACCCTAACAAGAACCCTAACACGAACCCTAACCCTAAAGATAATCTAACCCTAACCCTAATATAAACCCTAATATGAACCCTAATACAAACCCTAACACTAACTAACACTAACCTTAACCCTAACCCTAATACCCTAACCCTAATACCCTTTCCCTAATACCCTAAACCTAAACCTAAAATAACCATAACCCTAATACCCTAACCCTAACCTAACCGTACCCCTAACCATAACCCTAATATGAAAGCTAACCCTAACGCTAACACCCTAACCCTAACCCAACCCTAACCCTAATCCTAACCCTTACCTAACCCTAACTCTAACGCTACCCTAACCCTAACTATAACCCTAATACCTCTAATATAAACCCTAACACTAACACAAACCCTAATGTGAACCCTAACCCTAATGCTACCCTATTCCTAACCCTAATATGAACCCTAACCCCTAACCCTAACCCCCTTATAACCTAGCCCTAACCCTAAGTAACCCTAACCCTAATCCTAATAACCATAACCCTAACACTAAAACCCTAAAACTCTAACCCTAACCCTAATACGAATGATAACCCTAACCCTAATATGAACCCTAATATGAACCCTAACCCTAACTCTAATACGAACCCTAGTATGAACCCTAACCCTAATACCCTAATATCCTAACCCTATACCTAACTAACACTAACCCTTACGCGAACCCAAACCCTAACGCTACCCTAACCCTAATACAAACCCTAACCCTAATACGAACCCTAACTCTAACCCTTATACGAACCCTAACCCTAATACCCTAACCCTAATTCTAATACCCTAACCCTAATATACAAACCCTAACCTAACCCTAACCCTAACTATTATACCCAAACCCTAACCTAAACCTAACCCTAATCCTATCCCAAACCCTAACCTAACGCTAACTCTTACACAAACCCTAACCCTATCAAGAACACTAACCCTAATGCTACTCTAACCCTAACCCTAATACGAACACTAACCCTAATAAGAACCTTAACCCTAATACGAACCCTAATACGTACCCTAATCCAAACTAACCCTAACCTTAACCCTAAACCTAATACCCTAACCCCAATACCACTAATTAGTACCCTAAAACTAAAACAATCCCTAACCCTAACCCTAAAGTGAACCCTAACCCTAACGCTACCCTAACCCTAATATGAACCCTAACCCTAAACCTAATACCCTAATACCCTAACCCTAACCCTAATACGAACCTTAACCCTAACCCAACCCTAACCCTAATCCTAACCCTAACCCTTACCTAACCCTAATCCTTAAACAAACCCTAACCCTAACAAGAACCCTAACACGAACCCTAACCTTAAAGATAATCTAACACTAACCCTAATACGAACCCTAATACAAACCCTAACACTAACTAACCGTAACCTTAACCCCTAACCCTAATACCCTAACCCTAACCTTAATTCCCTTTCCCTAATACCCTAAACCTAAACCTAACCTAACCATAACCCTATACCCTAAACCTAATACCCTAACCCTAACCCTAACCTTTCCGTAACCCTAACCATAACCCTAAAATGAAAGCTAACCCTAACCCTAACACCCTAACCCTAACCCAACCCTAACCCTAATCCTAACCCTTACCTAACCCTAACTCTAACGCTACCCTAACCCTAACTATAACCTTAATACCTCTAATATGAACCCTAACCCTAACATAAACCCTAACCCTAACCCTAACGCGAACCCTAACCCTAATGCTACCCTTTTCCAAACCTTAATATGAACCCTAACCCCTAACCCTAACCCTAACCCCCTAATAACCTAGCCCTAACCCTAATCCTAATAACCATAACCCTAACAATAAAACCCTAAAACTCTAACCCTAACCTTAATACGAATGACAACCCTAACCCTAATATGAACCCTAACCTTAATATGAACCCTAACCCTAATACGAACCCTAATACGAACCCTAACCCTAATACCCTAATATCCTAACCCTAAAACTAACTAACACTAGCCCTAATGCTACCCTAACCCTAATACAAACCCTAACCCTAATATGAACCCTAACCCTAACTAACCCTAACCCTAATACCCTAACCCTAATTCTAATACCCTAACCCTAATATCCTAACCCTAACCTAACCCTAACCCTATTATACCCAAACCCTAAACCAATCCTAACCCTAACTCTAATACGAACCCTAACCGTATCCCTAACCTAACCCTAACACTAACCCTAACCCTATCCCTAAACCTAATATGCTAACCCTAACCCAACCCTAACCCTAATCCTAACCCTAACCCAAACCCTTACACAAAACCTAACCCTAACACGAGCCCCAACCCTAACCCTAAAATGAACCATAACACCAACCCTTATTCTAAACCTAATACCCTAACCCTAACACTAAAACCATAACCCTAACGGTAATAACCTAACCCTAATACCCTAACCCTAAACCCTATTACTTACCCTAAGTAACCCTAACCCTAATCTAATAACCCTAACCCTAACCTTAAAACCCTAACACCCTCACCCTAATACGAACCCTAACCCTAATATGAACCCTAACCCTAATACCAAAATACCCTAACCCTTACTAACCCTAACATAACGCGAACCCTAATCCTAAAGCTAATCAAACCATAACCCTAATACGAATCCTAACTCTAATACGAACCCTAACCCTAATATGAACCATAATCCTAACTAACCCTAACCCTAATTCCCTAACCCTAACCTAACCCTAACCCTAACACTAACCCTAACCCTAATACTAATCCTAACCCTAACCCTAACCTAACCCTAACCCTAACCTTAATACCATAACCCTAACCAAACCCTAACCGTAACCCTAATCCTAACTCTAACCCTAACCCAACCCTAACCCTTACACAAACCCTTACCCTAACACGTACCCTAACCCTAATACGAACCCTAACACTAACTAACCCTAACTTTAACCCTAACCCTATTACCCTAACCCTAATACCCTTTCCCTAATACCCTAACCCTAAACAAACCCTAACCCTAATACACTAACCCTAGCCCTAACCTATCCGTAACCCTAACCCTAAACCTAACCCTAATATGAAACCTAACCCTAATACCCTAACCCTAGGATAACCCTAACCCTAACCCTAATCCTAACCCTAACCCTAACCTAACCCTAACCCTAACTCTAATGCTATCCTAACCCTAACTATAACCCTAATACTTCTAATACGAACCCTAACCCTAACACAAACCCTAACCCTAACGCGAACCCTATCACTAACGCTACCCTAACCATAACCCTAATACGAACCCTAACCCCTAACCCTAACCCTAATCCTAATAACCCTAACACTAACACTAAAACCCTAAAACACTAAACCTAACCTTAATACGTACCCTAACCCTAACCCTAATACGAACCCTATCCCAAACCCTAAAACGAACCCTAATACAAACCCTAACCCTAATACCCTAATAACCTAACCCTAACCCTAACTAACCCTAACTCTAACCCTAACCGTAATTCCCTAACCATAATAACCTAACCCTAACCCTAATGCTACCCTAATACGAACCCTAACCCTAATACGAACCCTAACCCTAACTAATCCTAACCCTAATACCCTAACCCTAATATCCTAACCCTAATCCTAACCCAAACCCTAATAACCAAACACTAACCTAACCCTAACCCTAATACCCTAATCCTAACCCTTATACGAACAAAAACCCTATCCATAACCTAACCCTTAAACTAACCCTAACCCTAACCCTAATACCCTAATCCTAACCATAACCCTAACCCTAACCCTAATACGTACCCTAACACTATCCATAACCTAACCCTAACACTAACCCTAACCCTATGTAACCCTAACCCTAATCTTATAACTCTAACCCTAAAACCCTAACCCTACCCCTAATACAAAACCTAACCCTAATAGGAACACTAACCCTAACCCTAATATGAACCATAACCCTAATAGCCTAATACCATAACCCTAACTATCCCTAACATAACGCGAACCCTAATCCTAAAGCTAATCTAACCCTAACCCTAATAAGAATTCTAACCCTAACAGACCCTAACCCTAATACACTAACCCTAACCTAACCCTAACTCTAACACTAACCCTAACACAAATACCCTAACCCTAACCCTAATACGAACCCTAACCTTAATACCATAACCCTAACCCTAACACCAGTGGCGTAACTAGAAATTTTTCTCCCCCAAGCCAAAAAAATCTTCGGCGCCCCCCCCCCCCTCCCCCGCTTACCCCCATAATTGGCATTAGTAAAGGGATAAATATGCGCTCGCCGTCAAAAAGGGTGTGTGGCTTCATTGAAATGGGCGTGGCTTCACGTAAAGGGGCGTGGCATTGCAGGAAAAGACTACCTTATACCCCAGTTTTGCAACCTGCACGCCCAGACGTTAGCCACCACAGGAAAGAAAAATAATCCTGATTCATGCCCCTTACATTATTTGTCATTTTTCCTCCTTATAGTAATGCCCAGTATACATTATTCCACATACTGCAATGGCCTTAGCCATTATGCCACACACAATAATGCACATGACACAATATGCACACACTGTAATGCCCCCGACACATTATGCCACACACCGTAATGCCTATGAGACATTATGACAGGAATCGCAATGCCCGTTATACATTATGCTACACACTGCAATGCCCCTGATACATTATAGCACATACAATGTCTGTGACACAGTATGACACACACCACAATGATCCTGAGACATTATACCACATACCACAATGCCCGTGATATAGTATACAACACACCGTAATGCCTGACACATTATGACACACACCGCAATGTCCGTGATACATTATGCCACACACCGTAATGCCCATTACACATTAAGTTCTACAGTAAGGCTTCTAATTACTTTTAAATTACCTGCTCGTTGCCAGGGGTTTCATGCTCTTGGTTCCATGCACGGTGCCAGGGGTTTTCATGCTCAGGGTGTCATGCTCGTTGCCAGGGGTTTCATGCACTGGGTGTCATGCTCGTTGCCAGGGGTTTCATGCACTGGGTGTCATGCTCGTTGCTAGGGGGTAGTGCTTGTTGCTAGCGCCGTGCTCCCAGTGCCACATATGCCCCCAGTGCCAGATATTCCCCCACAGTGCCAGGTATATGCCCCCAGTGACAGATATTCCCCCACAGTGCCAGGTACATGCCCCCAGTGCCAAATATACCCCCCCAAGTGCCACATATGCCCCCTAAGTGCCTGCTCCCCCCAGTGCCAAATACTCCCCCACAGTACCACATATGCCCCCTCAGTGCCTGCTCCCCCCAGTGCCAGATATTCCCCCACAGTGCCAGGTATATGCCCCCAGTGCCAGATATTCCCCACAGTGCCACATATGCCCCCCCAGTGCCTGCTCCCCCCAGTGCCAAATATTCCCCCACAGTGCCAGGTATATGCCCCCAGTGCCAGATATTCCCCCACAGTGCCAGGTATATGCCCCCAGTGCCAGATATTCCCCCACAGTGCCTGGTATATGCCCCCAGTGCCAGATATTCCCCCACAGTGCCACATATGCCCCCCCAGTGCCTGCTCCCCCAGTGCCAAATATTCCCCCACAGTGCCAGGTATATGCCCCCAGTGCCAGATATTCCCCCACAGTGCCAGGTACATGCCCCCAGTGCCAGATATTCCCCCCACAGTGCCTGCTCCCCCCCCCCCCCCGCTCTTTTGTGTTCGGGGACACGGAGCGCACAGCGCGCACCTCTCCAGTGTCCCTCCTGGCTCTCCGGCCGCTCTAATAAAGGAAGTACCGGTTCGTGAGCCAATCAGAGCTCACGAACCGGCACTTCCTTTATTAGACAGCCGGAGAGCCAGGGAGGGACACAGGAGAGGCGCGCGCTGTGCGCTCCGTGTCCCTCCTTACAGCAGCGGAGGGAAGGAGACCGCAGATTGACATGCGGACGCTCGTCCGCATGTCAATCTGTGCAAAGTCAGTGGCGCCCCCGCAGCCCCTCGCCCCCAAGCCACCGCGAGGACTGCGAGGGCAGTAGTTACGCCACTGCCTAACACAACCCTAACCGTATCTCTAATCCTAACCCTAACCTAACCCTAACCCTTTCACAAACCCTAACACTAACACTAACACGAACCCTAACCCTAACACAAACCCTAACTCTAATACCGTAAATTCTAATTCTAACCCTAATACCCTAACCCTTACCTAACCCTAACCCTAACTCTAACGCTACCCTAACCCTATCTATAACCCTTATACCTCTAATATGAACCCTAACACAAACCCTAACCCTAATGCATACCCTAACCCTAATGCTACCTTATTCCTAACCCTAATACGAACCCTAAACCCTAAACCTAACCCTCTAATACCCTAGCCCTAACCCTAAGTAACCCTAACCCTAATCCTAATAACCATAACCCTAACACTAAAACCCTAAAACACTAACCCTAACCCTAATACAAACCATAACCCTAACCCTAATACGAAAACTAACCCTAGTATGAACCCTAAACCTAACCCTAATACGAACCCTAATACGAACCCTAACCCTAATAGCCTAATATCCTTACCCTAAACCTAACTAACACTAACCCTAACGCGAACCCTAACCCTAACGCTACCCTAACCCTAATACAAACCCTAACCCTAATACGAACCCTAACTCTAACCCTTATACGAACCCTAAATAACCCTAACCATAATACCCTAACCCTAACTCCAATACCCTAACCCTAATACCCTAACACTAACCCTAACCTAACCCTAACCCTAACTATAATACCCAAACCCTAACCCAAACCTAAACCTAACCCTAATACCCTAATCCTAACCCTAACCCAAACCCTAATACGAACCCTAACCCTATCCCTAACCTAACCCTAACACTAACCCTAACCCTATCCCTAAACCTAATACCCTAACCCTAACCCAACCCTAACCCTAACCCTAATCCTAACCCTAACCCAAACCATTACAATAACCCTAACCCTAACACTAACATGAACCCTAAACCTATCCCTAACCCTAACACAAACCCTAACCCTAACCCTTATACCATAATCCTTATTCTAAACCTACTACCCTAAACCTAACCCTAAAACCCTAAATCTAACCCTAATAACCTAACCCTAATACCCTAACGCTAAACCCTATTCCTAACCTTAAGTAACCCTAACCCTAATCTAATAAACCTAACCCTAAAACTCTAACACCCTAACCCTAATACGAACACTAACCCTAATAAGAACCCTAACCCTAATATGAACCCTAACTAATCCTAACCCTAATTCCCTAACCCTAACCTAACCCTAACCCTAATACAAACCCAAACCCTAACCTAACCCTAACCTTAATACCATAACCCTATCCCTAACCAAACCCTAACCGTAACCCTAATCCTAACCCTAAACCTAACCTAACCCTAACCCTTACACAAACCCTAACCCTAACATGAACCCTAACCCTAACCCTAAAACCATAAATCCTAATTCTAATCCTAAAACCCTAACCCTAAAACCCTAACCTTAATACGAACCCTAATCCTAACTAACCCTAACCCTAATACTCTAACCCTAACACTAACACTATTACCCTCACCCTAATACCCTAACCCTAACCTAACTCTAACCCTAACCCTAATATGAACCCTACCCCTAACACAAACCCTAACCCTAACTCTAATACGAACCCTAACCCTAATACGAACCCTAACCCTAATACAAACCCTGACCCCAACCCTAAGCCTGACCCAACCCTAACCCGAACCTGAACCTGAATACCCTAACCATAACTCTAACACAAAACATAACTCTAACCCTAACCCTAATACGAACCCTAACCCTAACCCTAATAACCTAATACCCTAACCCTAACTAACCCTAACCCTAACATGAACCCTAACCCTAATGCTAAACTAACCCTAAAACGAACCCTAACCCTAATACGAACCCTAACCATAATATGAACGCTAAACCTAACCCTAATACCATAACACTAATTCTAACCCTAATACCCTAACCCTAACCATAACCCTACAACCCTGACCCTAATCCCTAACCCTAATATCCTAACTCTAACCCTAATACAAACCCTAACCCTAACCTAAACATAACCCTAACCCTAATACCCTAACCCTAACCAAACCCTAACCCTAATCCTTACCCTAACCCTAACCTAACCCTAACCCTTACACAAACCCTAACCCTAACACAAACCCTAACACAAACTCTAACCCTAATCCTAAAGATAACCCTAATACAAACCTTAACCCTAATCCTAACCCTAATACGAACCCTAACCCTAATATGAACCCTAACACTAACTAACCCTAACCTTAACCTTAACCCTAATACCCTAACCCTAATACCTTTTCCCTAATACCCTAACCGTAAACTAACCCTAATCCTAATACACTAACCCTAGCCCTAACCTATCCGTAACCCTAACCCTAAACCTAACCCTAATATGAATCCTAACCCTAATACCCTAACCCTAGGATAACCCTAACCCTAATCCTAACCCTAACCCTAGCCTAACCCTAACCCTAACTCTAATGCTATCCTAACCCTAACTATAACCCTAATACCTCTAATACGAACCCTAACCCTAACACAAACCCTAACCCTAACGCAAATCCTAACCCTAACGCTACCCTAACCCTAACCATAATACAAACCCTAACCCCTAACCCTAATCCTAATAACCCTAACCCTAACACTAAAACCCTAAAACACTAACCCTAACCCAAATACGAACCATTAACTTAATACGAACCCTATCCCAAACCCTAAAACGAACCCTAATACGAACCCTAACCCTAATACCCTAATATCCTAACGCTAAATAACCCTAACCCTAACCCAAACCCTAATACCCAAACCCTAACCCTAACCTAACCCTAACCCTAATACCCTAATCCTAACCCTAATACGAACCAAAACCTTTTCCATAACCTAACCCTAAAACTAACCCTAACCCTAATACCCTAATACGAACCCTAACACTATCCATAACCTAACCCTAACACTAACCCTAACTCTATGTAACCCTAACCCTAATCTAATAACCCTAACCCTAAAACCCTAAAACCCTAACCCTAATACAAACCCTAATCCTAATAGGAACACAAACCCTAACCCTAATACGAACCATAACACTAATAGCCTAATACCCTAACCCTAACTAACCCTAACATAACGCGAACCCTAAACCTAAAGCTAATCTAACCCTAACCCTAATAAGAACCCTAACCCTAATATGAACCCTAACCCTAACAAAACCTAACCCTAATACCCTAACCTTAACATAACCCTAACCCTAACACAAACCCTAACACTAATACCCTAATCCTAACCCTAATCATAACCCTAATACGAACCCTAATACCCTAACCTTAATACCATAACCCTAACCCAACCGTAACCGTAACCCTAATCCTAACCCTAACCTAACCTTAACCCTTACACAAACCCTAACCCTAACACTAACACAAACCCTAACCCTAACACAAACCCTAACCCTAATACCGTAAATTCTAATTCTAACCCTAATACCCTAACCCTAACTTTTACCTAACCCTAACTCTAACTCTAATGCTACCCTAACCCTAACTGTAACCCTAATAGCTCTAATATGAACCCTAACCCTAACACAAACCCTAACCCAACCCTAACCCTAATCCTAACCCTAACCCTTACCTAACCCTAAACATTAAACAAACCCTAACAAGAACCCTAACATGAACCCTAACCCTAATACAAACCCTAACCCTAATCCTAACCCTAATACGAACCCTAACACTAACTAACACTAACCTTAACCCTAACCCTAATACCCTTTCCCTAATACCCTAAACCTTACCTAACCATAACCCTAATACCCTATCCCTAATATCCTAACCTAACCATAACCCTAACCCTAAACCTAATATGAAAGCTAACCCTAACCCTAATACCCTAACCCAAACCCATAACCCAACCCTAACCCTAATCCTAACCCTTACCTAACCCTAACCCTAACCCTAACTCTAACGCTACCCTAACCCTAACTATAACCCTAACACCTCTAATATAAACCCTAACCCTAACACAAACTCTAACCCTAACGCTACCCTATTACTAACCCTAATATGAACACTAACCCCTAACCATAACCCCCTAATAACCTAGACCTAACCCTAAGTAACCCAAACCCTAATCCTAGTAACCATAACCCTAACACTAAAACCCTAAAACACTAAAATAAACCCTAATACGAACCATAACCCTAACCTTAATACGAACCTTAAACCTAATATGAACCCTAACCCTAATACGAACCCTAACCCTAATACCCTAATATCCTAACCCTAACCCTAACGCTACCCTAACCCTAATACAAACCCTAACCCTAATACAAACCCTAACTCTAACCCTTATACGAACCCTAACCCTAACTAACCCTAACCCTAATACCCTAACCCTAATACCCTAACCCTAACCCTAACCTAAACCTAACCCTAATACCCTAATCCTAACCCTAACCCTAATACGAACCCTAACCCTATCCCTAACCTAACCCTAACACTAACCCTAACCCTATCCCTAAACCTAATATGCTAACCCTAACCCAACCCTAACCTTAATCCTAACCCTAACATGAGCCCTAACCCTATCCCTAACCCTAAAACGAACCATAATCCCAACCCTTATACCATAACCCTTATTCTAAACCTAATACCTTAACCCTAACCCTAAAACCCTAACCCTAACACTAATAACCTAACCCTAATACCCTAACCCTAAACCCTATTCCTAACCCTAAGTAACCCTAACCCTAATCTAATAACCCTAACTCTAACCTTAAAACCCTAACACACTAACCCTAATACGAACCCTAACCCTAATACGATCCCTAACCCTAATACCAAAATACCCTAACCCTAACTAACCCTAACATAACGCAAACCCTAATCCTAAAGCTAATCTAACCATAACCCTAATACAAATCCTAACTCTAATACGAACCCTAACCCTAATATGAACTCTAACCTTAATACCATAACCCTAACCCTAACCAAACCCTAATCCTAACCCTAATCCTAACTCTAACCCTAACCCTAACCTAACCCTTACACAAACCCTAACACGAACCCTAACCCTAACACGAACCCTTTCCCTAAAACCATAAATCCTAATTCTAACCCTAATACCCTAACCCTAAAACCCTAACCCTAACCTTAATATGAACCCTAACCCTAACTAACCCTAACCTTAATACTCTAACCATAACGTTAACACAAAACCTAACTCTAACCCTAACTCTAATACGAACCCTAACCCTAATAACCTAATACCCTAACCCTAACCCTAACTAACCCTAACGCGAACCCTAACCCTAATGCTAACCTAACCCTAAAACGAACCCTAACACGAACCCTAAACATAATATGAACGCTAAACCTAACCCTAATACCATAACACTAATTCTAACCCTAATACCCTAGACCTAACCATAACCCTAAAACCCTTACCCTAAAGCCCTAACCCTAATACCCTAACTCTAACCTTAATACGAACCCTAACCTAAACCTAACTCTAACCCTAAAACGAACCCTAACGCTAATACAAAGCCTAATAACCCTAACTCTAATTTTACCCTAACCCTAACTATAACACTAATACCTTTAATACGAATCCTAACCCTAAAACAAACCCTAACCTTAACGTGAACCCTAACCCTAACCTAAACCTAACCCTAATACGAACCCTAACCTTAACCCCTAACCCTAACTAACCCTAATCCTAATAACCCTAATCCTAATAACCCTAACCCTAAAACCCCAAACCTAACCCTAATACGAACCCTAACACTAACCTAACCCTAACCCTAACCCTAATACCCTAACCCAAACCTAACCCTAATCCTATCCCTAACCCTAACCTAACCCTAACTCTTACACAAACCCTAACCCTATCAAGAACACTAACCATAACGCTACTCTAACCCTAATACGAACACTAACCCTAATAAGAACCCTAACCCTAATACGAACCCTAATACGAACCCTAACCCAAACTAACCCTAACCTTAACTCTAACCTAATACCCTAACCCTAATACCACTAATAAGACAACTAACCCTAAAACAATCCCTAACACTAACCCTGAAGTGAACCCTAACCCTAACGCTACCCTAACCCTAATATGAACCCTAACCCTAAACCTAACACCCTAATTCCCTAACCCTAATACGAACCTTAACCCTAACCAAACCCTAACCCTAATACTCTAACCCTACCCCTAATCCAACCCCAACCCTAACCCTAATCCTAACACTAACCCTTACCTAACCCTAAACCTCAAACAAACCCTAACAAGAACCCTAACACGAACCATAACCCTAAAGATACTCTAAGCCTAACCTTAATACAAACACTAACCCTAAACCTAACCCTAATACGAACCCTAACACTAACTAACCCTAACCTTAACCCTGACCCTAATACCCTAACTCTAACCCTAATACCTTTTCCCTAATACCCTAAACCTAACCCTAACTTAACCGTAACCCTAATACCCTAACCCTAATACCCTAACCCTAACCGTAACCCTAACCCTAACCCTAATATGAAAGCTAACACTAACCCTAATACCCTAACCCTAACCCAACCCTAACCCTAATCCTAACCCTTACCTAACCCTAACCCTAACCCAAACTCTAACGCTACCCTAACCCTACTATAACCCTAATACCTCTAATATGAACCCTAACACAAACCCTAACGCGAACCCTAACCCTAATGCTACCCTATTCCTAACCCTAATACGAACCCTAACCCCTAACCCTTTCCCTAACCCCCTAATAACCTAGCCCTAACACTAAGTAACTCTAACCCTAATGCTAATGACCATAACCCTAACACTAAAAAACTCAAACACTAACCCTAACCCTAATATGAACCATAACCCTAACCCTAAGACGACTCCTACCCCTAATACCCTAATATCCTACCCCTAACCCTAATACAAACCCTAACCCTAATACGAACCCTAACTCTAACCCTTATACAAACCCTAACCCTAACTAACCCTAACCCTAATACCCTAACCCTAACTCTAATACCCTAACCCTAATACCCTAACCCTAACCCTAACTATAATACCCAACCCCTAACCTAAACCTAACCCTAATACCCTAATATTAACCATAACCCTAACCCTAATACGAACCCTAACCCTATCCCTAACCTAACCCTAACACTAACCCTAACCCTATCCCTAAACCTAATATGCTAACCCTAACCAAAACCCTTACATAAACCTTAAAACTAACACGAGCCCTAACCCTAAAACAAACCATAACCCCAACCCTTATACCATAACTCTTATTCTAAACCTAATACCCTAACCCTAAAACATAACCCTAACCCTAACATCCTAATCCTAATACCCAAACCCTGAACCCTATTCCTAACCCTAAGTAACCCTAACCCTAATCTAATAACCCTAACCTTAAAGCCTTAACACCCTAACCCTAATAAGAACCCTAACCCTAATACGAACCCTAACCCTAATACCAAAATACTCTAGCCCTAACTAACCCTAACATAATGCAAACCCTAATCCTAAAGCTAATCTAACCATAACCCTATTATGAATCCTAACTCTAATACGAACCATAACCCTAATATGAACCCTAACCCTAACTAACCCTAACCCTAATTCCCTAACCCTAACCTAACCCTAACACTAACCCTAACCCTAATACAAACCCTAACTCTAACCTAACCCTAAACCTAACCTTAATACCATAACCCTAACCAAACCCTAATCGTAACTCTAATCCTAACTCAAACCCTAACCTAACCCTAACCCTTACACAAACCCTAACCCTAACACGAACCCTAACCCTAACACGAACCCTAACCTTAACCCTAAAACCATAAATCCTAATTCTAACCCTAATTCCCTAACCCTAAAACCCTAACCCTAACCTTATTATGAACCCTATCCCTAACTAACCCTAACCTTAATACTATAACACTAACACTAACACTATTACCCTCACCCTAATACCCTAACCCTAATCTAACTCTAACCCTAACCCTGATATGAACCCTACCCCTAACACAAAACCTAACCCTATCTCAAATATGAACCCTAACCCTAATACGAACCCTAACCCTAATACAAACCCTGACCTGACCATAACCCTGACCCAACCCTAACCCTAACCCGAATACCCTAACCATAAGTCTAACACAATAATTAACTTTAACCCTAACCCTAATAAGAACCATAACCCTAACCCTAATACCATAAAACCCTAACCCTAACTAAAACGAACGCGAACCCTAACCCTAACGCTACCCTAACCCTAAGACGAATCCTAACCCTAATATGAACCCTAACCATAATATGAACGCTAAACCTAACCCTAATACCATAACACTAATTCTAACCCTAATACCCTAACCCTAACCCTAAAACCCTAACCCTAAAACCCTAACCCTAATACCCTAACCCTAACCCAACCCTTACCCTAATCCTAACCCTAACCCTAACCTAACCCTAACCCTTACACGAACCCTAACCTTAATCCTAAAGATACTCTAACCCTAACCCTAATACAAACCTTAACCCTAATCCTAACCTTAATACGAACCCTAATTCTAATACGAACCCTAACACTAACTAACCCTAACCTTAACCCTAACCCTAATACCCTAACCCTAATACCCTTTCCTAATACCCTAACCCTAAACTAACCCTATCCCTAATACACTAACCCTAGCCCTAACCTATCCGTAACCCTAACCCTAATCCTAACCCTAATATGAACCCTAACCCTAATACCCTAACCCTAGGATAACCCTAACCCTAACCCTAGCCTAACCCTAACCCTAACTCTAATGCTATCCTAACCCTAACTATAACCCTAATACCTCTAATACGTACCGTAACCCTAACACAAACCCTAACTCTAATGCGAACCCTAACGCTACCCTAACCCTAACCCTAATACGAACCCTAACCCATAACCCTAACCCTAATCCTAATCCTAATAACCCTAACCCTAACACTAAAACCCTAAAACACAAACCCTAACCCTAATACGAACCCTAATCCAAATTCTAAATCAAACCCTATCCCAAACACTAAAACGAACCCTAATACGAACCCTAACCCTAACCTAACCCTAACCCTTACTCGAACCCTAACCCTAATCCTAAAGATACTCTAACCCTGACCCTAATACAAACCTTAACCCTAATCCTAACCTTAATACGAACCCTAATTCTAATACGAACCCTAACACTAACTAACCCTAACCTTAACCCTAACCTTAACCCTAATACCCTAACCCTAATACCCTTTCCTAATACCCTAACCCTAAACTAACCCTAACCCTAATACACTAACCCTAGCCCTAACCTATCCGTAACCCTAACCCTAATCCTAACCCTAATATGAACCCTAACCCTAATACCCTAACCCTAGGATAACCCTAACCCTAACCCTTGCCTAACCCTAACCATAACTCTAATGCTATCCTAACCCTAACTATAACCCTAATACCTCTAATACGTACCGTAACCCTAACACAAACCCTAACTCTAATGCGAACCTAACGCTACCCTAACCCTAACCTTAATTCGAACCCTAACCCATAACCCTAACCCTAATCCTAATAACCCTAACCCTAACACTAAAACCCAAAAACACAAACCCTAACCCTAATACGAACCCTAATCCAAATTCTAATACAAACCCTATCCCAAACACTAAAACGAACCCTAATACGAACCCTAACCCTAATACCCTAATATCCTAACCCTAACCCTAACTCACCCTAACCCTAACCCTAACCGTAAAACCCTATCCCTAATTACCTAACCATAACCCTAATGCTACCCTAACCCTAACACGAACCCTAACTCTAACCCTTATACACACCCTAACCCTAACTAACCCTAATACCCTAACCCTAATACAGTAATCCTAACGATAACCTAACCCTAATCCTAACCCAAACCCTAATACCCAAACCCTAACCCTAACCCTAATACCCTAATCCTAACCCTAACCCTAATACGAACCAAAACCCTATCCATAACCTAACCCTAACACTAACCCTAACCCTAATACCCTAATCCTAACCATAACCCTAACCCTAATACGAACCCTAACACTATCCATAACCTCACCCTAACCCTAATCCTAACCCTATGTAACCTTAACCCTAATCTAATAACCCCAACCCTAAAACCCTAACCCTTATACAAACCTTAACCCTAATAGGAACACTAACCCTAACCCTAATACGAACCATAACCCTAATAGCCTAATAACCTAACCCTAACTAACCCTAACATAACGCGAACCCTAATCCAAAAGCTAATCTAACCCTAACCCTAATACGAACCCTAACCCTAATACTAACCCTAACCCTAATATGAACTCTAACCCTAACTAACCCTAACCCTAATACCCTAACCCTATCCTAACCCTAACCCTAACACTAACCCTAATACTAATACCCTAATCCTAACCCTAACCCTAATATGAACCCTAACCCAAACCTAAATACCATAACCCTAACCCTAACCCAACCCTAACCCTAATCCTAACCCTAACCTAACCCTAACCCTTACACAAACCCTAACCCTAACACTAACATGAACCCTAACCATAACACAAACCCTAACTCTAATACGATAAATTCTAATTCTAACCCTAATACCCTAACCCTAACCCTAAAACGCTAACCCTAACCTTAATACGAACTCTAACCCTAACTAACCCTAACCCTCAAATCCTAACACTAATGCAAACCCTATTACCCTAACCTAACTCTAACCCTAACCCTTAGGGTTAGGTTAGTGTTCGTATTAGGGTTAGGGTTAGGATTATGGTATTAGGGTTAGGGTTAGTGTTAGTGTTAGTGTTAGGGTTAGGGCATTAGGGTTAGTTAGGGTTAGGGTTCATATTAGGGTAAGGGTTCGTATTAGGGTTAGTGTTCGTATTAGAGTTAGGGTTCGTGTAAGGGTAGGGATCCTACCCCTTACACGAACCATAACCCTTTCTCTAATACGAACACTAACCCTAATACGAACCCTAAACCTAATATGAACCCTAATACGAACACTAACCCTAACCCTAATACCATAATCCTAACCCTAACCCTAATACGAACACTAACCTAACCCTAACCCTAACCTTAATACCATAACTCTAACCCTATCCAAACTCTAACCGTAACCCCAATCCTAACCTTAACCCTAACACTAACCTAACCCTAAATCTAACACAAACCCTAACTCTAACACTAACCCTAACATGAACCCTAACCCTAACACTACTCTAACCCTAACCCTAATCCTAATAACCCTAACACTAAAACCCTAAAACACTGACACTAACCCTAATACGAACCCTAACCCTAACCCTAATACGAACCCTAACCCTAATACGAACCCCAACCCTAACCCTAATACGAACCCTAATACGAACCCTAACCCTAGAAAACTAATATCCTAACCCTAACCCTAACTAACCCTAACCTGACCGTTACTACCCCTAACATAATTCGAACCCTAATCCTAAAGCTAATCTAACCCTAACCCTAATACGAACCCTAACCCTAATACCATTTCCCTAATACCCTAAACCTAATATAACCATAACCCTAATACCCTAAACCTAACCCTAACCTAACCGTACCCCTAACCATAACCCTAATATGAAATCTAACCCTAACGCTAACACCCTAACCCTAACCCAACCCTAACCCTAATCCTAACCCTCACCTAACCCTAACCCTAACTCGAACGCTACCCTAACCCTAACTATAACCCTAATACCTCTAATATGAACCCTAACCCATACACAAACCCTAATGCGAACCCTAATCCTAATGCTACCCTATTCCTAACCCTAATATGAACCCTAACCCCTAACCCTAACCCCCTAATAACCTATCCCTATCCCTAAGCAACCATAACCCTAATCCTAATAACCAAAACCCTGACATTAAACCCTAAAACTCTAACCCTAATACGAATGATAACCCTAACCCTAATATGAATCCTAACCCTAATATGAACCCTAACCCTAATATGAAACCTAACCCTAACTCTAATACGAACCCTAGTACGAACCCTAACCCTAATACCCTAATATCCTAACCCTATACCTAGCTAACACTAACCCTAATGCGAACCCTAACCCTAACGCTACCCTAACCCTAAAACAAACCCTAATACGAACCCTAACTCTGACCCTTATACGAACCCTAACCCTATCTAACCCTAACCCTAATACCCTAACCCTAATTCTAATACCCTAACCCTAATATACAAACCCTAACCTAACCCTAACCCTAACTATTATACCCAAACCCTAACCTAAACCTAACCCTAATCCTATCCCAAACCCTAACCTAACGCTAACTCTTACACAAACCCTAACCCTATCAAGAACACTAACCCTAACGCTACTCTAACCCTAACCCTAACACGAACACTAACCCTAATAAGAACCTTAACCCTAATGCGAACACTAATACGAACCCTAATCCAAACTAACCCTAACCTTAACCCTAAACCTAATATCCTAACCCTAATACCACTAATAAGAACCCTAACCCTAAAACAATCCCTAACCCTAAAGTGAACCTTAACCCTAACGCTACCCTAACCCTAATATGAACCCTAACCCTAAACCTAACACCCTAATACCCTAACCCTAATACAAACCTTAACCCTAACCTAACCCTAATCCTAACCCTAATACTCTAACCCTACCCCTAACCCTAATCCTAACCCTAACCCTTACCTAACCCTAAACCTTAAACAAACCCTAACCCTAACAAGAACCCTAACACGAACCCTAACCCTAAAGATAATCTAACCCTAACACTAATACAAACCCTAATATGTACCCTAATACAAACCCTAACACTAACTAACACTAACCTTTATCCTAACCCTAATACCCTAACCCTAATAACCTTTCCCTAAAACCCTAAACCTAAACCTAATATAACCATAACCCTAATACCCTAACCCTAACCCTAACCTAACCGTACCCCTAACCTTAACCCTAATATGAAAGCTAACCCTAACGCTAACACCCTAACCCTAACCCAACCCTAACCCTAATCCTAACCCTTACCTAACCCTAACCCTAACTCGAACGCTACCCTAACCCTAACTATAACCCTAATACCTCTAATATGAACCCTAACCCATACACAAACCCTAATGCGAGCCCTAATCCTAATGCTACCCTATTCCTAACCCTAATATGAACCCTAACCCCTAACCCTAACCCTAACCCCCTAATAACCTAGCCCTAACCCTAAGTAACCATAACCCTAATCCTAATAACCATAACCCTAACACTAAAATCCTAAAACTCTAACCCTAACCCTAATACGAATGATAACCCTAACCCTAATATGAATCCTAACCCTAATATGAACCCTAACCCTAATATGAACCCTAACCCTGACTCTAATACGAACCCTAATACGAACCCTAACCCTAATACCCTAATATCCTAACCCTATACCTAACTAATACTAACCCTAATGCGAAACCTAACCCTAACGCTACCCTAACCCTAATACAAACCCTAACCCTAATACGAACCCTAACTCTAACCCTTATACGAACCCTAACCCTATCTAACCCTAACTCTAATACCCTAACCCTAATTCTAATACCCTAACCCTAATATACAAACCCTAACCTAACCCTAACCCTAACTATTATACCCAAACCCTAACCTAAACCTAACCCTAATCCTATCCCAAACCCTAACCTAACGCTAACTCTTACACAAACCCTAACCCTATCAAGAACACTAACCCTAACGCTACTCTAACCCTAACCCTAATACGAACACTAACCCTAATAAGAACCTTAACCCTAATACGAACCCTAATATGAACCCTAATCCAAACTAACCCTAACCTTAACCTTAAACCTAATACCCTAACCCTAATACCACTAGTAAGAACCCTAACCCTAAAACAACCCCTAACCCTAACCCTAAAGTGAACCCTAACCCTAACCCTAACACTACCCTAACCCTAATATGAACCCTAACCCTAAACCTAAAACCCTAATACCTTAACCCTAATACAAACCTTAACCCATACTCTAACCCTAATCCTAACCCTAATACTCTAACCCTACCCCTAACCCTAATCCTAACCCTAACCCTTACCTAACCCTAAACCTTAAACAAACCCTAACCCTAACAAGAACCCTAACACGAACCCTAACCCTAAAGATAATATAACCCTAACCCTAATACAAACCCTAATATGAACACTAATACAAACCCTAACACTAACTAACACTAACCTTTACCCTAACCCTAATACCCTAACCCTAACCTGATAAAGCTAATTATTTATCTTATAACATTCACTATATATTGGTATGAGACTCAGTACGCAATGGGCGTACGGGGTACTGTAAAGGTACGCACTTAGCGTAGCAGACGCTAGGCCGTGGTCGAGACGCACGAGCGGCACGTTCCCTCACGGCTTACGCTGGGTATCGAGCACGCTATAGGCGGTCCGAGTACCGTAATGCTCCGCTACTAGCGTAGCGGACGCTGTGCCCACAAGAGGAACACGAGCGGCGCAGACGCTCACAGAATGACACACAGTAAACCTTGTATGCAACACAATGTAATGCTGATTAACCTCAATTATGTAAAAGCTGCTTGAGCGATTGAGACACTCCGAATACCCTTAGCAATGTAATGATACACACAATACCTTGTAAGGTTCCAAAACCTTTATCTAGATGATTTTAGTATGTAAAAGGGGAAAACAGTTACAGCTTATACACTACAGCACTAACATGAAACACCTAAACAAAATAACTGAACTTATACAATATACAACAGCGTAACAATAACAGAGAGAGATAGAGAGAGTATGGCAAATACAAACAGAGAACAAGTTGGTTACAGAGAAAAACTTACACACTGGGGAGTGATCTCTGCGCAGTCCTGGACCCAGCTCTCTAGTTAGTCAATGATGAAAACCGTTGTGGAGAGTAGACTGAGCTGGCCCAGACTGGCTGTCTTATATACACTACATACAGTACACTACAAAGGGGCCTACAATCTCATTGTTCATTGGACACAGGAATCTGTCTTCACATTATAACAAAAGGTCATAGGTTGATTCAAACAGGAGGGCTGTGACTATTTCATACTGCTCAGGTGGGAGGGAATCTCAGGATTCCCGCCGCATGGATAATGAATTGCAAATACAGTAAATGTCCATAAACTTCTTATAGCCATAACTATTCGCAGGAGCGATTAATCTCTTTCAAACCAACACCGGAATGTTACTAACAATATACTCTACCGTTGCATACTAAACACCACTGCTCAAAACCTGTCTGACCCTTCGTATCATGTAAAGAGGGATTTCTCTGTCCATGAACCAGTTACACTAAACAAACTCACAGATATTATTAAGGGGACCATAACCTATAAAATACACTATTTGGATTAATTATGTAACGATCGAGTCGCCCGCCAGACGCACACAAACTCTACCGTAAATGCACATACCACGCGCCTGAGCGCATGACCGTGGAGGCGCCGTCACGCAACTGCGAATATGCGCACGCACGGGAGAGAATGTGCACGTGCAGCGGGCAAGCGCATGGGGTTAGTACAAGGCATGAGAATAATGATATTTTTCGACTTTGACAGTCCACCCTTTGTCAGTCACCAATAACTGCCACTTCCTAAACAAAACAGAAAAATATATGTCATCATGTAAACACCTTTTTATGATTGGGTAAGGGAGGAGAGGAGAAGGTTAGAAAGATATGACCTAGTGAGACAGTAAAAGCATGTGTGTATGAAATCCATGTTTGAGGGGTCATGTATCATCGTGCCGTACGTGTTTTAAATCAAGCTTCGAGGTATTGCGAAGTATACATTTGAATCCTTCTTATCCCGTATCAAGGGTCTGTGGATGGGCTGTCAAACTCTACCGAGCTCTTTTCGGCTTTTGGTTGCAACAAATGGGGGAGCACATTTAGTTGATGATACATGAAGAGGGGGAAACATGTGAATGCTAATATGTGAGAATCACCTGTCGACTATGTGAGATACTACCTGGAGGTTGTAGAGATGAAGATAAGAAACAATTGTTATAAATGCAGTCGTAAACTATGTGAGTTTAAATAAACAGTCGCCGATTGAGGTCTTGTCTGATGTACATGTTGTCTGATGTCTCTCTGTGCTTTTGCTATAAATAGCGAGCAAAAGCTGTTCCATTGTCCATAAAATTACAGTCTCTAAAGTATTGGGCTTTCGTAAAAGTTAAAGTCACTAGGGATATTGGGGGTTTGTGACATAGTTCATCAATGGTCTGTATAAAAGAGGTTGTCAAATTCTTCTTCCAAGCGGATGTCTTTGTACCTTGGAGGAAAACAAAGGAGAAACGGGTGAACGAAACGGACCGTGGAATCACATTTTCATCACAACATTGTCTCTATCGTTGGGTCATAAATCAAATTAGTTGTTGTTATTACAGTGTCCTCGCTCCTCAGACTCATCACTCTAGTACTACCTTTACACTTCGTTAAAGCCCGAACGCATCTAAATATCAGACCAACCAATATGACGACTCCCAGAATACACAAGAGAAATTTCCCTACGTCCATTATAATACCTTGGGTCCATTCTCCTAAACCAGAGAACCAATTTCGTGGGTTCAACCATGACACCCAACTGGTCAGCTCATTACCCACAGCAGCGAGTGTGAGATTGTGTTTCCTTCGAAACTCCCACTTTAATTGCAAAATGTCATCCATCTTTTGGTCTATGACCTCGGCCGGGTCCTCGGTGCTGTTTGTAATATACGTGCAGCACTTTACACCATACTGAGTTGCTAGGGTAACACAATACCCGCCTGTCACTGCTGTGAGATAATTGAGAATCATCCTATGCTGAACCAGCTCTGTTTTGTAGGCTTGTAACTTTTTCCCAGTGTACCTGAATGTGTCGTCATACATTTCGGTGATATTGTTTAACAAGTTTGCTAGCGCAGATATATATCTATAATTTATCACTTCTCTGGCGGTACGAGTGATATCTAACGCGAGTAGGAATTGAATCCCGGTGGATTCATGGATCAGATCAGAGGCCGGATGCTCTGTCCTCTCAATCAGGTGCCTTTTAACGACGTGTTCGTAATGAGTGTGAGTATAAGGAGCTTGGGCACCGCGGTGAATGTCTTTCATTTTGTTATGGGATACAGTCATTACTTCAGGCAGTACTTTTCCAATGTAACACAATCCCTCTGAGTTTGGGGCAAGCCACTTATACGCCTTTCTCCCGCATATGAAATATGCCTCATCGGGGAGAACATATGGGACGGAGTATGACAGAACCATGTTACAAATTTTCCATGTGAAATCTCCTAACCCTAACTCTCCCATCTGTCTAGTACACGTATCAGGTTGTACGATATGTGCACAGTATCCTGGTGATACTTCTCCAACTCGCATGGTCCTACTTCCTAGAGTATACCTATACTGGAAATATTTTCCACTGTTGGCTATCTGGCGTATAAGCTCTGTGTCTATGGGCATTCTATCGGCTCTATATGAAAATGTCATGGTTTGATTACTCCATGACACTTCCCAATTTCCCGGCTTTCGGGGATTGGAAATGTTAAAGCATACTAAGGACTTATCCACATGATACTGGTGGAGCTTCAAACTAGGAGGACTAGAGATATTAAACCTCTTGTCCACCGGCCTCCCACCACTTAACTCAAGTACCTCTCCTACAGTTAAAGGGAATGGTACTAGTCCTGATTTGCTATGACCTTGAGGTACTTGAGAGCATACCCAACAGTCTGTCTGATTTAACACTTTACCCACTAAGGAGTGATAGTCACCCAATGGATGCCGGTCCATGTGGACATTAAAACTGGACTGACATTTCTTGATGCACCCATCCTCAACTATATTGTCACAATGCCTACAGATGCAGTTCTCTTCAGCTAACAATCCTTCACAATTCCTTCTATTGTCAATGCTACCAGATCGTTTTCTGATACTCGCCTTTACTCTGTGATTATGTTGCTCTTGGAAAACTACGCCTCCATCCTGGTCATCAGAACCCATTCCAGATCCTTTCTCGACCTCCATGGTACTCTCACCGAAACAGACTGCTCTGGTCAACATCATGGTCAACAGGAAAATCCGGATCACAGTCTCTTGGGGCAAGTCCATCTTATAGGAGGAAACAAAGAAAAATAAGAAGGGGGGAGGAGAATAGGAGGGAGATGGGAACTGGAGAAAATAACAAAAGGGAAAAAGAAATCTGGCTCGACAAACGCCTCCGGTCTTATAATTCTCAGCGCTCAGGTGTCGTCTCAACTTTCCCGAAACAGACACTCTAGTGATACAACCTCTACCGTCTATTCTTTATCACGGAACCTCTCTGGGTCAGCAACCTTTTTACAATGAGACGAATGGACCCAAGTCTCTCTCTCGGCAACCTTCAATGCTGGTCAATAAGACTTGATATGGTCCTTCCCATCTGTCAATAAGGCAACCTGAGCGTAGAAAATTCTGTATCATTACATAATCCCCAGGTTCAATGTCATGACAATTACTGTCTGGCAAATCAGGAATCACCAACTTTAGATTATCATTCTGATTCCTCAATTGCTTACTCATCTTAACTAAATACTTTACAGTGACTTCATTGTTACATTTAAAATCATCCTGGGGGTTAATCATAACATGGGGTTGTCGACCAAACAGAATTTCAAAAGGAGACAGATTAAGAGGGGACCTGGGAGTGGTTCTGATGCTGTATAATACGATTGGCAAAGCTTTGGGCCACAACAATCCTGTTTCAGCCATTACCTTGCTTAATTTGTTTTTAATAGTGCTGTTTACTCTTTCCACTTTCGCACTCGCCTGGGGGCGGTACGGAGTGTGCAGCTTACTATTAATTCCCATCAATTTACACATTGCTTGAAAAACTTCACCTGTAAAATGGGTACCCCTATCACTCTCAATGATTCTAGGGATACCGTACCTACACACAAATTCCTGCACAATTTTCTTTGCAGTAAACACAGCGGTATTTGTGGCCGTGGGAAATGCTTCAACCCAATTTGAGAACACGTCAAAACAAACCAATGCATATTTTAAATTTCTACAAGGTGGCAATTGTATGAAATCAATTTGTATTACCTGGAAAGGACCATCTGTAGGAGGGATATGGGATGGCTCTGTTGGTATTGCCTTTCCGATATTCTTCCTCAAGCAGGTGAGACATGTCATCGCTCTTTTACCCGCATGGGAAGAAAATCCTGGGGCGCACCAATAAGCTCTTACCAACTTACACATTCCTTCTTTGCCTAGATGAGTCAGCCATGTGCCACTTCCGCTAGACTTGGAAGGTATGCTCTGGGTGCCACTGGCTTACCCTGTCCATCTGTCCAGAGTCCTGAGGACTCCTGGCCATATCCTTTTGACCTCCAAACTGCCTTTTTCTTGTGGTGAACACAAATTTTGCATTTCATATAATTTCTGTGTGTTTACAGTATTAAATACCATCAGTTGTGTGCTGTCTGTCTGTATGGGGTTACTGGCTGCTGATTTAGCAGCTTCGTCTGCTCGGCTGTTACCAAGTGATACCGGGTCTTGGCTATACGTGTGAGCTTTACACTTGATAACAGCCACTCTGTCGGGTTCCTGTATCGCTGTTAGAAGTCTTTTGATGTGGGCTGCATGTGCTACGGGTGTGCCAGCTGCTGTCATGAAATTTCTGAGGCGCCATAGGGCCCCGAAATCATGGACTACTCCGAAGGCGTACCTAGAATCTGTGTAGATATTGGCTGATTTGCCTTTAGCCAATTCGCATGCTCTGGTTAGGTCAACCAGTTCAGCAACTTGTGCTGAGTGTGGTGGGCCTAGGGGTTCCGCTTCTATGGTACCTTGGTCATCTACGACTGCGTATCCAGTACACAAGTCTCCCGAGTCCGTCTGTCTGTGACAACTGCGGTCAGTGTAGAAAGTAAAATCTACATCTTCCAGTGGGTTGTCACTGATGTCAAGCCTTGCCGTGAAATTTTGGGTCAAATATTCCATACAATCATGTGTGTCATTTTCCTTACTAAATCCTCCTTCACCATCACTCTCATCCTCCACCCTTTGTGCCTGTCCAGGCACACCTGGGAGATATGTTGCAGTATTTAAGGCACAGCATCTCCTTATGGTGATGTTTACGGGGGCCATCAATGCCAATTCCCATCTTGTAAACCGTGCTGTTGAGACGTGTCTGGTTTGGGCAGAATTTAATAAAGCTGACACTGCATGTGGTATATGAATTGTGAGGTTGTGTCCTAGCACTACATCTTCGCTTTTACTTACTAGCAATGCTTTTGCTGCAATACTTCGCAAGCATGTGGGGAGGGATTGCGCTACCGTGTCTAGCTGAGCGCTATAGTAGGCTACCGGCCTGCTTGCATCACCATGCTTCTGGGTTAAGACACCTGCCGCGCACCCAGCACTCTCTGTTCCGTACAGCTCAAAGGGTTTTCCATAATCTGGCATGCCTAATGCTGGTGCCTGTGTTAGGCACTGTTTAAGTCTCTCAAATGCCATCTCAGACTCGTCCGTGTGCGAAATCCGATCAGGTTTGTTTGAGGAGACCATCTCCTGCAAAGGCAGGGCCAGTATGGAAAAACCTGGGATCCAGTTACGGCAATACCCACACATTCCTAAAAACGTTCTAATCTGTTGCTGGGTTTGTGGCAGGGCCATGTCACGAATTGCTTGAATTCTATCAGCGGTGAGGTGTCTCTGTCCTTGTGTCAGACAGTGTCCCAAATATTTTACCTTGGTCTGGCATAATTGTAACTTGTCTTTGGAAACCTTGTGTCCGGTGTCTGAAAGATGAAACAGGAGTTGTTTCGTATCTCTCAGGGACGATTCAAGTGAATCTGAACACAGGTCATCTACGTACTGTATTAATGTTGATCCACTCTCAGGTTGAAAAGACTGTAAACAATCATGCAAGGCCTGTGAGAAAATACTTGGACTGTCAATGAAACCTTGTGGTAAGCGAGTCCAGGTGTACTGAACTCCTCTGTATGTGAATGCGAATAAGTATTGACTGTCAGGGTGCAGAGGTACCGAGAAGAAGGCGGAGCAGAGGTCAATCACAGTGAAAAATTTGGCAGTGGGAGGGATTTGCATAAGGATGACAGCTGGATTTGGCACTACGCGGAATTTACTCTCAACTATTTTGTTGATCCCTCTTAGATCCTGCACTAATCTGTAACCCCTCCCCCCACTCTTTTTAACAGGGAAGATGGGACTATTGGCAGTGCTGGACGTCCTTACCAGAATGCCCTGTTGTAGCAAGCGCTCTATTACAGGGTAAACTCCTAACTCCACCTCTGGCTTCAGAGGGTATTGTGGGATTTTTGGAGCTATCCTACCATCTTTTACTTGTACAACTACTGGGGCTACATTTGCCATTAATCCAGTGTCTTGTCCATCCTTGTTCCAAAGTGATTCCGGTATCTGGGAAATCATTTCCTCTACCTTGGACGGACACCTATTTACAACAACAGTGTGTGACATTGATCTTGTTGGGGAGTCTAGCATATCCTGCACTTCCTGAGCGTGGTTTTCGGGTATGTCCAAGAACACACCTTCAGGAGTACAATATATGACACATCCCATTTTGCACAGTAAATCTCTCCCTAGGAGATTAGTCGGAGCCGATGCAGCCAGCAGAAAAGAATGCTTGGTATGCAAAGGCCCTATCGTAATCTCTGCAGGTTTGCTTAAAGGGTAGTGTTGTACTACTCCTGTTACTCCCATGGCTGGAATTGTTTTACCAGTGGTTCTCATGCCCACGGTCGAATTTATCACTGACTTGGCCGCCCCCGTATCTACAAGGAAATTTAGAGATTTACCAGCTACATCAATTGTGACTTCGGGTTCACTTCTAAGGCTCGCAAATTAATTTCACTGGCTGCAGACTACAGGTGTGGCCCCACCCCTATTGTATGTGGTGACCTCCCTGCATTGCGCTGGCAGCTATTACCTGTGAAGGGGGTAAATGGGAACTATCAGAGACTTGCCAGTCTCTTCTTGGGGGATACCTTTTTGTTTCCCCTGCGTGTGGCTCATAACTCCGTCTCTGCGGTCCTTGATCCCAATTTTGTGTATAATGTCGTTGTCTAGGGGGTTGATATGATTTTTGTGCACTTTTCAATCTACAGTCTCGTGCAAAATGTCCCTCTTTATGACAGTAATAACAAGTTACCACATTTGACTTACCCACAGGGGTCTGAGACTTATGCTGAGTTGGCCTTGTGGTAAGGGCCTGTATACTTACAGCCATCAGCTTATCACTCTGCGACTCCCTGTGTCTGGTGATGTTCCGATCATGATCAATAGTGGCCTCTCTCAAAGTAGCCACCGACAAACCTCGCCAACATGGTTGGGTGGTCTGTACCCTCATCCTCAATACTTCCTTTAAACCATCCATTAACACAGATACTGCTACTTCTCTATGATTCACATTTGTCTTAATGTCTTCTATCCCTGTATACTTAGCCATTTCCTGTAGTGGCCGATGAAAATAATCAGCAGCTATTTCTCCCTCTTTTTGCTTGATGGAGAAAATTTTGTTCCATTTAGCAACAGCTGGGAAATATACTCCCAGCTGCAAATTAATTATTTTCACATTATCTTGATTGTACTCCTCAGTAAGGGGTACCTCTTCATCTAGTCTACAGTCAGCTATAAATCTCGCTGAGTCGACATTGGAGGGTAAACATGCCCTCAGCAATGTCCGCCAATCTTTGTTATTGGGCTCCACAGTATTTCCTAGCTCTCTAATGTACTTCTGGCTTGCAACTAGATCTTTCCTAGGATCAGGGAATTCAGACACCATTGATCTTAATTCCGTTTGGGAAAAGGGGCAGTGCATGGCGATGTTTCTGACAGGATTGACTCCTGAAGTGTCAGTTTTCCCATTTGGTACTGCAATTACCCTAACAGGATTAAGTTCAATAACATCATTCTGAGTAGATTCTACAACATGTGGTGTAATGGTTTCTGCATAGTGTACAGTGCCTTACTTACCAGTTGATACGACCTCACCTGTACCTCCACTAGGGGCCTTTGATACTGCTCTTACTGGTTGGGCCGTGCCCACTGTTGTTTCTGCTATGGTGGCTGCTAGAGAGAGTGCCGATATTGTTGTGGGCTCATCCTCTTGGTCACAATCCTGGGGAAAGTTTAAAACAGGGTACAGCTTGCTCGAGTTAGTATTAGCATCAACAATCTTAGTTACATTATTCTTAACATCTATACAGTTACTAAGTGCATGTTTATCATACACCAGTGTGCCATTCTCTGTAACCACTTTCTCTCCCGTTATGTATGGTGGTGGTGGTGCGGTGGCTATCAGTTTTCTGATAGGGTTAGATCCAGCCGCTTGAGCCAATCCTCTTTGTATTTCACCCTCCTGTTGCCATAATTGTAAATAATCATAATGTTTGATCCGTCTCTTTGCAGATTTAATGAGACATATCCTTCTCCTTAGATTTTGTAACACCTCGGGGCTAAAACTGCCTACCCGTGGGAACTTTTCCCCGTCATGCACAGTCATTCTTTCCCATTCATCGCACAAAACCTCTGTGTGTGAACCGTATTTCTCACACATGATATACCTTGCCGACCCTATTGGCCGGTTTACTAAATCAACCTGAACCAGGGTTGATCGCCCCCTACCTGAACAACTGGCCCCCATCTTTGCAGGTGTTGCTTTCACTACCTCTGACCTTCAAATCAGGGTCTTCAGCGAACCCTTACAAAAACCAAGATGTCCGGGGTAGGCCGACGGTGAAAGTTTACAGAGTACCTTCACTCACTCGCCCACGTCGACCAATACGCCCACACACTGCCTTAGCGCTGGCGTACTCAACCTAGGGCCCCTGCAACCTGAACCTCTATTTACTGGAATGTGTGGGTGTGATCCGAAGAGCACATACCCTTCCCAGTAAATATCAGTTGCTGGAGAATTCCTGAGTGACCAGCGAACCTCCCTTAAAATAAAAAAAATTTACACAAATCACGTTATAATGTACAAATAGCGTTTATGACCCCTCTAGCGTACGCAAATGGTACTGGGTCAAGTTACAAACTAATGCACACAATTACGTGTGGTACAATCGTACTGCACATAAGCAACTAATCTTATGTGCGGAACGACCAGTGGAATCAAAAATTGTGGCTGCGAATTCCTTCAGCCAGAGCTTAATGTCCTATATGGGTATTGCACCAACCCTCCTGTGGTTGTGCTTCTTGACTCTATCTATAGCGGACTTCCTAGTCCGCTGTACCTAGACCTCCTGGTCTGTCTCTGGACCTCCTGGTCCGTGACCTCCTGGTCTGCTATACTCTAATGCTCTTATTTTAATATGTTTAACAAGGGATGCCTCCCAAGCCACCGCGCTGTCACTTTCACAAATGTACCTCACGAGAACTCGATTTCCTGTGGTTCCACCCAAAAATGAGAAACTTATATATATATACACACTCTTTCACCTCATATACTCTTTACTTTCGTTTCTGCGCAGAAATCCCTTTCATTCAGTATCGCAGTCTAGTCCCGAAAGGGAAAAACAACACAATATTCCTGGCGCTGCAATTGTCGGCTTTGAAAGCAGCTCTCTCTGGGGTACTAGGTCATTTACCCCAATATAGATCAAGAAAAAATACAATATGAGAGTGCGCTTATCAAATCCAATGTAGATTTTATTATATTAAAAAATTTTTTAAAAATTTATTATTGTATACATGCAATTCTATATAATCTAATATCAGCCGGCCGGCTATATACAAAGACTTATTTCCAATATAGTATAAACAATACTGGCATATAATCAAAACACATTTCCTAAGTATTTAAATTTTCATTGTACTGAGTTCTTATCAGCAGCTCCAATCTGTCTGCACAAGTCCATGTATATACGAAAAAATGTTTGGCAGCTTATTGCATCAATTATATTAATTAGCAATCTCTTAAACAAATATTGACGCCAAGTAGGTAGTTTAGTAATGATCTAAACCACAGTTTTCCTCACAGCTGAACAGTTCCATTAAGGCAGTTCGTATAAATTTTGTTACAACTGTAACTAATGAAATTACTATGTATCAGGTTGAAATTTGTGTACCGTACAGAGTACTTCTGTTAACCGGCTTGCAAGCATACATACGGCGTCCCTCCTGGTTAGTGTTTCTCGTCACTGTCCGTTCACTTTGGAGGGGAATCACTTCATATGTCACTCGCCGTTTCTTATCCTCCCGGCGGCTGGCCGTGCGGCTGGAATATTTCCTCGTCAGCCTTACTGGAGGTTATAGAACTTGTCAGCAGAGAAGGCATACACAACCCCGCGCCTTCGGGGTGTTAGCAGTCACCGACCAGTTGATGTGCAAAATGCTGCGGTCTGTATGAGAGTGTCTGACAGACGCGTTTCCCCGCCTACTCGAGAGCATCGGCGGCTTCCTCAGTGAAGTGATTCCCCTCCAAAGTGAACGGACAGTGACGAGAAACACTAACCAGGAGGGACGCCGTATGTATGCTTGCAAGCCGGTTAACAGAAGTACTCTGTACGGTACACAAATTTCAACCTGATACATAGTAATTTCATTAGTTACAGTTGTAACAAAATTTATACGAACTGCCTTAATGGAACTGTTCAGCTGTGAGGAAAACTGTGGTTTAGATCATTACTAAACTACCTACTTGGCGTCAATATTTGTTTAAGAGATTGCTAATTAATATAATTGATGCAATAAGCTGCCAAACATTTTTTCGTATATACATGGACTTGTGCAGACAGATTGGAGCTGCTGATAAGAACTCAGTACAATGAAAATTTAAATACTTAGGAAATGTGTTTTGATTATATGCCAGTATTGTTTATACTATATTGGAAATAAGTCTTTGTATATAGCCGGCCGGCTGATATTAGATTATATAGAATTGCATGTATACAATAATAAGTTTTTAAAAAAAAATTTAATATAATAAAATCTACATTGGATTTGATAAGCGCACTCTCATATTGTATTTTTTCTAGTCCCGAAAGGAGTTACAACTAGAGAAGGATTATTTACGCTAAAATTTAGGACACTGAGATTGACTTGCGCTATTATCGCGTTGCTTTCGTATCGCCTACTAAACAATACTATCGTGTGATTTGTATTACGTGGGCGTACCCATACGCTCCGTTGCGTAATATACGCTATGTGCGTCGGCCCTTGCGTCGCGTACGCTTATCCCGCCCTTTGCTAGGGACACATGTACACAGGCCAGACACGTCCACAGTAACACAAGTAACACGTTTCTATCAATGCAAATGATATTTAACTGTAATCATTTACTGAAAACCACACAGAACTTCCTTGTATCTTAGGCAAAGCCGTGTGCGTGTTTTACAAATTACTCCCTTACGTATTAATTTTACTTTTAACTACCAATAGCAACAAATCTTTCTCAGCACGTTATCAAAGATAAATGGCAAACAGGAAGGCGAGATGTGAAAATTACACAAATGAAAAATGCAGGTGTGTGCGTGTGTTGCGTACGCAATGTGTATCAAACAGAAATACAACAGTTTTAAAAGACAATAGCGTACTGTTCTTACCTTCCGGTTCCGGATTCCACCAGCACTCCTACAGCGTAGTGATGCAGACGCTTATCTAGTCAGCACTACCTTATCCCTCACGAAGGGATACTGCCTTCCCGCCCTTTGCTGACAGATAAAGTCTGCTTGTGTTCGCTAGAGCGGATATGTGGAGGACGGACGAGCCGCCAATTGATAAAGCTAATTATTTATCTTATAACATTCACTATATATTGGTAAGAGACTCAGTACGCAATGGGCGTACAGGGTACCGTAAAGGTACGCACTTAGCGTAGCAGATGCACGTTCGCTCGCGGCTTACGCTGGGTATCGAGCATGCTATAGGCGGTCCGAGTACCGTAATGCTACGCTACTAGCGTAGCGGACGCTGTGCCCACAAGAGGAACACGAGCGGCGCAGACGCTCACAGAATGACACACAGTAAACCTTGTATGCAACACAATGTAATGCTGATTAACCTCAATTATGTAAAAGCTGGTTGAGCGATTGAGACACTCCGAATACCCTTAGCAATGTAATGATACACACAATTCCTTGTAAGGTTCCAAAATCTTTATCTAGATGATTTTAGTATGTAAAAGGGGAAAACAGTTACAGCTTATACACTACAGCACTAACATGAAACACCTAAACAAAATAACTGAACTTATACAATATACAACAGCGTAACAATAACAGAGAGAGATAGAGAGAGTATGGCAAATACAAACAGAGAACAAGTTGGTTACAGAGAAAAACTTACACACTGGGGAATGATCGCTGCGCAGTCCTGGACCCAGCTCTCTAGTTAGTCAATGATGAAAACCGTTGTGGAGAGTAGACTGAGCTGGCCCATACTGGCTGTCTTACATACACTACATACAGTACACTACAAAGGGGCCTACAATCTCATTGTTCATTGGACACAGGAATCTGTCTTCACATTATAACAAAAGGTCATAGGTTGATTCAAACAGGTGGGCTGTGACTATTTCATACTGCTCAGGTGGGAGGGAATCTCAGGATTCCCGCCGCATGGATAATGAATTGCAAATACAGTAAATGTCCATAAACTTCTTATAACCATAACTATTCGCAGGAGCGATTAATCTCTTTCAAACCAACACCGGAATGTTACTAACAATATACTCTACCGTTGCATACTAAACACCACTGCTCAAAACCTGTCTGACCCTTCGTATCATGTAAAGAGGGATTTCTCTGTCCATGAACCAGTTACACTAAACAAACTCACTGATATTATTAAGGGGACCATAACCTATAAAATACACTATTTGGATTAATTATGTAACGATCGAGTCGCCCGCCAGACGCACACAAACTCTACTGTAAATGCACATACCACGCGCCTGAGCGCATGACCGTGGAGGCGCCGTCACGCAACTGCGAATATGCGCACGCACGGGAGAGAATGTGCACGTGCAGCGGGCAAGCGCATGGGGTTAGTACAAGGCATGAGAATAACGATATTTTTCGACTTTGACAAACCCTAATACCCTTTCCCTATTACCCTAAACCCAATATAACCATAACCCTAATACCCTAACCCTAACCTAACTGTACCCCTAACCATAACCCAAATATGAAAGCTAACCCTAACGCTAACACCCTAACCCTAACCCAACCCTAACCCTAATCCTAACCCTTACCTAACCCTAACCCTAACTTGAACGCTACCCTAACCCTAACTATAACCCTAATACCTCTAATATGAACCCTAACCCTAACACAACCCCTAATGCGAACCCTAACCCTAATGCTACCCTATTCCTAACCCTAATATGAACCCTAACCCCTAACCCCCTAATAACCTAGCCCTAACCCTAACTAACCATAACCCTAATCATAATAACCATAACCCTAACACTAAAACCCTAAAACTCTAACCCTAACCCTAATACGAATGATAACCCTAACCCTAATATGAACCCTAACCCTAATATGAACCCTAACCCTAACTCTAATACGAACCATAGTACAAACCCTAATATCCTAACCCTATACCTAACACTAACCCTAACGCGAACCCTAACCCTAACGCTACCCTAACCCTAATACAAACCCTAACCCTTATACGAACCCTAACTCTAACCCTTATACGAAACCTAACCCTATCTAACCCTAACCCTAATACCCTAACCCTAATTCTAATACCCTAACCCTAATATACAAACCCTAACCTAACACTAACTATTATACCCAAACCCTAACCTAAACCTAACCCTAATCCTATCCCAAACCCTAACCTAACGCTAACTCTTACACAAACCCTAACCCTATCAAGAACACTAACCCTAACGCTACTCTAACCCTAACCCTAATACGAACACTAACCCTAATAAGAACCTTAACCCTAATACGAACCCTAATACGAACCCTAATCCAAACTAACCCTAACCTTAACCCTAAACCTAATACCCTAAACCTAATACCACTAATAAGAACCCTAACCCTAAAACAATCCCTAACCCTAACCCTAAAGTGAACCCTAACGCTACCCTAACCCTTATATGAACCCTAACCCTAAACCTAACACCCTAATACCCTAACCCTAAAACAAAACCTTAACCCTAACCTAACCCTAATCCTAACCCTAATACTCTAACCCTACCCCTAACCCTAATCCTAACCCTAACCCTTACCTAACCCTAAACCTTAAACAAACCCTAACCCTAACAAGAACCCTAACACGAACCCTAACCCTAAAGATAATCTAACCCTAACCCTAATACAAACCCTAATATGAACCCTAATACAAACCCTAACACTAACTAACACTAACCTTTACCCTAACCCTAATACCCTAACCCTAACCCTAATACCCTTTCCCTAATACCCTAAACCTAAACCTAATATAACCATAACCCTAATACCCTAACCCTAACCTAACCGTACCCCTAACCATAACCCTAATATGAAAGCTAACCCTAACGCTAACACCCTAACCCTAACCCAACCCTAACCCTAATCCTAACCCTTACCTAACCCTAACCCTAACTCGAACGCTACCCTAACCCTAACTATAACCCTAATACTTCTAATATGAACCCTAACCCTAACACAGACCCTAATGCGAACCCTAACCCTAATGCTACCCTATTCCTAACCCTAATATGAACCCTAACCCCTAACCCCCTAATAACCTAGCCCTAACCCTAACTAACCATAACCCTAATCCTAATAACCATAACCCTAACACTAAAACCCTAAAACTCTAACCCTAACCCTAATATGAATGATAACCCTAACCCTAATATGAACCCTAACCCTAATATGAACCCTAACCCTAATATGAACCCTAACCCTAACTCTAATACGAACCCTAGTACGAACCCTAACCCTAATACCCTAATATCCTAACCCTATACCTAACTAACACTAACCCTAACGCGAACCCTAACCCTAACGCTACCCTAACCCTAATACAAACCCTAACCCTAACCCTAACTAACCCTAACATAACGTGAACCATAATCCTAAAACTAATCTAACCCTTACCCTAATAAGAACCCTAACCATAATATGAACCCTAACCCTAACAAACCCTAACCCTAATACACTAACCCTAACCTAACCCTAACTCTAACACTAACCCTAACTCTAATACCCTAATCCTAACCCTAACCCTAATACGAACCCTAACCCTAACCTTAATACCATAACCCTAACCTTAACACAACCCTAACCGTAACTCTAATCCTAACCCTAACCTAACCCTAACCCTTTCACAAACCCTAACACTAACACGAACCCTAACCCTAACCCTAACACAAACCCTAACCCTAATACCGTAAATTCTAATTCTAACCCTAATACCCTAACCCTTACCTAACCCTAACTCTAATGCTACCCTAACCCTAACTATAACCCTAATACCTCTAATATGAACCCTAACGCAAACCCTATCCCTAACGCGTACCCTAACCCTAATGCTACCTTATTCCTAACCCTAATACGAACCCTAAACCCTAAACCTAACCCTCTAATACCCTAGCCCTAACCCTAAGTAACCCTAACCCTAATCCTAATAACCATAACCCTAACACTAAAACCCTAAAACACTAACCCTAACCCTAATACAAACCATAACCCTAACCCTAATACGAACACTAACCCTAGTATGAACCCTAAACCTAACCCTAATATGTACCCTAATACGAACCCTAACCCTAATACCCTAATATCCTAACCCTAACTCTAACTCTACCCTAACCCTAACTATAACCCTAATACCTCTAATATGAACCCTAACCCTAACACAAACCCTAGCGTGAACCCTAACCCTAATACTACCCTTTTCCTAACCCTAATATGAACCCTAACCCCTAACCCTAACCCCCTAATAACTAAACCCTAACCCTAAATTACCCAAACCCTAATCCTAATAGCCATAACCCTAACACTAAAGCCCTAAAACTCTAACCCTAACCCTAATACGAATGATTACCCTAACCCTAATATAAACCCTAATATGAACCCTACCCTAACCCTAATATGAACCCTAATACGAACCGTAACCCTAATACCCTAATATCCTAACCCTAAACCTAACTAACACTAACCCTAACGCGAACCCTAACGCTACCCTAACCCTTTACAAACCCTAACCCTAATACGAACCCTAACTCTAACCCTTATACGAACCCTAACTAACCCTAACCCTAATACCCTAACCCTAATTCTAATACCCTAACCCTAATATCCTAACCCTAACCCGAGCCTAACCCTAACCCTAACTATTATACCCAAACCCTAACCTAAACCTAACCCTAACCCTAACTCTAATACGAACCCTAACCATATCCCTAACCTAACCCTAACACTAACCCTAACCCTATCCTTAAACCTAATATGCTAACCCTAACCCAACCCTTACCCTAATCCTAACCCTAACCCTAACACTAACCCTTACACGAACCCTAACCCTAATCCTAAAGATACTCTAACTCTAACCCTAATATAAACCTTAACCCTAATCCTAACCTTAATACGAACCCTAATACGAACCCTAACAGTAACTAACCCTAACCTTAACCCTAACACTAATACCCTAACCCTAATACCCTTTCCTAATACTCTAAGCCTAAACTAACCCTAACCCTAATACACTAACCCTAGCCCTAACCTATCCATAACCCTAACCCTAATCCTAACCCTAATATGAACCCTAACCCTAATACCCTAACCCTAGGATAACCCTAACCCTAGCCTAACCCTAACCCTAACTCTAATGCTATCCTAACCCTAACTATAACCCTAATACCTCTAATACGTACCGTAACCCTAACACAAACCCTAACCCTAACGCGAACCCTAATGCTACCCTAACCCTAACCCTAATACGAACCCTAACCCCTAACCCTAACCCTAATCCTAATAACCCTAACCCTAACACTAAAACCCTAAAACCCTAACCCTATTACGAACCCTAATCCAAATTCTAATACGAACCCTATCGCAAACACTAAAACGAACCCTAATACGAACCCTAACCCTAATACCCTAATATCCTAACCCTAACCGTAACTCACCCTAACCCTAACCGTAAAACCCTAACCCTAATAACCTAACCCTAACACTAATGCTACCCTAAACCTAATACGAACCCTAACACTAATACGAACCCTAACTCTAACCCTTATACACACCCTAACCCCTAACCCTAACAAACCCTAACCCTAATACCCTAACCCTAATATCCTAATCCTAACGATAACCTAACCCTAATCCTAACCCAAACCCTAACCCTAACACTAATACCCTAATCCTAACCCTAACCCTAATACGAACCAAACCCTATCCATAACCTAACCCTAACACTAACCCTAACCCTAATACCCTAAACCTAACCATAACCCTAACCCTAACCCTAATACGAACCCTAACACTATCCATAACCCCACCCTAACACTAACCCTAATCCTAACCCTATGTTACCTTAACCCTAATCTAATAACCCTAACCCTAAAACCCTATCCCTTATACAAACCTTAACCCTAATAGGAACACTAACCCTAACCCTAATACGAACCATAACCCTAATAGCCTAATACCCTAACTAACCCTAACATAACGCGAACCCTAATCCAAAAACTAATCTAACCCTAACCCTAATACGAACCCTAACCCTAATACGAACCCTAACCCTAATATGAACCCTAACCTTAATACCATAACCATAACCCTAACCCAACCCAAACCGTAACCCTAATCCTAACCCTAACCTAACCCTAACCCTTACACAAACCCTAATACGATAAATTCTAATTCTAACCCTAATACCCTAACCCTAACCCTAAAACGCTAACCCTAACCTTAATACGAACTCTAACCCTAACTAACCCTAACCCTCAAATCCTAACACTAATGCAAACCCTATTACCCTAACCCTAACCTAACTCTAAACCTAACCCTTAGGGTTAGGTTAGGGTTCGTAGTAGGGATAGGGTTAGGATTATGGATTAGGGTTAGGGTTAGTGTTAGGGTTAGGGTTAGGGTATTAGGGTTAGTTAGGGTTAGGGTTCATATTAGGGTTAGGGTTCGTATTAGGGTTAGTGTTCGTATTAGAGTTAGGGTTCGTGTAAGGGTAGGGTTCCTACCCCTTACACGAACCCTAACCCTAACTCTAATACGAACACTAACCCTAATACGAACCCTAACCCTAATATGAACCCTAACCCTAATACGAACACTAACCCTAATCCTAATACCATAATCCTAACCCTAACCCTAATACGAACACTAACCTAACCCTAACCCTAACCTTAATACCATAACTCTAACCCTAACCAAACTCTAACTGTAACCCTAATCCTAACCCTAACCCTAACCTAACCCTAAATCTAACACAAACCCTAACTTTAACACTAACCCTAACATAAACCCTAACACTACTCTAACCCTAACCCTAATCCTAATAACCCTAACCCTAAAACCCTAACCCTACCCCTAATACAAAACCTAGCCCTAATAGGAACACTAACCTTAACCCTAATACGAACCATAACCCTAATAGCCTAATACCCTAACCCTAACTAACCCTAATATAACGCGAACCCTAATCCTAAAGCTAATCTAACCCTAACCCTAATAAGAACCCTAACCATAATATGAACCCTAACCCTAACAAACCCTAACCCTAATACACTAACCCTAACCTAACCCTAACTCTAACACTAACCCTAACACTAATACCCTAATCCTAACCCTAACCCTAATACGAACCCTAACCTTAATACCATAACCCTAACCTTAACACAACCCTAACCGTAACTCTAATCCTAACCCTAACCTAACCCTAACCCTTTCACAAACCCTAACACTAACACTACCACGAACCCTAACCCTAACACAAACCCTAACCCTAATACTGTAAATTCTAATTCTAACCCTAATACCCTAACCCTTACCTAACCCTATCCCTAACACGTACCCTAACCCTAATGCTACCTTATTCCTAACCCTAATACGAACACTAAACCCTAAACCTAACCCTCTAATACCCTAGCCCTAACCCTAAGTAACCCTAACCCTAATCCTAATAACCATAACCCTAACACTAAAACCCTAAAACACTAACCCTAACCCTAATACAAACCATAACCCTAACCCTAATACGAACACTAACCCTAGTATGAACCCTAAACCTAACCCTAATACGAACCCTAATACGAACCCTAACCCTAATACACTAATATCCTAACCCTAACTCTAACTCTACCCTAACCCTAACTATAACCCTAATACCTCTAATATGAACTCTAACCCTAACACAAACCCTAACGTGAACCCTAACCCTAATACTACCCTTTTCCTAACCCTAATATGAACCCTAACCCCTAACCCTAACCCTAACCTCCTAATAACCTAGCCCTAACCCTAAGTAACCCAAACCCTAATCCTAATAACCATAACCCTAACACTAAACCCTAAAACTCTAACCCTAACCCTAATACGAATGATAACCCTAACCCTAATATGAACCCTAACCCTAATATGAACCCTAATACGAACCGTAACTCTATTACCCTAATATCCTAACCCTAAACCTAACTAACACTAACCCTAACGCGAACCCTAACGCTACCCTAACCCTAATACAAACATTAACCCTAATACGAACCCTAACTCTAACCCTTATACGAACCCTAACCCTAACTAACCCTAACCCTAATACCCTAACCCTAATTCTAATACCCTAACCCTAATATCCTAACCCTAACCCTAACCTAACCCTAACCCTAACTATTATACCCAAACCCTAACCGAAACGTTACCCTAACCCTAACTCTAATACGAACCCTAACCATATCCCTAACCTAACCCTAACACTAACCCTAACCCTATCCCTAAACCTAATATGCTAACCCTAACCCAATCCTTACCCTAATCCTAACCCTAACCCAAACCCTTACACAAACCCTAACCCTAACACAAGCCCTAACCCTATCCCTAAACCTAAAATGAACCTTAACCCCAACCCTTATACCATAACCCTTATTCTAAACCTAATACCCTAACCCTAACCCTAAAACCATAACCCTAACGATAATAACCTTACCCTAATACCCTAACCCTAATACGAACCCTAA
Source organism: Pseudophryne corroboree (assembly GCF_028390025.1). Taxonomy (NCBI): domain Eukaryota; kingdom Metazoa; phylum Chordata; class Amphibia; order Anura; family Myobatrachidae; genus Pseudophryne; species Pseudophryne corroboree. The sequence continues at coordinate 151,315,586 of NC_086446.1, read as the reverse complement.
CCCTAATATGAACCCTAACCCTAATACCAAAATACCCTAACCCTTACTAACCCTAACATAACGCAAACCCTAATCCTAAAGCTAATCAAACTATAACCCTAATACGAATCCTAACTCTAATACGAACCCTAACCCTAATATGAACCCTAATCCTAACTAACCCTAACCCTAATTCCCTAACCCTAACCTAACCCTAACACTAACCCTAACCCTAATACTAATCCTAACCCTAACCTAACCCTAACCCTAACCTTAATACCATAACCCTAACCCTAACCAAACCCTAACCGTAACCCTAATCCTAACTCTAACACTAACCTAACCCTAACCATTACACAAACCCTCACCCTAACACGAACCCTAACCCTAACCCTAACACGAACCCTAACCCTAACCCTAATACCATAAATCCTAATTCTAACTCTCATACGCTAACCCTAAAACCCTAACCCTAACCTTAATATGAACCCTAACTAACCCTAACCTTAATACTCTAACCCTAACGCTAACACTATTACCCTCACCCTAATACCCTAACCCTAATCTAACTCTAACCCTAACCCTAATATGAACCCTACCCCTAACACAAACCCTAATCCTAACTCTAATACAAACCCAAACCCTAATACGAACCCTAACCCTAATACGAACCCTGACTCCGACCCTAACCCTGACCCAACCCTAACCCGAACCCGAATACCCTAACCATAACTCTAACACAAAACCTAAATCTAACCCTAACCCTAATACGAACCCTAACCCTAACAATAATAACCTAATACCCTAACCCTAACTAACCCTAACACTAACGCAAACCCTAACCCTAATGCTAACCTAACCCTTAGACGAACCCTAACCCTAATACGAACCCTAGCCATAATATGAATGCTAAACCTAAACCTAATACCATTACACTAATTCTAACACTAATAACCTAACCATAACCCTAAAATCTTAACCCTAAAACCCTAACCCTAATACCCTAACTCTAACCCTAATATGAACCCTAACCCTAACCTAAACCAAACCCTAACCCTAATACCCTAACCCAACCCTAACCGTAACCCTAACACGAACCCTAACCCTAATCCTAAAGATACTCTAACCCTAACCCTAATACAAATCTTAACCCTAATCCTAACCCTAATACGAACCATATCCCTAATACGAACCCTATCCCTAATATGAACCCTAACACTAACTAACCCTAACCTTAACCCTAACCCTATTACCCTAACCCTAATACCCTTTCCCTAATACCCTAACCCTAAACAAACCCTAACAATAATACACTAACGCTAGCCCTAACCTATCCGTAACCCTAACCCTAAACCTAACCCTAATATGAATCCTAACCATAATACCCTAACCCTAGGATAGCCCTAACCCTAACCCTAATCCTAACCCTAACCCTAATCCTAACCCTAACCCTAACTCTAATGCTATCCTAACCCTAACTATAACCCTAATACCTCTAATACGAACCCTAACCCTAACACAAACCCTAACCCTAACGTGAACCCTATCCCTAACGCTACCCTAACCCTAATACGAACCCTAACACTAATCCTAATAACCTTAACCCTAACACTAAAACCCTAAAATACTAACCCTAACCCTAATACGTACCCTAACCCTAACCCTAATATGTACCCTAACCCTAATACGAACCCTATCCCAAACCCTAAAACGAACCCTAATACGAACCCTAACCCTAATACCCTAATAACCTAACCCTAACCCTAACTAACCCTAACTCTAACCCTAACCGTAATACCCTAACCATAATAACCTAACCCTAATGCTACCCTAATACGAACCCTAACCCTAATACGAACCCTTACCCTAACCCTTACCCTAATACCATAACCCTAATATCCTAACCCTAACCCTAACCTAACCCTAATCCTAACCCAAACTCTAATATACAAACCCTAACCCTAATACCCTAATCCTTACCCTAATACGAACCAAAACCCTATCCATAACCTAACCCTAAAACTAACCCTAACCCTAACCCTAATACCCTAATCCTATCCAAAACCCTAACCCTAATACGTACCCTAACACGATCCATAACCTAACCATAACACAAACCCTAACCCTAACCCTATGTAACCCTAACCCTAATCTAATAACCCTAACCCTAAAACCAAAACCCTAACCCTAACCCTAAGTAACCCTAACCCTAATTCTAATAACCATAACCCTAACACTAAACCCTAAAACTCTAACCCTAACCCTAATACGAATGATAACCCTAACCCTAATATGAACCCTAACCCTAATATGAACCCTAATACGAACCGTAACTCTATTACCCTAATATCCTAACCCTAAACCTAACTAACACTAACCCTAACGCGAACCCTAACGCTACCCTAACCCTAATACAAACATTAACCCTAATACGAACCCTAACTCTAACCCTTATACGAACCCTAACCCTAACTAACCCTAACCCTAATACCCTAACCCTAATTCTAATACCCTAACCCTAATATCCTAACCCTAACCCTAACCTAACCCTAACCCTAACTATTATACCCAAACCCTAACCGAAACGTAACCCTAACCCTAACTCTAATACGAACCCTAACCATATCCCTAACCTAACCCTAACACTAACCCTAACCCTATCCCTAAACCTAATATGCTAACCCTAACCCAATCCTTACCCTAATCCTAACCCTAACCCAAACCCTTACACAAACCCTAACCCTAACACAAGCCCTAACCCTATCCCTAAACCTAAAATGAACCTTAACCCCAACCCTTATACCATAACCCTTATTCTAAACCTAATACCCTAACCCTAACCCTAAAACCATAACCCTAACGATAATAACCTTACCCTAATACCCTAACCCTAATACGAACCCTAACCCTAATATGAACCCTAACCCTAATACCAAAATACCCTAACCCTTACTAACCCTAACATAACGCAAACCCTAATCCTAAAGCTAATCAAACTATAACCCTAATACGAATCCTATCTCTAATACGAACCCTAAACCTAATATGAACCCTAATCCTAACTAACCCTAACCCTAATTCCCTAACCCTAACCTAACCCTAACACTAACCCTAACCCTAATACTAATCCTAACCCTAACCTAACCCTAACCCTAACCTTAATACCATAACCCTAACCCTAACCAAACCCTAACCGTAACCCTAATCCTAACTCTAACACTAACCTAACCCTAACCATTACACAAACCCTCACCCTAACACGAACCCTAACCCTAACCCTAACACGAACCCTAACCCTAACCCTAATACCATAAATCCTAATTCTAACTCTCATACCCTAACCCTAAAACCCTAACCCTAACCTTAATATGAACCCTAACTAACCCTAACCTTAATACTCTAACCCTAACGCTAACACTATTACCCTCACCCTAATACCCTAACCCTAATCTAACTCTAACCCTAACCCTAATATGAACCCTACCCCTAACACAAACCCTAATCCTAACTCTAATACAAACCCAAACCCTAATACGAACCCTAACCCTAATACGAACCCTGACTCCGACCCTAACCCTGACCCAACCCTAACCCGAACCCGAATACCCTAACCATAACTCTAACACAAAACCTAAATCTAACCCTAACCCTAATACGAACCCTAACCCTAACAATAATAACCTAATACCCTAACCCTAACTAACCCTAACACTAACGCAAACCCTAACCCTAATGCTAACCTAACCCTTAGACGAACCCTAACCCTAATACGAACCCTAGCCATAATATGAATGCTAAACCTAAACCTAATACCATTACACTAATTCTAACACTAATAACCTAACCATAACCCTAAAATCTTAACCCTAAAACCCTAACCCTAATACCCTAACTCTAACCCTAATATGAACCCTAACCCTAACCTAAACCAAACCCTAACCCTAATACCCTAACCCAACCCTAACCGTAACCCTAACACGAACCCTAACCCTAATCCTAAAGATACTCTAACCCTAACCCTAATACAAATCTTAACCCTAATCCTAACCCTAATACGAACCATATCCCTAATACGAACCCTATCCCTAATATGAACCCTAACACTAACTAACCCTAACCTTAACCCTAACCCTATTACCCTAACCCTAATACCCTTTCCCTAATACCCTAACCCTAAACAAACCCTAACAATAATACACTAACGCTAGCCCTAACCTATCCGTAACCCTAACCCTAAACCTAACCCTAATATGAATCCTAACCATAATACCCTAACCCTAGGATAGCCCTAACCCTAACCCTAATCCTAACCCTAACCCTAATCCTAACCCTAACCCTAACTCTAATGCTATCCTAACTCTAACTATAACCCTAATACCTCTAATACGAACCCTAACCCTAACACAAACCCTAACCCTAACGTGAACCCTATCCCTAACGCTACCCTAACCCTAATACGAACCCTAACACTAATCCTAATAACCCTAACCCTAGCACTAAAACCCTAAAATACTAACCCTAACCCTAATACGTACCCTAACCCTAACCCTAATATGTACCCTAACCCTAACCCTAATACGAACCCTATCCCAAACCCTAAAACGAACCCTAATACGAACCCTAACCCTAATACCCTAATAACCTAACCCTAACCCTAACTAACCCTAACTCTAACCCTAACCGTAATACCCTAACCATAATAACCTAACCCTAATGCTACCCTAATACGAACCCTAACCCTAATACGAACCCTAACCCTAACCCTTACCCTAATACCATAACCCTAATATCCTAACCCTAACCCTAACCTAACCCTAATCCTAACCCAAACTCTAATATACAAACCCTAACCCTAATACCCTAATCCTTACCCTAATACGAACCAAAACCCTATCCATAACCTAACCCTAAAACTAACCCTAACCCTAATACCCTAATCCTATCCAAAACCCTAACCCTAATACGTACCCTAACACGATCCATAACCTAACCATAACACAAACCCTAACCCTAACCCTATGTAACCCTAACCCTAATCTAATAACCCTAACCCTAAAACCCTAACCCTACCCCTAATACAAAACCTAGCCCTAATAGGAACACTAACCTTAACCCTAATACGAACCATAACCCTAATAGCCTAATACCCTATCCCTAACTAACCCTAACATAACGCGAACCCTAATCCTAAAGCTAATCTAACCCTAACCATAATATGAACCCTAACAAACCCTAACCCTAATACACTAACCCTAACCTAACCCTAACTCTAACACTAACCCTAACACTAATACCCTAATCGTAACCCTAACCCTAATACGAACCCTAACCTTAATACCATAACCCTAACCTTAACACAACCCTAACCATAACTCTAATCCTAACCCTAACCTAACCCTAACCCTTTCACAAACCCTAACACTAACACTACCACGAACCCTAACCCTAACCCTAACACAAACCCTAACCCTAATACCGTAAATTCTAATTCTAACCCTAATACCCTAACCCTTACCTAACCCTATCCCTAACGCGTACCCTAACCCTAATGCTACCTTATTCCTAACCCTAATACGAACCCTAAACCCTAAACCTAACCCTCTAATACCCTAGCCCTAACCCTAAGTAACCCTAACCCTAATCCTAATAACCATAACCCTAACACTAAAACCCTAAAACACTAACCCTAACCCTAATACAAACCATAACCCTAACCCTAATACGAACACTAACCCTAGTATGAACCCTAAACCTAACCCTAATACGAACCCTAATACGAACCCTAACCCTAATACACTAATATCCTAACCCTAACTCTAACTCTACCCTAACACTAACTATAACCCTAATACCTCTAATATGAACCCTAACACAAACCCTAACGTGAAACCTAACCCTAATACTACCCTTTTCCTAACCCTAATATGAACCCTAACCCCTAACCCTAACCCTAACCTCCTAATAACCTAGCCCTAACCCTAAGTAACCCTAACCCTAATTCTAATAACAATAACCCTAACACTAAACCCTAAAACTCTAACCCTAACCCTAATACGAATGATAACCCTAACCCTAATATGAACCCTAACCCTAATATGAACCCTAATACGAACCGTAACCCTAATACCCTAATATCCTAACCCTAAACCTAACTAACACTAACCCTAACGCGAACCCTAACGCTACCCTAACCCTAATACAAACATTAACCCTAATACGAACCCTAACTCTAACCCTTATACGAACCCTAACCCTAACTAACCCTAACCCTAATACCCTAACCCTAATTCTAATACCCTAACCCTAATATCCTAACCCTAACCTAACCCTAACCCTAACTATTATACCTAAACCCTAACCTAAACGTAACCCTAACCCTAACTCTAATACGAACCCTAACCATATCCCTAACCTAACCCTAACACTAACCCTAACCCTATCCCTAAACCTAATATGCTAACCCTAACCCAATCCTTACCCTAATCCAAACCCTAACCCAAACCCTTACACAAACCCTAACCCTAACACGAGCCCTAACCCTATCCCTAAACCTAAAATGAACCATAACCCCAACCCTTATACCATAACCCTTATTCTAAACCTAATACCCTAACCCTAACCCTAAAACCACAACCCTAACGATAATAACCTTACCCTAATACCCTAACCCTAACCTTAAAACCCTAATACCCTAACCCTAATACGAACCCTAACCCTAATATGAACCCTAACCCTAATACCAAAATACCCTAACCCTTACTAACCCTAACATAACGCAAACCCTAATCCTAAAGCTAATCAAACTATAACCCTAATACGAATCCTAACTCTAATACGAACCCTAACCCTAATATGAACCCTAATCCTAACTAACCCTAACCCTAATTCCCTAACCCTAACCTAACCCCAACACTAACCCTAACCCTAATACTAATCCTAACCCTAACCTAACCCTAACCCTAACCTTAATACCATAACCCTAACCCTAACCCTAACCAAACCATAACCGTAACCCTAATCCTAACTCTAACCCTAACCTAACCCTAACCATTACACAAACCCTCACCCTAACTTGAACCCTAACCCTAACACGAACCCTAACCCTAACCCTAATACCATAAATCCTAATTCTAACTCTAATACCCTAACCCTAAAACCCTAACCCTAACCTTAATATGAACCCTAACCCTAACTAACCCTAACCTTAATACTCTAACCCTAACGCTAACACTATTACCCTGACCCAACCCTAACCCGAATCCGAATATCCTAACCATAACTCTAACACAAAACCTAAATCTAAAACCCTAACCCTAATACCCTAACTCTAACCCTAATATGAACCCTAACCCTAACCTAAACCAAACCCTAACCCTAATACCCTAACCCTAATCCTAACCCTAACCTAACCTAACCCTAACCCTTACACAAACCGTAACCCTAACACGAACCCTAATCCTAATCCTAAAGATACTCTAACCCTAACCCTAATACAAATCTTAACCCTAATCCTAAACCTAATACGAACCCTATCCATAATATGAACCCTAACACTAACTAACCCTAACCTTAACCCTAACCCTATTACCCTAACCCTAATACCCTTTCCCTAATACCCTAACCCTAAACAAACCCTAACAATAATACACTAACCCTAGCCCTAACCTATCCGTAACCCTAACCCTAAACCTAACCCTAATATGAATCCTAACCATAATACCCTAACCCTAGGATAGCCCTAACCCTAACCCTAATCCTAACCCTAACCCTAATCCTAACCCTAACCCTAACTATAATGCTATCCTAACCCTAACTATAACCCTAATACCTCTAATACGAACCCTAACCCTAACACAAACCCTAATGTGAACCCTATCCCTAACGCTACCCTAACCCTAATACGAACCCTAACACTAATCCTAATAACCCTAACCCTAACACTGAAACCCTAAAACACTAACCTTAACCCTAATACGTACCCTAACCCTAATATGTAACCTAACCCTAACCCTAATACGAACCCTATCCCAAACCCTAAAATGAACCCTAATACGAACCCTAACCCTAATACCCTAATAACCTAACCCTAACCCTAACTAACCCTAACTCTAACCCTAACGTGAACCCTAACCCTAATACTACCCTTTTCCTAACCCTAATATGAACCCTAACTCCTAACCCTAACCCTAACCTACTAATAACCTAGCCCTAACCCTAAGTAACCCTAACCCTAATTCTAATAACCATAACCCTAACACTAAACCCTAAAACACTTACCCTAACCCTAATACGAATGATAACCCTGACCCTAATATGAACCCTAACCTTAATATGAACCCTAACTCTAACCCTAATATGAACCAAAACCCTAACCTAAACCAAACCCTAACCCTAATACCCTAACCCTAATCCTAACCCTAACCCTAACCTAACCCTAACCCTTACACAAACCGTAACCCTAACACGAACCCTAACCCTAATCCTAAAGATACTCTAACCCTAACCCTAATACAAATCTTAACCCTAATCCTAACCCTAATACGAGCCCTATCCCTAATACGAACCCTATCCCTAATATGAACCCTAACACTAACTAACCCTAACCTTAACCCTAACCCTATTACCCTAACCCTAATACCCTTTCCCTAATACCCTAACCCTAAACAAACCCTAACAATAATACACTAACCCTAGCCCTAACCTATCCATAACCCTAACCCTAAACCTAACCCTAATATGTATCCTAACCATAATACCCTAACCCTAGGATAGCCCTAACCCTAACCCTAATCCTAACCCTAACCCTAATCCTAACCCTAACCCTAACTATAATGCTATCCTAACCCTAACTATAACCCTAATACCTCTAATACGAACCCTAACCCTAACACAAACCCTAACCCTAACGCGAACCCTATCCCTAACGCTACCCTAACCCTAATACGAACCCTAACACTAATCCTAATAACCCTAACCCTAACACTAAAACCCTAAAACACTAACCCTAACCCTAATACGTACCCTAACCCTAACCCTAATATGTACCCTAACCCTAATACGAACCCTATCCCAAACCCTAAAATGAACCCTAATACGAACCCTAACCTAATACCCTAATAACCTAACCCTAACCCTAACTAACCCTAACTCTAACCCTAACGTGAACCCTAACCCTAATACTACCCTTTTCCTAACCCTAGTATGAACCCTAACCCTAACCTCCTAATAACCTAGCCCTAACCCTAAGTAACCCTAACCCTAATTCTAATAACCATAACCCTAACACTAAACCCTAAAACTCTAACCCTAACCCTAATACGAATGATAACCCTAACCCTAATATGAACCCTAACCCTAATATGAACCCTAACCCTAATATGAACCCTAATACGAACCGTAACCCTAATACCCTAATATCCTAACCCTAAACCTAACTAACACTAACCCTAACGCGAACCCTAACGCTACCCTAACCCTAATACAAACCCTAACCCTAATACGAACCCTAACTCTAACCCTTATACGAACCCTAACCCTAACTAACCCTAACCCTAATACCCTAACCCTAATTCTAATACCCTAACCCTAATATCCTAACCCTAACCTAACCCTAACCCTAACTATTATACCCAAACCCTAACCTAAACGTAACCCTAACCCTAACTCTAATACGAACCCTAACCATATCCCTAACCTAACCCTAACACTAACCCTAACCCTATCCCTAAACCTAATATGCTAACCCTAACCCAATCCTTACCCTAATCCTAACCCTAACCCAAACCCTTACACAAATCCTAACCCTAACACGAGCCCTAACCCTATCCCTAAACCTAAAATGAACCATAACCCCAACCCTTAAACCATAACCCTTATTCTAAACCTAATACCCTAACCCTAACCCTAAAACCATAACCCTAACGATAATAACCTTACCCTAATACCCTAACCCTAACCTTAAAACCCTAATACCCTAACCTTAATACGAACCCTAACCCTAATATGAACCCTAACCCTAATACCAAAATACCCTAACCCTTACTAACCCTAACATAACACAAACCCTAATCCTAAAGCTAATCAAACTATAACCCTAATACGAATCCTAACTCTAATACGAACCCTAACCCTAATATGAACCCTAATCCTAACTAACCATAACCCTAATTCCCTAACCCTAACCTAACCCTAACCCTAACCCTAATACTAATCCTAACCCTAACCTAACCCTAACCTTAATACCATAACCCTAACCCTAACCAAACCCTAACCGTAACCCTAATCCTAACTCTAACCCTAACCTAACCCTAACCATTACACAAACCCTCACCCTAACACGAACCCTAACCCTGACACGAACCCTAACCCTAACCCTAATACCATAAATCCTAATTCTAACTCTAATACCCTAACCCTAAAACCCTAACCCTAACCTTAATATGAACCCAAACCCTAACTAACCCTAACCTTAATACTCTAACCCTAACGCTAACACTATTACCCTCACTCTAATACCCTAACCCTAATCTAACTCTAACCCTAACCCTAATATAAACCCTAACCCTAACCTTAATACCATAACCCTAACCTTAACACAACCCTAACCGTAACTCTAATCCTAACCATAACCTAACCCTAACCCTTTCACAAACCCTAACACTAACACGAACCCTAACCCTAACACAAACCCTAACCCTAATACCGTAAATTCTAATTCTAACCCTAATACCCTAACCCTTACCTAACCCTAACCCTAACGCGAACCCTATCCCTAACGCTACCCTAACCCTAATACGAACCCTAACACTAATCCTAATAACCCTAACCCTAACACTAAAACCCTAAAACACTAACCCTAATACGTACCCTAACCCCAACCCTAATATGTACCCTAACCCTAACCCAAATACGAACCCTATCCCAAACCCTAAAACGAACCCTAATATGAACCCTAACCCTAACCCTAATACCCTAATAACCTAACCCTAACCCTAACTAACCCTAACTCTAACCCTAACCGTAATACCCTAACCATAATAACCTAACCCTAATGCTACCCTAATACGAACCCTAACCCTAATACGAACCCTAACCCTAACCCTAACCCTAATACCATAACCCTAATATCCTAACCCTAACCCTAACCTAACCCTAATCCTAACCCAAACTCTAATAACCAAACCCTAACCCTAACCCTAATACCCTAATCCTTACCCTAATACGAACCAAAACCCTATCCATAACCTAACCCTAAAACTAACCCTAACCCTAATACCCTAATCCTATCCAAAACCCTAACCCTAATACGTACCCTAACACTATCCATAACCTAACCATAACACTAACCCTAACCCTATGTAACCCTAACCCTAATCTAATAACCCTAACCCTAAAACCCTAACCCTACCTCTAATACAAAACCTAGCCCTAATAGGAACACTAACCTTAACCCTAATACAAACCATAACCCTAATAGCCTAATACCCTAACCCTAACTAACCCTAACATAACGCGAACCCTAATCCTAAAGCTAATCTAACCCTTACCCTAATAAGAACCCTAACCATAATATGAACCCTAACCCTAACAAACCCTAACCCTAATACACTAACCCTAACCTAACCCTAACTCTAACACTAACCCTAACACTAATACCCTAACCCTAACCCTAACCTTAATACCATAACCCTAACCTTAACACAACCCTAACCTAACCCTAATCCTAACCCAAACTCTAATAACCAAACCCTAACCCTAACCCTAATACCCTAATCCTTACCCTAATACGAACCAAAACCCTATCCATAACCTAACCCTAAAACTAACCCTAACCCTAATACCCTAATCCTATCCAAAACCCTAACCCTAATACGTACCCTAACACTATCCATAACCTAACCATAACACTAACCCTAACCCTATGTAACCCTAACCCTAATCTAATAACCCTAACCCTAAAACCCTAACCCTACCTCTAATACAAAACCTAGCCCTAATAGGAACACTAACCTTAACCCTAATACAAACCATAACCCTAATAGCCTAATACCCTAACCCTAACTAACCCTAACATAACGCGAACCCTAATCCTAAAGCTAATCTAACCCTTACCCTAATAAGAACCCTAACCATAATATGAACCCTAACCCTAACAAACCCTAACCCTAATACACTAACCCTAACCTAACCCTAACTCTAACACTAACCCTAACACTAATACCCTAACCCTAACCCTAACCTTAATACCATAACCCTAACCTTAACACAACCCTAACAGTAACTCTAATCCTAACCCTAACCTAACCCTAACCCTTTCACAAACCTTAACCCTAACCCTAACCCTAACACAAACCCTAACCCTAATACCATAAATTCTAATTCTAACCCTAATACCCTAACCCTTACCTAACCCTAACTCTAATGCTACCCTAACCCTAACTATAACCCTAATACCTCTAATATGAACCCTAATGCAAACCCTATCCCTAACGCGTACCCTAACCCTAATGCTACCTTATTCCTAACCCTAATACGAACCCTAAACCCTAAACCTAACCCTCTAATACCCTAGCCCTAACCCTAAGTAACCCTAACCCTAATCCTAATAACCATAACCCTAACACTAAAACCCTAAAACACTAACCCTAACCCTAATACAAATCATAACCCTAACCCTAATACGAACACTAACCCTAGTATGAACCCTAAACCTAACCCTAATACGAACCATAATACGAACCCTAACCCTAATACCCTAATATCCTAACCCTAACTCTAACTCTACCCTAACCCTAACTATAACCCTAATACCTCTAATATGAACCCTAACCCTAACACAAACCCTAACGTGAACCCTAACCCTAATACTACCCTTTTCCTAACCCTAATATGAACCCTAACCCCTAACCCTAACCCCCTAATAACTAAACCCTAACCCTAAATTACCCATACCCTAATCCTAATAACCATAACCCTAACACTAAAACCCTAAAACTCTAACCCTAACCCTAATACGAATGATTACCCTAACCCTAATATAAACCCTAACCCTAATATGAACCCTACCCTAACCCTAATATGAACCCTAATACGAACCGTAACCCTAATACCCTAATATCCTAACCCTAAACCTAACTAACACTAACCCTAACGCGAACACTAACACTACCCTAACCCTAATACAAACCCTAACCCTAATACGAACCCTAACTCTAACCCTTATACGAACCCTAACTAACCCTAACCCTAATACCCTAACCCTAATTCTAATACCCTAACCCTAATATCCTAACCCTAACCCTAACCCTAACGCGTACCCTAACCCTAATGCCACCTTATTCCTAACCCTAATACGAACCCTGAACCCTAAACCTAACCCTCTAATACCCTAGCCCTAACCCTAAGTAACCCTAACCCTAATCCTAATAACCATAACCCTAACACTAAAACCCTAAAACACTAACCCTAACCCTAATACAAACCATAACTCTAACCCTAATAAGAACACTAACCCTAGTATGAACGCTAAACCTAACCCTAATACGAACCCTAATACGAACCCTAACCCTAATACACTAATATCCTAACCCTAACTCTAACTCTACCCTAACACTAACTATAACCCTAATACCTCTAATATGAACCCTAACACAAACCCTAACGTGAAACCTAACCCTAATACTACCCTTTTCCTAACCCTAATACGAACCCTAACCCCTAACCCTATCCCTAACCTCCTAATAACCTAGCCCTAACCCTAAGTAACCCTAACCCTAATTCTAATAACAATAACCCTAACACTAAACCCTAAAACTCTAACCCTAACCCTAATACGAATGATAACCCTAACCCTAATATGAACCCTAACCCTAATATGAACCCTAATACGAACCGTAACCCTAATACCCTAATATCCTAACCCTAAACCTAACTAACACTAACCCTAACGCGAACCCTAACGCTACCCTAACCCTAATACAAACATTAACCCTAATACGAACCCTAACTCTAACCCTTATACGAACCCTAACCCTAACTAACCCTAACCCTAATACCCTAACCCTAATTCTAATACCCTAACCCTAATATCCTAACACTAACCCTAACCTAACCCTAACCCTAACTATTATACCTAAACCCTAACCTAAACGTAACCCTAACCCTAACTCTAATACGAACCCTAACCATATCCCTAACCTAACCCTAACACTAACCCTAACCCTATCCCTAAACCTAATATGCTAACCCTAACCCAATCCTTACCCTAATCCTAACCCTAACCCAAACCCTTACACAAACCCTAACCCTAACACGAGCCCTAACCCTATCCCTAAACCTAAAATGAACCATAACCCCAACCCTTATACCATAACCCTTATTCTAAACCTAATACCCTAACCCTAACCCTAAAACCACAACCCTAACGATAATAACCTTACCCTAATACCCTAACCCTAACCTTAAAACCCTAATACCCTAACCCTAATACGAACCCTAACCCTAATATGAACCCTAACCCTAATACCAAAATACCCTAACCCTTACTAACCCTAACATAACGCAAACCCTAATCCTAAAGCTAATCAAACTATAACCCTAATACGAATCCTAACTCTAATACGAACCCTAACCCTAATATGAACCCTAATCCTAACTAACCCTAACCCTAATTCCCTAACCCTAACCTAACCCCAACACTAACCCTAACCCTTATACTAATCCTAACCCTAACCTAACCCTAACCCTAACCTTAATACCATTACCCTAACCCTAACCCTAACCAAACCATAACCGTAACCCTAATCCTAACTCTAACCCTAACCTAACCCTAACCATTACACAAACCCTCACCCTAACTTGAACCCTAACCCTAACACGAACCCTAACCCTAACCCTAATACCATAAATCCTAATTCTAACTCTAATACCCTAACCCTAAAACCCTAACCCTAACCTTAATATGAACCCTAACCCTAACTAACCCTAACCTTAATACTCTAACCCTAACGCTAACACTATTACCCTCACCCTAATACCCTGACCCTAATCTAACTCTAACCCTAACCCTAATATGAACCCTACCCCTAACACAAACCCTAATCCTAACTCTAATACAAACCCAAACCCTAATACGAACCCTAACCCTAATACGAACCCTGACTCCGACCCTAACCCTGACCCAACCCTAACCCGAATCCGAATACCCTAACCATAACTCTAACACAAAACCTAAATCTAACCCTAACCCTAATACGAACCCTAACCCTAATAACCTAATACCCTAACCCTAACTAACCCTAACCCTAACGCAAACCCTAACCCTAATGCTAACCTAACCCTAAGACGAACCCTAATACGAACCCTAGCCATAATATGAATGCTAAACATAAACCTAATACCATTACACTAATTCTAACACTAATAACCTAACCATAACTCTAAAACCCTAACCCTAATACCCTAACTCTAACCCTAATATGAACCCTAACCCTAACCTAAACCAAACCCTAACCCTAATACCCTAACCCTAATCCTAACCCTAACCTAACCTAACCCTAACCCTTACACAAACCGTAACCCTAACACGAACCCTAATCCTAATCCTAAAGATACTCTAACCCTAACCCTAATACAAATCTTAACCCTATTCCTAACCCTAATACGAACCCTATCCATAATATGAACCCTAACACTAACTAACCCTAACCTTAACCCTAACCCTATTACCCTAACCCTAATACCCTTTCCCTAATACCCTAACCCTAAACAAACCCTAACAATAATACACTAACCCTAGCCCTAACCTATCCGTAACCCTAACCCTAAACCTAATCCTAATATGAATCCTAACCATAATACCCTAACCCTAGGATAGCCCTAACCCTAACCCTAATCCTAACCCTAACCCTAATCCTAACCCTAACCCTAACTATAATGCTATCCTAACCCTAACTATAACCCTAATACCTCTAATACGAACCCTAACCCTAACACAAACCCTAACCCTAACGTGAACCCTATCCCTAACGCTACCCTAAACCTAATACGAACCCTAACACTAATCCTAATAACCCTAACCCTAACACTGAAACCCTAAAACACTAACCCTAATACGTACCCTAACCCTAACCCTGATATGTAACCTAACCCTAACCCTAATACGAACCCTATCCCAAACCCTAAAATGAACCCTAATACGAACCCTAACCCTAATACCCTAATAACCTAACCCTAACTAACCCTAACTCTAACCCTAACGTGAACCCTAACCCTAATACTACCCTTTTCCTAACCCTAATATGAACCCTAACCCCTAACCCTAACCTCCTAATAACCTAGCCCTAACCCTAAGTAACCCTAACCCTAATTCTAATAACGATAACCCTAACACTAAACCCTAAAACTCTAACCCTAACCATAATACAAATGCTAAACCTAAACCTAATATGAACCCTAACCCTAATATGAACCCTAACTCTAACCCTAATATGAACCCAAACCCTAACCTAAACCAAACCCTAACCCTAATACCCTAACCCTAATCCTAACCCTAACCCTAACCCTAACCTAACCCTAACCCTTACACAAACCGTAACCCTAACACGAACCCTAACCCTAATCCTAAAGATACTCTAACCCTAACCCTAATACAAATCTTAACCCTAATCCTAACCCTAATACGAGCCCTATCCCTAATACGAACCCTATCCCTAATATGAACCCTAACACTAACTAACCCTAACCTTAACCCTAACCCTATTACCGTAACCCTAATACCCTTTCCCTAATACCCTAACCCTAAACAAACCCTAACAATAATACACTAACCCTAGCCCTAACCTATCCATAACCCTAACCCTAAACCTAACCCTAATATGAATCCTAACCATAATACCCTAACCCTAGGATAGCCCTAACCCTAACCCTAATCCTAACCCTAACCCTAATCCTAACCCTAACCCTAACTATAATGCTATCCTAACCCTAACTATAACCCTAATACCTCTAATACGAACCCTAACCCTAACACAAACCCTAACCCTAACGCGAACCCTATCCCTAACGCTACCCTAACCCTAATACGAACCCTAACACTAATCATAATAACCCTAACCCTAACACTAAAACCCTAAAGCACTAACCCTAACCCTAATACGTACCCTAACCCTAACCCTAATATGTACCCTAACCCTAATACGAACCCTATCCCAAACCCTAAAATGAACCCTAATACGAACCCTAACCTAATACCCTAATAACCTAACCCTAACCCTAACAAACCCTAACTCTAACCCTAACGTGAACCCTAACCCTAATACTACCCTTTTCCTAACCCTAATATGAACCCTAACCTCCTAATAACCTAGCCCTAACCCTAAGTAACCCTAACCCTAATTCTAATAACCATAACCCTAACACTAAACCCTAAAACTCTAACCCTAACCCTAATACGAATGATAACCCTAACCCTAATATGAACCCTAACCCTAATATGAACCCTAACCCTAACCCTAATATGAACCCTAATACGAACCGTAACCCTAATACCCTAATATCCTAACCCTAAACCTAACTAACACTAACCCTAACGCGAACCCTAACGCTACCCTAACCCTAATACAAACCCTAACCCTAATACGAACCCTAACTCTAACCCTTATACGAACCCTAACCCTAACTAACCCTAACCCTAATACCCTAACCCTAATTCTAATACCCTAACCCTAATATCCTAACCCTAACCCTAACCTAACCCTAACCCTAACTATTATACCTAAACCCTAACCTAAACGTAACCCTAACCCTAACTCTAATACGAACCCTAACCATATCCCTAACCTAACCCTAACACTAACCCTAACCCTATCCCTAAACCTAATATGCTAACCCTAACCCAATCCTTACCCTAATCCTAACCCTAACCCAAACCCTTACACAAACCCTAACCCTAACACGAGCCCTAACCCTATCCCTAAACCTAAAATGAACCATAACCCCAACCCTTAAACCATAACCCTTATTCTAAACCTAATACCCTAACCCTAACCCTAAAACCATAACCCTAACGATAATAACCTTACCCTAATACCCTAACCCTAACCTTAAAACCCTAATACCCTAACCTTAATACGAACCCTAACCCTAATATGAACCCTAACCCTAATACCAAAATACCCTAACCCTTACTAACCCTAACATAACGCAAACCCTAATCCTAAAGCTAATCAAACTATAACCCTAATACGAATCCTAACTCTAATACGAACCCTAACCCTAATATGAACCCTAATCCTAACTAACCCTAACCCTAATTCCCTAACCCTAACCTAACCCTAACCCTAACCCTAATACTAATCCTAACCCTAACCCTAACCCTAACCCTAACCCTAACCCTAACTATAACCCTAATACCTCTAATATGAACCCTAACGCAAACCCTATCCCTAACGCGTACCCTAACCCTAATGCTACCTTATTCCTAACCCTAATACGAACCCTAAACCCTAAACCTAACCCTCTAATACCCTAGCCCTAACCCTAATTAACCCTAACCCTAATCCTAATAACCATAACCCTAACACTAAAACCCTAAAACACTAACCCTAACCCTAATACAAACCATAACCCTAACCCTAATACGAACACTAACCCTACTATGAACCCTAAACCTAACCCTAATACGAACCCTAATACGAACCCTAACCCTAATACCCTAATATCCTAACCCTAACCCTAACTCTACCCTATCCCTAACTATAACCATAATGCCTCTAATACGAACCCTAACCCTAACACAAACCCTAACCCTAACGCGAACCCTATCCCTAACGCTACCCTAACCCTAATACGAACCCTAACACTAATCCTAATAACCCTAACCCTAACACTAAAACCCTAAAACACTAACCCTAACCCTAATACATACCCTAACCCTAACCCTAATATGTACCCTAACCCAAATACGAACCCTATCCCAAACCCTAAAACGAACCCTAATACGAACCCTAACCCTAATACCCTAATAACCTAACCCTAACCCTAACTAACCCTAACTCTAACCCTAACCGTAATACCCTAACCATAATAACCTAACCCTAATGCTACCCTAATACGAACCCTAACCCTAATACGAACCCTAACCCTAACCCTAATACCATAACCCTAATATCCTAACCCTAACCCTAACCTAACCCTAATCCTAACCCAAACTCTAATAACCAAACCCTAACCCTAACCCTAATACCCTAATCCTTACCCTAATACGAACCAAAACCCTATCCATAACCTAACCCTAAAACTAACCCTAACCCTAATACCCTAATCGTATCCAAAACCCTAACCCTAATACGTACCCTAACACTATCCATAACCTAACCATAACACTAACCCTAACCCTATGTAACCCTAACCCTAATCTAATAACCCTAACCCTAAAACCCTAACCCTACCTCTAATACAAAACCTAGCCCTAATAGGAACACTAACCTTAACCCTAATACGAACCATAACCCTAATAGCCTAATACCCTAACCCTAACTAACCCTAACATAACGCGAACCCTAATCCTAAAGCTAATCTAACCCTTACCCTAATAAGAACCCTAACCATAATATGAACCCTAACCCTAACAAACCCTAACCCTAATACACTAACCCTAACCTAACCCTAACTCTAACACTAACCCTAACACTAATACCCTAACCCTAACCCTAACCTTAATACCATAACCCTAACCTTAACACATCCCTAACCGTAACTCTAATCCTAACCCTAACCTAACCCTAACCCTTTCACAAACCCTAACCCTAATACCGTAAATTCTAATTCTAACCCTAATACCCTAACCCTTACCTAACCCTAACTCTAATGCTACCCTAACCCTAACTATAACCCTAATACCTCTAATATGAACCCTAACGCAAACCCTATCCCTAATGCGTACCCTAACCCTAATGCTACCTTATTCCTAACCCTAATACAAACCCTAAACCCTAAACCTAACCCTCTAATACCCTAGCCCTAACCCTAAGTAACCCTAACCCTAATCCTAATAACCATAACCCTAACACTAAAACCCTAAAACACTAACCCTAACCCTAATACAAATCATAACCCTAACCCTAATACGGACACTAACCCTAGTATGAACCCTAAACCTAACCCTAATACGAACCATAATACGAACCCTAACCCTAATACCCTAATATCCTAACCCTAACTCTACCCTAACCCTAACTATAACCCTAATACCTCTAATATGAACCCTAACCCTAACACAAACCCTAACGTGAACCCTAACCCTAATACTACACTTTTCCTAACCCTAATATGAACCCTAAAACCTAACCCTAACCCCCTAATAACTAAACCCTAACCCTAAATTACCCAAACCCTAATCCTAATAACCATAACCCTAACACTAAAACCCTAAAACTCTAACCCTAACCCTAATACGAATGATTACCCTAACCCTAATATAAACCCTAACCCTAATATGAACCCTACCCTAACCCTAATACGAACCCTAACTCTAACCCTTATACACACCCTAACCCTAAACCTAACTAACACTAACCCTAACGCGAACCCTAACACTACCCTAACCCTAATACAAACCCTAACCCTAATACGAACCCTAACTCTAACCCTTATACGAACCCTAACTAACCCTAACCCTAATACCCTAACCCTAATTCTAATACCCTAACCCTAATATCCTAACCCTAACCCGAACCTAACCCTAACCCTAACTATTATACCCTAACCTAAACCTAACCCTAACCCTAACTCTAATACGAACCCTAACCATATCCCTAACCTAACCCTAACACTAACCCTAACCCTATCCCTAAACCTAATATGCTAACCCTAACCCAACTCTTACCCTAATCCTAACCCTAACCCTAACCCTTACACGAACCCTAACCCTAATCCTAAAGATACTCTAACTCTAACCCTAATATAAACCTTAACCCTAATCCTAACCTTAATATGAACCCTAATACGAACCCTAACACTAACTAACCCTAACCTTAACCCTAACACTAATACCCTAACCCTAATACCCTTTCCTAATACCCTAAGCCTAAACTAACCCTAACCCTAATACACTAACCCTAGCCCTAACCTATCCATAACCCTAACCCTAATCCTAACCCTAATATGAACCCTAACCCTAATACCCTAACCCTAGAATAACCCTAACCCTAGCCTAACCCTAACCCTAACTCTAATGCTATCCTAACCCTAACTATAACCCTCTAATACGTACCGTAACCCTAACACAAACCCTAACCCTAACGCGAACCCTAATGCTACCCTAACCCTAATCCTAATAACCCTAACCCTAACACTAAAACCCTAAAACACAAACCCTAACCCTATTACGAACCCTAATCCAAATTCTAATACGAACCCTATCGCAAACACTAAAACGAACCCTAATACGAACCCTAACCCTAATACCCTAATATCCTAACCCTAACCGTAACTCACCCTAACCCTAACCGTAAAACCCTAACCCTAATAACCTAACCCTAACACTAATGCTACCCTAACCCTAATACGAACCCTAACCCTAATACGAACCCTAACTCTAACCCTTATACACACCCTAACCCTAAACCTAACTAACACTAACCCTAATACCCTAACCCTAATATCCTAATCCTAACGATAACCTAACCCTAATCCTAACCCAAACCCTAACCCTAACACTAATACCCTAATCCTAACCCTAACCCTAATACGAACCAAAACCATATCCATAACCTAACCCTAACACTAACCCTAACCCTAATACCCTAAACCTAACCATAACCCTAACCCTAACCCTAATACGAACCCTAACACTATCCATAACCCCACCCTAACACTAACCCTAATCCTAACCCTATGTAACCTTAACCCTAATCTAATAACCCTAACCCTAAAACCCTATCCCTTATACAAACCTTAACCCTAATAGGAACACTAACCCTAACCCTAATACGAACCATAACCCTAATAGCCTAATACCCTAACCCTAACTAACCCTAACATAACGCGAACCCTAATCCAAAAACTAATCTAACCCTAACCCTAATACGAACCCTAACCCTAATACGAACCCTAACCCTAATATGAACCCTAACCTTAATACCATAACCATAACCCTAACCCAACCCTAACCGTAACCCTAATCCTAACCCTAACCTAACCCTAACCCTTACACAAACCCTAACCCTAACACTAACATGAACCCTAACCCTAACACAAACCCTAACCCTAATACGATAAATTCTAATTCTAACCCTAATACCCTAACCCTAACCCTAAAACGCTAACCCTAACCTTAATACGAACTCTAACCCTAACTAACCCTAACCCTCAAATCCTAACACTAATGCAAACCCTATTACCCTAACCTAACTCTAAACCTAACCCTTAGGGTTAGGTTAGGGTTCGTATTAGGGATAGGGTTAGGATTATGGTATTAGGGTTAGGGTTAGTGTTAGTGTTAGGGTTAGGGTTAGGGTATTAGGGTTAGTTAGGGTTAGGGTTCATATTAGGGTTAGGGTTCGTATTAGGGTTAGTGTTCGTATTAGAGTTAGGGTTCGTGTAAGGGTAGGGTTCCTACCCCTTACACGAACCCTAACCCTAACTCTAATACGAACACTAACCCTAATACGAACCCTAACCCTAATATGAACCCTAACCCTAATACGAACACTAACCCTAATCCTAATACCATAATCCTAACCCTAACCCTAATACGAACACTAACCTAACCCTAACCCTAACCTTAATACCATAACTCTAACCCTAACCAAACTCTAACTGTAACCCTAATCCTAACCCTAACCCTAACCTAACCCTAAATCTAACACAAACCCTAACTTTAACACTAACCCTAACATAAACCCTAACCCTAACACTACTCTAACCCTAACCCTAATCCTAATAACCCTAACCCTAAAACCCTAACCCTACCCCTAATACAAAACCTAGCCCTAATAGGAACACTAACCTTAACCCTAATACGAACCATAACCCTAATAGCCTAATACCCTAACCCTAACTAACCCTAACATAACGCGAACCCTAATCCTAAAGCTAATCTAACCCTTACCCTAATAAGAACCCTAACCATAATATGAACCCTAACAAACCCTAACCCTAATACACTAACCCTAACCTAACCCTAACTCTAACACTAACCCTAACACTAATACCCTAATCCTAACCCTAACCCTAATACGAACCCTAACCCTAACCTTAATACCATAACCCTAACCTTAACACAACCCTAACCGTAACTCTAATCCTAACCCTAACCTAACCCTAACCCTTTCACAAACCCTAACACTAACACTAACACGAACCCTAACCCTAACCCTAACAAAAACCCTAACCCTAATACCGTAAATTCTAATTCTAACCCTAATACCCTAACCCTTACCTAACCCTAACTCTAATGCTACCCTAACCCTAACTATAACCCTAATACCTCTAATATGAACCCTAACGCAAACCCTATCCCTAACGCGTACCCTAACCCTAATGCTACCTTATTCCTAACCCTAATACGAACCCTAAACCCTAAACCTAACCCTCTAATACCCTAGCCCTAACCCTAAGTAACCCTAACCCTAATCCTAATAACCTAAACCCTAACACTAAAACCCTAAAACACTAACCCTAACCCTAATACAAAATATAACCCTAACCCTAATACGAACACTAACCCTAGTATGAACCCTAAACCTAACCCTAATACGAACCCTAAACCTAACCCTAACCCTAATACCCTAATATCCTAACCCTAACTCTAACTCTACCCTAACCCTAACTATAACCCTAATACCTCTAATATGAACCCTAACCCTAACACAAACCCTAACGTGAACCCTAACCCTAATACTACCCTTTTCCTAACCCTAATATGAACCCTAACCCGTAACCCTAACCCCCTAATAACTAAACCCTAACCCTAAATTACCCAAACCCTAATCCTAATAGCCATAACCCTAACACTAAAACCCTAAAACTCTAACCCTAACCCTAATACGAATGATTACCCTAACCCTAATATAAACCCTAACCCTAATATGAACCCTACCCTAACCCTAATACGAACCCTAATACGAACCGTAACCCTAATACCCTAATATCCTAACCCTAAACCTAACTAACACTAACCCTAACGCGAACCCTAACGCTACCCTAACCCTAATACAACCCTAACCCTAATACGAACCCTAACTCTAACCCTTATACGAACCCTAACTAACCCTAACCCTAATACCCTAACCCTAATTCTAATACCCTAACCCTAAAATCCTAACCCTAACCCGAACCTAACCCTAACCCTAACTATTATACCCAAACCCTAACCTAAACCTAACCCTAACCCTAACTCTAATACGAACCCTAACCATATCCCTAACCTAACCCTAACACTAACCCTAACCCTATCCCTAAACCTAATATGCTAACCCTAACCCAACCCTTACCCTAATCCTAACCCTAACCCTAACCCTAATACGAACCCTAACCCTAATATGAACCCTAACCCTAACCTTAATACCATAACCATAACCCTAACCCAACCCTAACCGTAACCCTAATCCTAACCCTAACCTAACCCTAACCCTTACACAAACCCTAACCCTAACACTAACATGAACCCTAACCCTAACACAAACCCTAACCCTAATACGATAAATTCTAATTCTAACCCTAATACCCTAACCCTAACCCTAAAACGCTAACCCTAACCTTAATACGAACTCTAACCCTAACTAACCCTAACCCTCAAATCCTAACACTAATGCAAACCCTATTACCCTAACCTAACTCTAAACATAACCCTTAGGGTTAGGTTAGGGTTCGTATTAGGGATAGGGTTAGGATTATGGTATTAGGGTTAGGGTTAGTGTTAGTGTTAGGGTTAGGGTTAGGGTATTAGGGTTAGTTAGGGTTAGGGTTCATATTAGGGTTAGGGTTCGTATTAGGGTTAGTGTTCGTATTAGAGTTAGGGTTCGTGTAAGGGTAGGGTTCCTACCCCTTACACGAACCCTAACCCTAACTCTAATACGAACACTAACCCTAATACGAACCCTAACCCTAATATGAACCCTAACCCTAATACGAACACTAACCCTAATCCTAATACCATAATCCTAACCCTAACCCTAATACGAACACTAACCTAACCCTAACCCTAACCTTAATACCATAACTCTAACCCTAACCAAACTCTAACTGTAACCCTAATCCTAACCCTAACCCTAACCTAACCCTAAATCTAACACAAACCCTAACTTTAACACTAACCCTAACATAAACCCTAACCCTAACACTACTCTAACCCTAACCCTAATCCTAATAACCCTAACCCTAAAACCCTAACCCTACCCCTAATACAAAACCTAGCCCTAATAGGAACACTAACCTTAACCCTAATACGAACCATAACCCTAATAGCCTAATACCCTAACCCTAACTAACCCTAACATAACGCGAACCCTAATCCTAAAGCTAATCTAACCCTTACCCTAATAAGAACCCTAACCATAATATGAACCCTAACAAACCCTAACCCTAATACACTAACCCTAACCTAACCCTAACTCTAACACTAACCCTAACACTAATACCCTAATCCTAACCCTAACCCTAATACGAACCCTAACCCTAACCTTAATACCATAACCCTAACCTTAACACAACCCTAACCGTAACTCTAATCCTAACCCTAACCTAACCCTAACCCTTTCACAAACCCTAACACTAACACTAACACGAACCCTAACCCTAACCCTAACAAAAACCCTAACCCTAATACCGTAAATTCTAATTCTAACCCTAATACCCTAACCCTTACCTAACCCTAACTCTAATGCTACCCTAACCCTAACTATAACCCTAATACCTCTAATATGAACCCTAACGCAAACCCTATCCCTAACGCGTACCCTAACCCTAATGCTACCTTATTCCTAACCCTAATACGAACCCTAAACCCTAAACCTAACCCTCTAATACCCTAGCCCTAACCCTAAGTAACCCTAACCCTAATCCTAATAACCTAAACCCTAACACTAAAACCCTAAAACACTAACCCTAACCCTAATACAAAATATAACCCTAACCCTAATACGAACACTAACCCTAGTATGAACCCTAAACCTAACCCTAATACGAACCCTAAACCTAACCCTAACCCTAATACCCTAATATCCTAACCCTAACTCTAACTCTACCCTAACCCTAACTATAACCCTAATACCTCTAATATGAACCCTAACCCTAACACAAACCCTAACGTGAACCCTAACCCTAATACTACCCTTTTCCTAACCCTAATATGAACCCTAACCCGTAACCCTAACCCCCTAATAACTAAACCCTAACCCTAAATTACCCAAACCCTAATCCTAATAGCCATAACCCTAACACTAAAACCCTAAAACTCTAACCCTAACCCTAATACGAATGATTACCCTAACCCTAATATAAACCCTAACCCTAATATGAACCCTACCCTAACCCTAATATGAACCCTAATACGAACCGTAACCCTAATACCCTAATATCCTAACCCTAAACCTAACTAACACTAACCCTAACGCGAACCCTAACGCTACCCTAACCCTAATACAACCCTAACCCTAATACGAACCCTAACTCTAACCCTTATACAAACCCTAACTAACCCTAACCCTAATACCCTAACCCTAATTCTAATACCCTAACCCTAAAATCCTAACCCTAACCCGAACCTAACCCTAACCCTAACTATTATACCCAAACCCTAACCTAAACCTAACCCTAACCCTAACTCTAATACGAACCCTAACCATATCCCTAACCTAACCCTAACACTAACCCTAACCCTATCCCTAAACCTAATATGCTAACCCTAACCCAACCCTTACCCTAATCCTAACCCTAACCCTAACCCTAATACGAACCCTAACCCTAACTAACCCTAACCCTCAAATCCTAACACTAATGCAAACCCTATTACCCTAACCCTAACCTAACTCTAAACCTAACCCTTAGGGTTAGGTTAGGGTTCGTATTAGGGATAGGGTTAGGATTATGGCATTAGGGTTAGGGTTAGTGTTAGTGTTAGGGTTAGGGTTAGGGTATTAGGGTTAGTTAGGGTTAGGGTTCATATTAGGGTTAGGGTTCGTATTAGGGTTAGTGTTCGTATTAGAGTTAGGGTTCGTGTAAGGGTAGGGTTCCTACCCCTTACACGAACCCTAACCCTAACTCTAATACGAACACTAACCCTAATACGAACCCTAACCCTAATATGAACCCTAACCCTAATACGAACACTAACCCTAATCCTAATACCATAATCCTAACCCTAACCCTAATACGAACACTAACCTAACCCTAACCCTAACCTTAATACCATAACTCTTACCCTAACCAAACTCTAACTGTAACCCTAATCCTAACCCTAACCCTAACCGGACCCTAAATCTAACACAAACCCTAAATTAACACTAACCCTAACATAAACCCTAACCCTAACACTACTCTAACCCTAACCCTAATCCTAATAACCCTAACACTAAAACCCTAAAACACTGACCCTAATCCTAATACGAACCCTAACCCTAACCCTAATACGAACCCTAACCCTAATACGAACCCTAATACGAACCCTAACCCTAATAACCTAATATCCTAACCCTAACCCTAACTAAACCTAACCCTAACCGTAACTACCCCTAACATAATTCGAACCCTAATCCTAAAGCTAATCTAACCCTAACTCTTACACAAACCCTAACCCTAACACGAACCCTAGCACGAACCCTAACCCTAAAGATACTCTAACACTAACCCTAATACAAACCATAATCCTAATGCTAATAGGAACCCTAACCCTAATACAAACCCTAGCACTAACTAACCCTAACCTTAACCCTTTCCCTAATACCCTAACAATAATACCCTTTCCCTAATACCCTTAACCTAACCTTAACCTAACCATAACACTAATACCCTAACCCTAATACCCTAAACCTAACCTAACCGTAACCCTAACCCTAATATGAAACCTAACCCAAACCCTAATACCCTAACCCTAACCCAACCCTAACCCTAATCCTAACCGTAACCCTTACCTAACCCTAACCTTAACCCTAACTCTAACGCAACCCTAACCCTATCCCTAAGCTTAATACCATAACCCTAAACCTGACCAAACTCTAACTGTAACCCTAATCCTAACCCTAACCCTAACCTAACCCTAACTCTAACACAAACCCTAACTCTAACACTAACACGAACCCTAACCCTAACACTACTCTAACCCTAACCCTAATCATAATAACCCTAACCCTAACACTAAAACCCTAAAACACCGACCATAACCCTAATACGAACCCTTACCCTAATACGAAACCTAACCTAATACGAACCCTAATAAGAACCCTAACCCTAACCCTAATAACCTAATATCTTAACCCTAACCCTAACTAACCCTAACCCTAACTGGAACTAACCCTAACATAATGCGAACCCTAATACTAAAGCTAATATAACCCTAACCCTATCCCTAAACTTAATACCATAACCCTAACCCTAACCAAACGCTAACCGTAAACCCTAACCCTAATCCTAACCCTAACCCTAACCTAAACCTAACTCTAACACAAACCCTAACTCTAACACTAACCCTAACACGAACCCTAACCCTAACACTACTCTAACCCTAACCCTAATCCTAATAACCCTAACCCTAACATTAAAACCCTAAAACACCGACCATAACCCTAATACGAACCCTAAACCTAATACGTACCCTAACCTAATACGAACTCTAATATGAACCCTAACCCTAATAACCTAATATCTTAACCCTAACCCTAACTAACCCTAACCCTAACTGTAACTAACCCTAACATAATGCGAACCCTAATACTAAAGCTAATCTAACCCTAACCCTAATACAAACCCTAACCCTAACCTAACCTTAACCCTTACACAAATCCTATCCCTAACACGAACCCTAACACAAACCCTAACCCTAAAGATACACTAACCCTAACCCTAATACAAACCCAATCCCTAATCCTAACCCTAATACGAACCCTAACCCTTATACGATCCCTAACACTAACTAACCCTAATATTAATACTAACCCTAATACCCTAACCCTAATACCATGTCCCTAATACCCTTAACCTAACCCTAAACTAACCATAACCCTAATAACCTAACCTAACCGTAACCCTAACCCTAATATGAAACCTAATCCTAACCCTAATACCCTAACCCTAACCCAACCCTAACTCTAACGCTACCCTAACCCTAATATAAAAACTAACCCTAATACCCTTACCTAACCCTAACCCTAAATCTAACGCTACCCTAACCATAACTATAACCCTAATACCGCTAATATGAACACTAACCCTAACACGAACCCTAACACTACCCTAACCCCATAATACCCTAGCCCTAACCCTAAGTAACCATAACCCTAATCCTAATAACCATAACCCTAACACTAAAACCCTAAAACACTAACCCTAACTCTAATACTCTAACCCTAACCCTAACCTAACCCTAACCCTAACTATAATACCCAAACCCTAACCCTAACCTAAACCTAACCCTAATACCCTAATCCTAACCCTAACCTTTATACGAACCCTAACCCTATCCCCAACCTAACCATAACACTAACCCTAACCCAAACCCTTACAAAAACCCTAACTCTAACCCTAACATGAACCCTAACCCTATCCCTAACCCTAACACGAACCCTAACCCTTATACCATAACCCTTATTCTAAACCTCATACCCTAACCCTTACCCTAAAACCCTAAACCTATCCCTAATAATCTAACCCTAATACCATAACCCTAAACCCTATTCCTAACCCTAAGTAACCCTAACCCTAATCTAATAACCCTAACCCTAAAACCCTAACACCCTAACCCTAATACACACCCTAACCCTAATACGAACCCGAACCCTAACCCTAATACCAAAATACCGTAACCCCAACTAACCCTAACAAAACGCAAACCCTAATCCTAAAGCTAATCTAACCATAACCCTAATACAAATCCTAACCCTAATACGAACCCTAACCCTAATATGAACCCTAACCTTAACACTAACCCTAACCCTAATACCCTTTCCCTAATACCCTTAACCTAACCCTAACCTAACCATAACCCTAATACCCTAACCCTAATATCCTAACCCTAACTTAACCCTAACCCTAACCCCCTAATAACCTAGCCCTAACCCTAAGTAACCCTAACCCTAATCCTAATAACCATAACTCTAACACTAAAACAATAAAACACTAACCCTAACCTTAGTACGAACCCTAACCCTAATATCAACCAAACCCTAAAATGAACCCTAATACGAACCCTACCCCTAATACCCTAATATCCTAACCCTAAACCTAACTAACCCTAACCCTAACGCGTACCCTAACCCTAACTCTAATACACTAACCCTAATACCCTAACCCTAACCTAACCCTAACCCTAACTATAATACTCAAACCCTAACCCTAACCTAAACCTAACCCTAATACCCTAATCCTAACTCTAACCCTAACCCTAATACGAACACTTACCCTAACCTAAACCTAACCCTAATACCCTAATCCTAACCCTAACTCTAACCCTTATATGAACCCTAACCCTAACTTACCCTAACCCTAATACCCTAACCCTGACTCTAATATACTAAGCCTAATACCCTAACCCTAACCTAACCCTAATTATAATACCCAAACCCTAACGTAAACCTAACTCTAAAACCCTAATCCTAACCCTAACACTATCCCTAATTTGAACCCTAACCCTAACCTAACAATAACACTAACCCTAACTCTATCCCTAAACCTAATCCCCTAACCCAACCCTAACCCTAATCCTAACCCTAACCCAAATCCTTACACAAACCCTTACACAAACCGTAACCCTAACTCTAAAACGAACCCTAACCCTATCCATAACAATACCCTAACCCCAACTAACCCTAACAAAATGCAAATCCTTATCCTAAACCTAATCTAACCATAACCCTAATACGAATCCTAACCCTAATACGAACCCTAACCCTAATATGAAGCCTAACCCTAACTAACCCTAACCCTAATTCCCTAACACTAACCCTAATATCCTTTCCCTAATAACCTTAACCTAACCCTAACCTAACCATAACCCTAATACAAATCCTA
The DNA here is from genome assembly GCF_028390025.1 of Pseudophryne corroboree. Lineage (NCBI taxonomy): Eukaryota > Metazoa > Chordata > Amphibia > Anura > Myobatrachidae > Pseudophryne > Pseudophryne corroboree. The sequence continues at coordinate 151,284,386 of NC_086446.1, read as the reverse complement.
ACCCTAATACGAACCCTAATATGAACCCTAACCCTAACCTTAACCCTAACCCTAATACCCTTTCCCTAATACCCTTAACTTAACCCTAACCTAACCATAACCCTAATACCCTAACCCTAATATCCTAACCCTAACTTAACCGTAACCCTAACCCCCTAATAACCTAGCCCTAACCCTAAGTAACCCTAACCCTAATCCTAATAAACCATAACCCTAACACTAAAACAATAAAACACTAACCCTAACTTTAGTATGAACCCTAACCCTAATATGAACCATTACCCTAATACGAACCCTAATACGAACCCTACCCCTAATACCCTAATATCCTAACCCTAAACCTAACTAACCCTAACCCTAATTTTAATACACTAACCCTAATACCCTAACCCTAACCTAACCCTAACACTAACTATAATACTCAAACCCTAACCCTAACCTAAACCTTTCCATAATACCCTAATCCTAACCCTAACTCTAACCCTTATATGAACCCTAACCCTAATACCCTAACCCTAACTTTAATATACTAACCCTAATAACCTAACCCTAACTATAATACCCAAACCCTAACCTAAACCTAACTCTAAAACCCTAATCCTAACCCTAACCCTATCCCTAACCTAACCCTAACACTAACCCTAACTCTATCCCTAAACCTAATACCCTAACCCAACCCTAACCCTAACCCTAATCCTAACCCTAACCCAAACCCTTACACAAACCCTAACCCTAACTCTAAAACGAACCCTAACCCTATCCATAACCCTAACACAAACCCTAACACAAACCCTAACCCTAACCCTTATACCATAACCCTTATTCTAAACCTAATACCCTAACCCTAAAACCCTAACCCTATCCCTAATAATCTAACCCTAATACCCTAACCGTAAACCCTATTCCTAACCCTAAGTAACCCTAACCCTAATCTAATAACCCTAACCCTAAAACCCTAATACCCTAACCCTAACCCTAATACAAACCCTACACCTAATATGAACCCTAACCTTAACCTTAATACCAAAATACCCTAACCCTAACTAACCCATTCATAACGCGAACCCTAATCCTAAAGATAATCTAACCATAACCCTAATACGAATCCTAACCCTAATAAGAACCCTAACCCTAATATGAACCCTAACCCTAACTAACCCTAACCCAAATTCCCTAACCCTAACCAAAACCCTAATACAAACCCTAACCCCAACCTGACCCTAACCCTAACCTTAACACCATAAACCTAACCCTAACCAAACCCTAACCGTAACCCTAATCCTAACCCTAACCTTAACCCTAACCCTTACACAAGCCCTAACCCTAACACGAACCCTAACCCTAACCTAGCTCTAAACCTTACCCTAATATGAACCCTAACCCTAACACAAACCCTAGCCCTAACTCTAATATGAACCCTAACCCTAATATGAACCCTAACCCTAATTTGAACCCTAATCCTAACCCTAATTAGTGATGAGCGGGTTCGGTTTCTCGGAATCCGAACCCCCCCGAACTTCAGCCTTTTTACACGGATCCGAGGCAGACTCGGATCTTCCCGCCTTGCTCGGCTAACCCGAGCGCGCCCGAACGTCATCATCCCGCTGTCGGATTCTCGCGAGGCTCGGATTCTATCGCGAGACTCGGATTCTATATAAGGAGCCGCGCGTCGCCGCCATTTTCACACGTGCATTGAGATTGATAGGGAGAGGACGTGGCTGGCGTCCTCTCCGTTTATAGAGAAGAGAGTAGAGAGTTAGAGACACTATTTACTAATTTTGGGGAGCATATTAGGACTGGAGTACTACTACTTGCTGATAGTGTGACCAGTGACCATTGACCACCAGTTTAATTAATCCATTCTCTGCCTGAAAAAAAACGATACACAGTGTGACACAGTCACATACCATATCTGTGCTCAGCCTCAGTGTGCTGCATCATCATATGTAATACTGTATATCTGACTGTGCTGAGTGCTCACTGCTCACACAGCTTAATTGTGGGGGAGACTGGGGAGCAGTTAGAGCAGGAGTACATAAATAATATATTTTAAGTACAGTGCACACTTTTGCTGCCAGAGTGCCACACTGCCAGTGTGACTGACCAGTGACCACACTGACCACCAGTATATTGTGATTGTCTGCTTAGGACGGAGTACTACTTGCTGATAGTGTGACCAGTGACCAGTGACCACCACCAGTTTAATTAATCAGTTCTCTGCCTTAAAAAAAAACGATACACAGTGTGACACAGTCACATACCATATCTGTGCTCAGCCCAGTGTGCTGCATCATATGTAATACTGTATATCATTATCTGACTGTGCTGAGTGCTCACTGCTCACACAGCTTAATTGTGGGGGAGACTGGGGAGCAGTTATAGCAGGAGTACATATTTTAAGTACAGTGCACACTTTTGCTGCCAGAGTGCCACTGCCAGTGTGACTGACCAGTGACCACTGACCACCAGTATATTGTGATTGTCTGCTGACCACCAGTATATTGTGATTGTCTGCCTGAAAAAGTTAAACACTCGTCGTGTGGTGTTTTTATAAACGCATTCTGCAGACAGTGTCCAGCAGGTCCGTCATTACATAATATATACCTGTCCGGCTGCAGTACTAGTGTGATATATATATATATTTTAATTTTATCTCATTATCATCCAGTCTATATTAGCAGCAGACACAGTACGGTAGTCCACGGCTGTAGCTACCTCTGTGTCGACAGTCGCTCGTCCATCCATAATTGTATACCACCTACCCGGGGTTTTTTTTTTTTTCTATCTTCTTGATACTAGTAGCTTACTTTAGGAGTCTGCAGTGCTGACAGACAGTGTCCAGCAGGTCCGTCATTACATAATATATACCTGTCCGGCTGCAGTACTAGTGTGATATATATATATTTTAATTTTATCTCATTATCATCCAGTCTATATTAGCAGCAGACACAGTACGGTAGTCCACGGCTGTAGCTACCTCTGTGTCGGCAGTCGCTCGACCATCCATAATTGTATACCACCTACCTGTGGGTTTTTTTTTTCTATCTTCTTGATACTAGTAGCTTACTTTAGGAGTCTGCAGTGCTGACAGACAGTGTCCAGCAGGTCCGTCATTACATAATATATACCTGTCCGGCTGCAGTACTAGTGTGATATATATATATATATATTTAAATTTTATCTCATTATCATCCAGTCTATATTAGCAGCAGACACAGTACGGTAGTCCACGGCTGTAGCTACCTCTGTGTCGGCAGTCGCTCGTCCATCCATAATTGTATACCACCTACCCGTGGTTTTTTTTTTTCTATCTTCTTGATACTAGTAGCTTACTTTAGGAGTCTGCAGTGCTGACAGACAGTGTCCAGCAGGTCCGTCATTACATAATATATACCTGTCCGGCTGCAGTACTAGTGTGATATATATATATTTTAATTTTATCTCATTATCATCCAGTCTATATTAGCAGCAGACACAGTACGGTAGTCCACGGCTGTAGCTACCTCTGTGTCGGCAGTCGCTCGTCCATCCATAATTGTATACCACCTACCCGTGGTTTTTTTTTTTTTCTATCTTCTTGATACTAGTAGCTTACTGTAGGAGTCTGCAGTGCTGACAGACAGTGTCCAGCAGGTCCGTCATTACATAATATATACCTGTCCGGCTGCAGTACTAGTGTGATATATATATATATTAATTTTATCTCATTATCATCCAGTCTATATTAGCAGCAGACACAGTATGGTAGTCCACGGCTGTAGCTACCTCTGTGTCGGCAGTCGCTCGTCATCCATAAGTATACTAGTATCCATCCATCTCCATTGTTTACCTGAGGTGCCTTTTAGTTGTGCCTATTAAAATATGGAGAACAAAAATGTTGAGGTTCCAAAAATAGGGAAAGATCAAGATCCACTTCCACCTCGTGCTGAAGCTGCTGCCACTAGTCATGGCCGAGATTATGAAATTCCATCAACGTCGTCTGCCAAGGCCGATGCCCAATGTCATAGTACAGAGCATGTAAAATCCAAAACACCAAATATCAGTAAAAAAAGGACTCAAAAATCTAAAATAAAATTGTCGGAGGAGAAGCGTAAACTTGCCAATATGCCATTTACCACACGGAGTGGCAAGGAACGGCTGAGGCCCTGGCCTATGTTCATGGCTAGTGGTTCAGCTTCACATGAGGATGGAAGCACTCAGCCTCTCGCTAGAAAAATGAAAAGACTCAAGCTGGCAAAAGCACAGCAAAGAACTGTGCGTTCTTCGAAATCACAAATCCACAAGGAGAGTCGTTTGCGATGCCTGACCTTCCCAACACTGGACGTGAAGAGCATGCGCCTTCGACCATTTGCACGCCCCCTGCAAGTGCTGGAAGGAGCACCCGCAGTCCAGTTCCTGATAGTCAGATTGAAGATGTCATATGAGGAGGATATGGGTGTTGCTGGCGCTGGGGAGGAAATTGACCAGGAGGATTCTGATGGTGAGGTGGTTTGTTTAAGTCAAGCACCCGGGGAGACACCTGTTGTCCGTGGGAGGAATAGGGCCATTGACATGCCTGGTGAAAATACCAAAAAAATCAGCTCTTCGGTGTGGAAGTATTTCAACAGAAATGCGGACAACATTTGTCAAGCCGCGTGTTGCCTTTGTCAAGCTGTAATAAGTAGGGGTAAGGACGTTAACCACCTCGGAACATCCTCCCTTATACGTCACCTGCAGCGCATTCATCATAAGTCAGTGACAAGTTCAAAAACTTTGGGCGACAGCGGAAGCAGTCCACTGACCAGTAAATCCCTTCCTCTTGTAAGCTCACGCAAACCACCCCACCAACTCCCTCAGTGTCAATTTCCTCCTTCCCCAGGAATGCCAATAGTCCTGCAGGCCATGTCACTGGCAATTCTGACGAGTCCTCTCCTGCCTGGGATTCCTCCGATGCATCCTTGCGTGTAACGCCTACTGCTGCTGGCGCTGCTGTTGTTGCTGCTGGGAGTTGATGGTCATCCCAGAGGGGAAGTCGTACTCGTAAGCCCACTTTTACTACTTCCACCAAACAATTGACTGTCCAACAGTCCTTTGCGAGGAAGATGAAATATCACAGCAGTCATCCTGCTGCAAAGCGGATAACTGAGGCCTTGGCATCCTGGGCGGTGAGAAACGTGGTTCCGGTATCCATCATTACTGCAGAGGCAACTAGAGACTTGTTGGAGGTACTGTGTCCCCGGTACCAAATACCATCTAGGTTCCATTTCTCTAGGCAGGCGATACCGAAAATGTACACAGACCTCAGAAAAAGACTCACCAGTGTCCTAAAAAATGCAGTTGTACCCAATGTCCACTTAACCACGGACATGTGGACAAGTGGAGCAGGGAAGGCTCAGGACTATATGACTGTGACAGCCCACTGGGTAGATGTATGGACTCCCGCCGCAAGAACAGCAGCGGCGGCACCAGTAGCAGCATCTCGCAAACGCCAACTCTTTCCTAGGCAGGCTACGCTTTGTATCACCGCTTTCCAGAATACGCACACAGCTAAAAACCTCTTACGGCAACTGAGGAAGATCATCGCAGAATGGCTTACCCCAATTGGACTCTCCTGTGGATTTGTGGCATCGGACAACGCCAGCAATATTGTGTGTGCATTAAATATGGGCAAATTCCAGCACATCCAATGTTTTGCACATACCTTGAATTTGGTGGTGCAGAATTATTTAAAAAACGAGAGGGGCGTGCAAGAGATGCTGTCGGTGGCCAGAAGAATTGCGGGACACTTTCGGCGTACAGGCACCACGTACAGAAGACTGGAGCACCGCCAAAAACGCCTGAACCTGCCCTGCCATCATCTGAAGCAAGAAGTGGTAACGAGGTGGAATTCAACCCTCTATATGCTTCAGAGGTTGGAGGAGCAGCAAAAGACAATTCAAGCCTATACAACTGAGCACGATATAGGAGGTGGAATGCACCTGTCTCAAGCACAGTGGAGAATGATTTCAACGTTGTGCAAGGTTCTGCAACCTTTTGAACTTGCCACACGTGAAGTCAGTTCAGACACTGCCAGCCTGAGTCAGGTCATTCCCCTAATCAGGCTTTTGCAGAAGAAGCTGGAGACATTGAAGGAGGAGCTAACACAGAGCGATTCCGCTAGGCATGTGGGACTTGTGGATGGAGCCCTTAATTCGCTTAACAAGGATTCACGGGTGGTCAATCTGTTGAAATCAGAGCACTACATTTTGGCCACCGTGCTCGATCCTAGATTTAAAACCTACCTTGGATCTCTCTTTCCGGCAGACACAAGTCTGCTGGGGTTCAAAGAACTGCTGGTGACAAAATTGTCAAGTCAAGCGGAACGCGACCTGTCAACATCTCCTCCTTCACATTCTCCCGCAACTGGGGGTGCGAGGAAAAGGTTTAGAATTCCGAGCCCACCCGCTGGCGGTGATGCAGGGCAGTCTGGAGCGACTGCTGATGCTGACATCTGGTCCGGACTGAAGGACCTGACAACGATTACGGACATGTCGTCTACTGTCACTGCATATGATTCTCTCCCCATTGAAAGAATGGTGGAGGATTATATGAGTGACCGCATCCAAGTAGGCACGTCAGACAGTCCGTACTTATACTGGCAGGAAAAAGAGGCAATTTGGAGGCCCTTGCACAAACTGGCTTTATTCTACCTAAGTTGCCCTCCCACAAGTGTGTACTCCGAAAGAGTGTTTAGTGCCACCGCTCACCTTGTCAGCAATCGGCGTACGAGGTTACATCCAGAAAATGTGGAGAAGATAATGTTCATTAAAATGAATTATAATCAATTCCTCCGTGGAGACATTGACCAGCAGCAATTGCCTCCACAAAGTAGTACACAGGGAGCTGAGATGGTGGATTCCAGTGGGGACGAATTGATAATCTGTGAGGAGGAGGATGTACACGGTGATATATCGGAGGATGATGATGAGGTGGACATCTTGCCTCTGTAGAGCCAGTTTGTGCAAGGAGAGATTAATTGCTTCTTTTTTGGTGGGGGTCCAAACCAACCCGTCATTTCAGTCACAGTCGTGTGGCAGACCCTGTCACTGAAATGATGGGTTGGTTAAAGTGTGCATGTCCTGTTTATACAACATAAGGGTGGGTGGGAGGGCCCAAGGACAATTCCATCTTGCACCTCTTTTTTCTTTCATTTTTCTTTGCGTCATGTGCTGTTTGGGGAGTATTTTTTTGAAGGGCCATCCTGCGTGACACTGCAGTGCCACCCCTAGATGGGCCAGGTGTTTGTGTCAGCCACTAGGGTCGCTTAGCTTACTCACACAGCTACCTCATTGCGCCTCTTTTTTTCTTTGCGTCATGTGCTGTTTGGGGGGGGGGTTTTGGAAGGGCCATCCTGCGTGACACTGCAGTGCCACTCCTAGATGGGCCAGGTGTTTGTGTCGGCCACTTGGGTCGTTGAGCTTAGTCACACAGCTACCTCATTGCGCCTCTTTTTTTCTTTGCATCATGTGCTGTTTGGGGAGTGTTTTTTGGAAGGGCCATCCTGCGTGACACTGCAGTGACACTTCTAGATGGGCCAGGTGTTTGTGTCGGCCACTTGGGTCGCTGAGCTTAGTCACACAGCTACCTCATTGCGCCTCTTTTTTTCTTTGCGTCATGTGCTGTTTGGGGAGTGTTTTTTGGAAGGGCCATCCTGCGTGACACTGCAGTGCCACTCCTAGATGGGCCAGGTGTTTGTGTCGGCCACTTGGGTCGTTGAGCTTAGTCACACAGCTACCTCATTGCGCCTCTTTTTTTCTTTGCGTCATGTGCTGTTTGGGGAGTGTTTTTTGGAAGGGCCATCCTGCGTGACACTGCAGTGCCGCTCCTAGATGGGCCAGGTGTTTGTGTCGGCCACTTGGGTCGTTGAGCTTAGTCACACAGCTACCTCATTGCGCCTCTTTTTTTCTTTGCGTCATGTGCTGTTTGGGGAGTGTTTTTTGGAAGGGCCATCCTGCGTGACACTGCAGTGCCACTCCTAGATGGGCCAGGTGTTTGTGTCGGCCACTTGGGTCGCTTAGCTTAGTCATCCAGCGACCTCGGTGCAAATTTAAGGACTAAAAATAATATTGTGAGGTGTGAGGTGTTCAGAATAGACTGAAAATGAGTGGAAATTATGGTTTTTGAGGTTAATAATACTTTGGGATCAAAATGACCCCCAAATTCTATGATTTAAGCTGTTTTTTAGGGTTATTTGAAAAAAACACCCGAATCCAAAACACACCCGAATCCGACAAAAAAAATTCGGTGAGGTTTTGCCAAAACGCGTTCGAACCCAAAACACGGCCGCGGAACCGAACCCAAAACCAAAACACAAAACCCGAAAAATTTCAAGTGCACATCTCTAACCCTAATACGAACCCTAATACGAACCCTAACCCTAATACCCTAATATCCTAACCCTAAACCTAACTAACATTAACCCTAACGCAAACAATAACCCTAACGCTACCCTAACCCTAATACAAACCCTAACCCTAATACAAACCCTAATGCTAACCCTTATATGAACCCTAATTCTAACTAACCCTAACCCTAATAATCTAACCCTAACTCTAATACCCTAACCCTAAAACCATAACCCTAAACCTAACCCTTACCTAACCCTAACCCTAAATATAATACCCAAACCCTAACCCTAACCTAAACCTAACCCTAATACCCTAATCCTAAACCTAACCCTAACCTTAATACGAACCCTAACCCTATCCCTAACCTAACCCTAACACTAACCCTAACCCTATCCATAAACCTAATATGCTAACCCTAACCCTAACCCTAATCCTAACCCTAACACAAACCCTTACACAAACCCTAACCCTAACAGGAGCCCTAACCCTATACCTAACCCTAACACAAACCCTAACCCCAACCCTTATACCATTACCCTTATTCTAACCCTAATACCCTAAACCTAACCCTAAAAACATAACCCAAACCCTAATAACCTAACCCTAATACCCTAACCCTAAACCCTATTCCTAACCCTAAGTAACCCTAACCCTAATCTAATAACCCTAACCCTAACCTTAAAACACTAACACCCTAACCCTAACCCTAATACGAACCCTAACCCTAATGCGAACCCTAACCCTAACCCTAATACCAAAATACCCTAACCCTAACAAAATGTGAACCCTAATCCTAAAGCTAATCTAACCATAACCCTAATATGAATCCTAACTCTAATACGAACACTTACCCTAATATGAACCCTAAACCTAACTAACCCTAACCCTAATTCCCTAACCCTAACCTAACCCTAACACTAACCCAAACCCTAATACAAACCCTAACCCTAACCTAACCCTAACCTTAATACCATAACCATAACCCTAACCAAACCCTAACCGTAACCCTAACCCTAAAACCATAAATCCTAATTCTAACCCTAGTACCCTAACCCTAAAACCCTAACCCTAAAACCCTAACCCTAAAACCCTAACCCTAACTAACCCTAACCTTATTACTCTAACCCTAATGCTAACAATATTACCATCACCCTAATACCCTAACCCTAATCTAACTCTAACCCCCTCCCTAATATGAACTCTACCCCTAACACAAACCCTAACCCTAACTCTAATACGAACACTAACCCTAATACGAACCCTAACCCAAATACGAACCCTTATCCCGACCCTAACCCTGACCCAACCCTAACCCGAACCCGAATACCCTAACCATAACTCTTACACAAAACCTAACTCTAACCCTAACCCTAATACGATCCCTAACCCTAATACCCTAATACCCTAACCCTAACTAACCCTAACCCTAACGCGAACCCTAACCCTAATACTACCCTAACCATAAGAAGAACCTTAATACGAACCCTAACCATAATATGGACGCTAAACCTAACCCTAATACCATAACACTAATTCTAACCATAATACCCTAACCCTAACTATAACCCTAATACCTCTAATACGAACCCTAACCCTAACACTAACGCGAACCCTAACCCTAACGCAACCATAACCCTAACCCTAATATGAACCCTAACCCCTAACCCTAATCCTAATAAACCTAACCCTAACACTAAAAACCTAAAACACTAACCTAACCCTAATACGAACCCTACCCCTAACCCTAATATGAACCCTAACCCTAAAATGAACCCTGACCCTAACACTGAAACAAACCTAACCTTAACCCTAATACCCTAACCCTAACCTTAACACGAACCCTAATCCTAACCATAAAACTACTCTAACCCTAACCCTAATATGAACCCTAACCCTGATACAAACCCTAACCCTAACTAACCCTAACCCTAATACCCTAAATCTAAACCTAACCCTAATATGAACCCTAACCCTAACATTTCCCTAACCCTTACCCTAACACTAACACATACCCTAACCCAAATACCATAACCCTAACCCTAACCTAACCCTAACTCTAACGCTACCCTAACAATAACTATAACCCTAAAACTTCTAATATGAACCCTAACCCTAACACAAACCCTAAACCTAACGCGAACCCTAACACTATCCTAACCCTAATAAGAACACTAACCCCTAACCCTAACACCCTAATGCCCTAACCCTAAACCTAACTAACCATAATCCTAATAACACTAACGCTAACCCTAACCCTAAAACCCTAACCATAACCATAATACAAACCCTAACCCTAATACGAACCCTAACCATAATACAAATCCTAACCCTAACCCTAATCTGAACCCTAATACCCTTTCCCTAACTAACCCTAACCCTAATTCCCTAATTCCCTAACACTAACCCTAAAACCCTAACCCTAATACCCTAACCTTAACCCTAATACGAACCCTAACACTAACCCTAATACCCTAACCAAACCCTAACCGTAATCCTAACCCTAACCCTAACCTAACCCTAACACTTACACAAACCCTAATCCAAACTCGAACCCTAACACGAACCCTAACGCTACTCTAACCCTAACCCTAATACGAACCCTAACCCTAATACAAACCCTAAACTAACTAACCTTAACCCTAACCCTAACCCTAATACCCTAAACCTAAAACTCTATGCCTAACACGAACCCTAACCCTTATACGTACCCTAACCCAAACCAAACTCTAACGCTACCCTAACCCTAACTATAACCCTAACCCTAATGTGAAGCCTAACCCTAATGCTACCCTAACCCTATCCCTAATACGAACCCTAACCCACCCACTAACCCTAACTCCCTAACACCCTAACCCTAAGTAACCCTAACCCTAATCCTAATATGAACCCTAACCCTAACTAACCCTAACCTTAACCCTAACCCTAATACCCTAACCCTAACACTAATACCCTATCCCTAATACCTTAACCCTAACCATAACCTAACCCTAACCCCAATACCCTAACCCTAACCTAACCCTAACCCTAACATGAACCCTAACACTAAACCTAACCCTAATACAAACCCCAACCAAACCCTAACTCTAACGCTACCCTTTCCCTCACTGTAACCCTAATACCTCTGTAACACTAAAACAAACCCTAACGCGAAACCTAACCCTAACCCTAACTCTACCCTAACCCTATCCCTAATACGAACCCTAACCCCTAACCCTAACAACCTAATACTCTAATCCTAACACTAAGTAACTCTAACCCTAATCCTAATACGAACCCTAGCCCTAACCGTAATACGAACCCTAACACTAACCCTAACGTGAACCCTAACCCTAATGCTACCCTAACCCTAATCCTAATACCAAAACCCTAACCCTAACCGAACCCTAACCCTAATACTAACCCTAACCGTAATACCTTAATCTTAACCCTAACCCTAAACATAAAACGAACCCTAACCCTAACACTAAAACCCTAACCCTAAAAACTAACCCAAACCTAACCCTAACACTTACACAAACCCTAACCCTAACACTAACACGAACCTTAACCCTAACATGAACCCTAACCCTAATACCATTACTCTAATTCTAACCCTAATACCCCAACCCTAATACCCTAACCCTAACCTAACCCTAACCCTAATACGAACCCTAATCCTAACAAGAAACCCTAACCCTAATATAAACCCTAACCCTAACTCTAACGCTACCATAGCCCTAACTATAACACTAATATCTCAAATACGAACCCTAACTCTAACGCTAAACCTAATACGAACCCTAACCCTAATATGAACCCTAACCCAAACCTTAATCCTAATACGAACCCTAACCCTAATACAAACCCTGACCCTAACCCTGACCCAACGCTAAACCTAATATGAACCCTAAACCTAACACCCTAATACCCTAAACCTAACCCTAACCTAAACCCTAACTAACCCTAACCCTAAAACCCTAAACCTAACCCTAATATGAACACTAACCCTAACCCTAATACCCCAACCATTACTGTAATACCCTAACCCTAATATCCTAACCCTAATTCTAACCTAACCCTAACCCCAAACCTAATACCCAAACCCTAAGCCTAAAACAAACCCTAACCCTAACACAAACCCTAACCCTAACGCTACTCTAACCCTAACCCTAATAAGAACACTAACCCTAATATGAACCCTAACCTGAATACCCTAGTATCCTAACCCTAACTAACCCTAACGCGAACCCTAACCCTAATGCTACCCTAACCCTAATACGAACACTAACCCTAATACGAACCCTGACTCTAACCCTTATACGAACCCGAACCCTAACTAACCCTAACGCTAATACCCTAACCTTAACTCTAATACCCTAACCCTAACCAAAACCTAACCCTAACCTAACCCTAACCCTAATACCCAAACACTAACCCTAACCTAAATCTAACCCTAATACCCTAATCCTAACCCTAACCCTAATATGAACCCTAACCCTATTCATAACCTAACCCTAACAGTAACCCTAACCCTAATACCCTAATCCTAACCCTAATACGAACCCTAACCCTATCCATAACCTAACCCTAACACTAACCCTAACCCTATGTAACACTAACCCTAATCTAATAACCCTAACCCTAAAACCCTAAAACCATAACCCTAATACAAACCCTAACACGAACCCTAACCGTAACCCTAATATGAACCCTAACCATAATACCGTAATACCCTAACCATAACTAACCCTAACAACGTGAAACATAATCCTAAAGCTATTCTATCCCTAACCCTAAAACGAACCCTAACCCTAATACGAACCCTAACTCTAATATGAACCCTAACCATAACCTAACACTAACACCAACCCTAACCCTAATACCCTAATCCAAACCCTAACCCTATCCCTAATACGAACCCTAACCTAACCCTAACCCTAACCTTAATACCATAACCCTAACCCAACCCTAACCATAACCCTAACCCTAACCTAACCTTAACCCTTACACAATCCCTAGCCCTAACACGAACCCTAACCCTAACACGAACCATAACCCTAATACCATAAATCCTAATTCTAACCCTAATACCCTAACCTTAATACAAACCCTAACTAACCCTAACCCTCATATCCTCACCCTAACACTAACCCTATTATCCTAACCCTAGTACCCTAACCCTAACCTAACTCTAACCCTAACCCTAATATGAACCCTACCCCTAACACAAACTCTAATCCTAACTCTAATACGAACCCTAACTCTAATACGAACCCTAACCCTAATATGAACCCTAACTCTAACTAACCCTAATACCCTAACCCTAACCTAACCCTAACACTAACCCTAACCCTAATACCCTAATCCTACCCTAACCTTAACCCTAATACGAACCCTAATCCTAATACAAACCCTGACCCTAACCCTGACCCAACGCTAAACCTAATATGAACCCTAACCCTAACACCCTAATACCCTAAACTTAACCCTAACTAACCCTAACCCTAACCCTAAAACCCTAACCCTAATAAGAATACTAACCCGAACATTAATACCCCAACCATAAATGTAATACCCTAACCCTAATAATCCAAACCCTATCTTTAACCTAACCCTAACCCCAAACCTAATACCCAAACCCTAACCCTAAAACAAACCCTAACCCTAACACAAACTGTAACCCTAACGCTACTCTAACCCTAACCCTAATAAGAACAATAACCCTAATACGATCCCTAACCCTAACTAACCCTAACCTTAACCCAAACCCTAAACCTAATACCCTAACCCTAACCCTTATACCCTAATACCCTAACCCTAATTCCCTAACCCTAATACCCTAACCCTAACCCGAACCCTAACCCATGGTTATTAGGATTAGGGTTAGGGTATTAGGGTTAGGGATTTAGGGTTAGGGTATTAGGGTTAGGGTATTAGGGTTAGGGTATTAGGGTTAGGGTTAGGGTATTAGGGTTAGGGTTTGGGTTAAGGATAGGGTTAGTTAGGGTTAGGGTTCGTATTAGGGTTAGTGTTCTTATTAGGGTTAGGGTTAGAGTAGCTTTAGGGTTACGGTTTGTGTTAGGGTAAACCTTAAAACCCTAAAAACCTAACCCTAACTCTAATACGAACCCTAACCCTCACTCTAATACGAACCCTAAGCCTAATATGAACCCTAATCCTAACCTTAATACCCTAATACCCTAACCCTAACTAACCCTAACGCGAAACCTAACACTAACCCTAACACCCTAATACTCTAGCCCTAACCCTAAGTAACCCTAACCCTAATCCTAATAACGCTAACTCTAACACTAAAACCCTAAAACACTAACCCTAACCCTAATACAAATCCTAACCCTAACCCTAATACGAACCCTTACCCTAATACAAACCCTAACCCTAATACGAACCCTAATACGAACCCTAACCCTAACCCGAAAACCCTAATATCCTAACCCTAACTAACCCTAATATGAACCCTAACCCTATTCATAACCTAACCCTAACAGTAACCCTAACCCTAATACCCTAATCCTAACCCTAATATGAACCCTAACCATAATAAAATCCTAACCCTAACCCTAATCTGAACCCTAATACCCTTTCCCTAACTAACCCTAACCCTAATTCCCTAATTCCCTAACACTAACCCTAAAACCCTAACCCTAATACCCTAACCTTAACCCTAATACGAACCCTAACACTAACCCTAATACCCTAACCAAACCCTAACCGTAATCCTAACCCTAACCCTAACCTAACCCTAACACTTACACAAACCCTAATCCTAACTCTAACCCTAACACGAACCCTAACGCTACTCTAACCCTAACCCTAATACGAACCCTAACCCTAATACAAACCCTAAACTAACTAACCTTAACCCTAACCCTAACCCTAATACCCTAAACCTAAAACTCTATGCCTAACACGAACCCTAACCCTTATACGTACCCTAACTTAAACCAAACTCTAACGCTACCCTAACCCTAACTATAACTCTAATACCTCTAATAAAAACCCTAACCCTAAAAGAAACCCTAACCCTAATGTGAAGCCTAACCCTAATGCTACCCTAACCCTATCCCTAATACGAACCCTAACCCACCCACTAACCCTAACTCCCTAACACCCTAACCCTAAGTAACCCTAACCCTAATCCTAATATGAACCCTAACCCTAACTAACCCTAACCTTAACCCTAATACCCTAACCCTAACACTAATACCCTATCCCTAATACCTTAACCCTAACCATAACCTAACCCTAACCCCAATACCCTAACCCTAACCTAACCCTAACCCTAACATGAACCCTAACACTAAACCTAACCCTAATACGAACCCCAACCAAACCCTAACTCTAACGCTACCCTTTCCCTCACTGTAACCCTAATACCTCTGTAACACTAAAACAAACCCTAACGCGAAACCTAACCCTAACCCTAACTCTACCCTAACCCTATCCCTAATACGAACCCTAACCCCTAACCCTAACAACCTAATACTCTAATCCTAACACTAAGTAACTCTAACCCTAATTCTAATAACCCTAACCCTAAAACAATAACCCTAATACGAACCCTAGCCCTAACCGTAATACGAACCCTAACACTAACCCTAACGTGAACCCTAACCCTAATGCTACCCTAACCCTAATCCTAAAACCAAAACCCTAACCCTAACCGAACCCTAACCCTAATACTAACCCTAACCGTAATACCTTAATCTTAACCCTAACCCTAAACATAAAACGAACCCTAACCCTGACCTAACCCTAACACTAAAACCCTAACCCTAAAAACTAACCCTAACCTAACCCTAACACTTACACAAACCTAACCCTAACACTAACACGAACCCTAACCCTAACATGAACCCTAACCCTAATACCATTACTCTAATTCTAACCCTAATACCCCAACCCTAATACCCTAACCCTAACCTAACCCTAACCCTAATACGAACCCTAATCCTAACAAGAAACCCTAACCCTAATATGAACCCTAACCCTAACTCTAACGCTACCATAGCCCTAACTATAACACTAATATCTCAAATACGAACTCTAACGCTAAACCTAATACGAACCCTAACCCTAATATGAACCCTAACCCAAACCTTAATCCTAATACGAACCCTAACCCTAATACAAACCCTGACCCTAACCCTGACCCAACGCTAAACCTAATATGAACCCTAAAACTAACACCCTAATACCCTAAACCTAACCCTAACCTAAACCCTAACTAACCCTAACCCTAAAACCCTAAACCTAACCCTAATATGAACACTAACCCTAACCCTAATACCCCAACCATAACTGTAATACCCTAACCCTAATATCCTAACCCTAATTCTAACCTAACCCTAACCCCAAACCTAATACCCAAACCCTAAGCCTAAAACAAACCCTAACCCTAACACAAACCCTAACCCTAACGCTACTCTAACCCTAACCCTAATAAGAACACTAACCCTAATATGAACCCTAACCCGAATACCCTAGTATCCTAACCCTAACTAACCCTAACCCTAACGCGAACCCTAACCCTAATGCTACCCTAACCCTAATACGAACACTAACCCTAATACGAACCCTAACTCTAACCCTTATACGAACCCGAACCCTAACTAACCCTAACGCTAATACCCTAACCTTAACTCTAATACCCTAACCCTAACCCAAACCTAACCCTAACCTAACCCTAACCCTAATACCCAAACACTAACCCTAACCTAAATCTAACCCTAATACCCTAATCCTAACCCTAACCCTAATATGAACCCTAACCCTATTCATAACCTAACCCTAACAGTAACCCTAACCCTAATACCCTAATCCTAACCCTAATACGAACCCTAACCCTATCCATAACCTAACCCTAACACTAACCCTAACCCTATGTAACACTAACCCTAATCTAATAACCCTAACCCTAAAACCCTAAAACCATAACCCTAATACAAACCCTAACACGAACCCTAACCGTAACCCTAATATGAACCCTAACCATAATACCGTAATACCCTAACCATAACTAACCCTAACAACGTGAAACATAATCCTAAAGCTATTCTATCCCTAACCCTAAAACGAACCCTTACCCTAATACGAACCCTAACTCTAATATGAACCCTAACTATAACCTAACACTAACACCAACCCTAACTCTAATACCCTAATCCAAACCCTAACCCTATCCCTAATACGAACCCTAACCTAACCCTAACCCTAACCTTAATACCATAACCCTAACCCAACCCTAACCATAACCCTAACCCTAACCTAACCCTAACCCTTACACAATCCCTAACCCTAACACGAACCCTAACCCTAACACGAACCATAACCCTAATACCATAAATCCTAATTCTAACCCTAATACCCTAACCTTAATACAAACCGTAACCCTAACTAACCCTAACCCTCATATCCTCACCCTAACACTAACCCTATTATCCTAACCCTAATACCCTAACCCTAACCTAACTCTAACCCTAACCCTAATATGAACCCTACCCCTAACACAAACTCTAATCCTAACTCTAATACGAACCCTAACTCTAATATGAACCCTAACCCTAATATGAACCCTAACTCTAACTAACCCTAATACCCTAACCCTAACCTAACCCTAACACTAACCCTAACCCTAATACCCTAATCCTACCCTAACCTTAACCCTAATACGAACCCTAATCCTAATACAAACCCTGACCCTAACCCTGACCCAACGCTAAACCTAATATGAACCCTAACCCTAACACCCTAATACCCTAAACTTAACCCTAACTAACCCTAACCCCAACCATAAAACCCTAACCCTAATAAGAATACTAACCCGAACATTAATACCCCAACCATAAATGTAATACCCTAACCCTAATATCCAAACCCTATCTTTAACCTAACCCTAACCCCAAACCTAATACCCAAACCCTAACACTAAAACAAACCCTAACACAAACTGTAACCCTAACGCTACTCTAACCCTAACCCTAATAAGAACAATAACCCTAATACGATCCCTAACCCTAACTAACCCTAACCTTAACCCAAACCCTAACCCTAATACCCTAACCCTAACCCTTATACCCTAATACCCTAACCCTAATTCCCTAACCCTAATACCCTAACCCTAACCAGAACCCTAAACCATGGTTATTAGGATTAGGGTTAGGGTTAGGGTATTAGGGTTAGGGATTTAGGGTTAGGGTATTAGGGTTAGGGTATTAGGGTTAGGGTATTAGGGTTAGGGTTAGGGTATTAGGGTTAGGGTTTGGGTTAAGGATAGGGTTAGTTAGGGTTAGGGTTCGTATTAGGGTTAGTGTTCTTATTAGGGTTAGGGTTAGAGTAGCTTTAGGGTTACGGTTTGTGTTAGGGTTAACCTTAAAACCCTAAAAACCTTACCCTAACTCTAATACAAACCCTAACCCTCACTCTAATACGAACCCTAAGCCTAATATGAACCCTAATCCTAACCTTAATACCCTAATACCCTAACCCTAACTAACCCTAACGCGAAACCTAACACTAACCCTAACACCCTAATACCCTAGCCCTAACCCTAAGTAACCCTAACCCTAATCCTAATAACGCTAACTCTAACACTAAAACCCTAAAACACTAACCCTAACCCTAATACGAATCCTAACCCTAACCCTAATACGAACCCTTACCCTAATACAAACCCTAACCCTAATACGAACCCTAATACGAACCATAACCCTAACCCGAAAACCCTAATATCCTAACCCTAACTAACCCTAATATGAACCCTAACCCTATTCATAACCTAACCCTAACAGTAACCCTAACCCTAATACCCTAATCCTAACCCTAATATGAACCCTAACCCTATCCATAACCTAACCCTAACACTAACCCTAACCCTATGTATCACTAACCCTAATCTAATAACCCTAACCCTAACCCTAAAACCATAACCCTAATACAAACCCTAACCCTAATACGAACCCTAACTGTAACCCTAATACCCTAACCAAAACGAACCCTAACAACGCGAAACATAATCCTAAAGCTATTCTATCCCTAACCGTAAAACGAACCCTAACCCTAATATGAACCCTAACCATAACCTAACCCTAACACTAACACTAACCCTAACCCTAATACCCTAATCCAAACCCTAACCCTATCCCTAATACGAACCCTAACTTAACCCTAACCTTAATACCATAACCCTAACCCAACCCTAACCGTAACCCTAACCTAACCCTAACCCTTACACAAATCCTAACCCTAACACGAACCCTAACCCTAACACGAACCATAACCCTAATACCATAAATCCTAATTCTAACCCTAATACCCTAACCTTAATACAAACCCTAACCCTAACCCTAATATGAACCCTAACCCTATTCATAACCTAACCCTAACAGTAACCCTAACCCTAATACCCTAATCCAAACCCTAATACGAACCCTAACCCTATCCATAACCTAACCCTAACACTAACCCTAACCCTATGTAACACTAACCCTAATCTAATAACCCTAACCCTAAAACCCTAAAACCATAACCCTAATACAAACCCTAACACGAACCCTAACCGTAACCCTAATATGAACCCTAACCATTATACCGTAATACCCTAACCATAACTAACCCTAACAACGTGAAACATAATCCTAAAGCTATTCTATCCCTAACCCTAAAACGAACCCTAACCCTAATACGAACCCTAACTCTAATATGAACCTTAACCATAACCTAACACTAACACCAACCCTAACCCTGATACCCTAATCCAAACCCTAACCCTATCCCTAATACGAACCCTAACCTAACCCTAACCCTAACCTTAATACCATAACCCTAACCGTAACCCTAACCTAACCCTAACCCTTACACAATCCCTAACCCTAACACGAACCCTCTCCCTAACATGAACCATAACCCTAATACCATAAATCCTAATTCTAACCCTAACTAACCCTAACCCTCATATCCTCACCCTAACACTAACCCTATTATCCTAACCCTAATACCCTAACCCTAACCTAACTCTAACCCTAACCCTAATATGAACCCTACCCCTAACACAAACTCTAATCCTAACTCTAATACGAACCCTAACTCTAATACGAACCCTAACCCTAATATGAACCCTAACTCTAACTAACCCTAATACCCTAACCCTAACCTAACCCTAACACTAACCCTAACCCTAATACCCTAATCCTACCCTAACCTTAACCCTAATACGAACCCTAATCCTAATACAAACCCTGACCCTAACCCTGACCCAACGCTAAACCTAATATGAACCCTAACCCTAACACCCTAATACCCTAAACTTAACCCTAACTAACCCTAACCCTAACCCTAAAACCCTAACCCTAATAAGAATACTAACCCGAACATTAATACCCCAACCATAAATGTAATACCCTAACCCTAATAATCCAAACCCTATCTTTAACCTAACCCTAACCCCAAACCTAATACCCAAACCCTAACCCTAAAACAAACCCTAACACAAACTGTAACCCTAACGCTACTCTAACCCTAACCCTAATAAGAACAATAACCCTAATACGATCCCTAACCCTAACTAACCCTAACCTTAACCCAAACCCTAACCCTAATACCCTAACCCTAACCCTTATACCCTAATACCCTAACCCTAATTCCCTAACCCTAATACCCTAACCCTAACCCGAACCCTAACCCATGGTTATTAGGATTAGGGTTAGGGTATTAGGGTTAGGGATTTAGGGTTAGGGTATTAGGGTTAGGGTTTGGGTTAAGGATAGGGTTAGTTAGGGTTAGGGTTCGTATTAGGGTTAGTGTTCTTATTAGGGTTAGGGTTAGAGTAGCTTTAGGGTTACGGTTTGTGTTAGGGTTAACCTTAAAACCCTAAAAACCTAACCCTAACTCTAATACGAACCCTAACCCTCACTCTAATACGAACCCTAAGCCTAATATGAACCCTAATCCTAACCTTAATACCCTAATACCCTAACCCTAACTAACCCTAATGCGAAACCTAACACTAACCCTAATACCCTAGCCCTAACCCTAAGTAACCCTAACCCTAATCCTAATAACGCTAACTCTAACACTAAAACCCTAAAACACTAACCCTAACCCTAATACGAATCCTAACCCTAACCCTAATACGAACCCTTACCCTAATACAAACCCTAACCCTAATACGAACCCTAATACGAACCCTAACCCTAACCCGAAAACCCTAATATACTAACCCTAACTAACCCTAATATGAACCCTAACCCTATTCATAACCTAACCCTAACAGTAACCCTAACCCTAATACCCTAATCCTAACCCTAATATGAACCCTAACCCTATCCATAACCTAACCCTAACACTAACCCTAACCCTATGTATCACTAACCCTAATCTAATAACCCTAACCCTAACACTAACACTAACCCTAACCCTAATACCCTAATCCAAACCCTAACCCTATCCCTAATACGAACCCTAACCTAACCCTAACCTTAATACCATAACCCTAACCAAACGCTAACCGTAACCCTAACCCTAACCTAACCCTAACCCTTACACAAATCCTAACCCTAACACGAACCCTAACCCTAACACGAACCATAACCCTAATACCATAAATCCTAATTCTAACCCTAATACCCTAACCTTAATACAAACCCTAACCCTAATATGAACCCTAACCCTATTCATAACCTAACCCTAACAGTAACCCTAACCCTAATACCCTAATCCTAACCCTAATACGAACCCTAACCCTATCCATAACCTAACCCTAACACTAACCCTATGTAACACTAACCCTAATCTAATAACCCTAACCCTAAAACCCTAAAACCATAACCCTAATACAAACCCTAACACGAACCCTAACCGTAACCCTAATATGAACCCTAACCATAATACCGTAATACCCTAACCATAACTAACCCTAACAACGTGAAACATAATCCTAAAGCTATTCTATCCCTAACCCTAAAATGAACCCTAACCCTAATACGAACCCTAACTCTAATATGAACCTTAACCATAACCTAACACTAACACCAACCCTAACCCTAATACCCTAATCCAAACCCTAACCCTGTCCCTAATACGAACCCTAACCTAACCCTAACCCTAACCTTAATACCATAACCCTAACCCAACCCTAACCGTAACCCTAACCCTAACCTAACCCTAACCCTTACACAATCCCTAACCCTAACACGAACCCTAACCCTAACACGAACCATAACCCTAATACCATAAATCCTAATTCTAACCCTAATACCCTAACCTTAATACAAACCCTAACCCTAACTAACCCTAACCCTCATATCCTCACCCTAACACTAACCCTATTATCCTAACCCTAATACCCTAACCCTAACCTAACTCTAACCCTAACCCTAATATGAACCCTACCCCTAACACAAACTCTAATCCTAACTCTAATACGAACCTTAACTCTAATACGAACCCTAACCCTAATATGAACCCTAACTCTAACTAACCCTAATACCCTAACCCTAACCTAACCCTAACACTAACCCTAACCCTAATACCCTAATCCTACCCTAACCTTAACCCTAATACGAACCCTAATCCTAATACAAACCCTGACCCTAACCCTGACCCAACGCTAAACCTAATATGAACCCTAACCCTAACACCCTAATACCCTAAACTTAACCCTAACTAACCCTAACCCTAACCCTAAAACCCTAACCCTAATAAGAATACTAACCCGAACATTAATACCCCAACCATAAATGTAATACCCTAACCCTAATATCCAAACCCTATCTTTAACCTAACCCTAACCCCAAACCTAATACCCAAACCCTAACCCTAAAACAAACCCTAACCCTAACACAAACTGTAACCCTAACGCTACTCTAACCCTAACCCTAATAAGAACAATAACCCTAATACGATCCCTAACCCTAACTAACCCTAACCTTAACCCAAACCCTAACCCTAATACCCTAACCATAACCCTTATACCCTAATACCCTAACCCTAATTCCCTAACCCTAATACCCTAACCCTAACCCGAACCCTAACCCATGATTATTAGGATTAGGGTTAGGGTTAGGGTATTAGGGTTAGGGATTTAGGGTTAGGGTATTAGGGTTAGGGATTTAGGGTTAGGGTATTAGGGTTAGGGTATTAGGGTTAGGGTATTAGGGTTAGGGTTAGGGTATTAGGGTTAGGGTTTGGGTTAAGGATAGGGTTAGTTAGGGTTAGGGTTCGTATTAGGGTTAGTGTTCTTATTAGGGTTAGGGTTAGAGTAGCTTTAGGGTTACGGTTTGTGTTAGGGTTAACCTTAAAACCCTAAAAACCTTACCCTAACTCTAATGCGAACCCTAACCCTCACTCTAATACGAACCCTAAGCCTAATATGAACCCTAATCCTAACCTTAGTACCCTAATACCCTAACCCTAAGTAACCCTAACGCGAAACCTAACACTAACCCTAACACCCTAATACCCTAGCCCTAACCCTAAGTAACCCTAACCCTAATCCTAATAATGCTAACTCTAACACTAAAACCCTAAAACACTAACCCTAACCCTAATACGAATCCTAACCCTAACCCTAATACGAACCCTTACCCTAATACAAACCCTAACCCTAATACGAACCCTAATACGAACCCTAACCCGAAAACCCTAATATCCTAACCCTAACTAACCCTAATATGAACCCTAACCCTATTCATAACCTAACCCTAACAGTAACCCTAACCCTAATACCCTAATCCTAACCCTAATATGAACCCTAACCCTATCCATAACCTAACCCTAACACTAACCCTAACCCTATGTATCACTAACCCTAATCTAATAACCCTAACCCTAAAACCATAACCCTAATACAAACCCTAACCCTAATACGAACCCTAACTGTAACCCTAATACCCTAACCATAACTAACCCAAACAACGCGAAACATAATCCTAAAGCTATTCTATCCCTAACCGTAAAACGAACCCTAACCCTAATATGAACCCTAACCATAACCTAACACTAACACTAACCCTAACCCTAATACCCTAATCCAAACCCTAACCCTATCCCTAATACGAACCCTAACCTAACCCTAACCTTAATACCATAACCCTAACCCAACCCTAACCGTAACCCTAACCTAACCCTAACCCTTACACAAATCCTAACCCTAACACGAACCCTAACCCTAACACGAACCATAACCCTAATACCATAAATCCTAATTCTAACCCTAATACCCTAACCTTAATACAAACCCTAACCCTAACCCTAATATGAACCCTAACCCTATTCATAACCTAACCCTAACAGTAACCCTAACCCTAATACCCTAATCCTAACCCTAATACGAACCCTAACCCTATCCATAACCTAACCCTAACACTAACCCTAACCCTATGTAACACTAACCCTAATCTAATAACCCTAACCCTAAAACCCTAAAACCATAACCCTAATACAAACCCTAACACGAACCCTAACCGTAACCCTAATATGAACCCTAACCATAATACCGTAATACCCTAACCATAACTAACCCTAACAACGTGAAACATAATCCTAAAGCTATTCTATCCCTAACCCTAAAACGAACCCTAACCCTAATACGAACCCTAACTCTAATATGAACCCTAACCATAACCTAACACTAACACCAACCCTAACCCTGATACCCTAATCCAAACCCTAACCCTATCCCTAATACGAACCCTAACCTAACCCTAACCCTAACCTTAATATCATAACCCTAACCGTAACCCTAACCGTAACCCTAACCCTAACCTAACCCTAACCCTTACACAATCCCTAACCCTAACACGAACCCTCTCCCTAACATGAACCATAACCCTAATACCATAAATCCTAATTCTAACCCTAACTAACCCTAACCCTCATATCCTCACCCTAACACTAACCCTATTATCCTAACCCTAATACCCTAACCCTAACCTAACTCTAACCCTAACCCTAATATGAACCCTACCCCTAACACAAACTCTAATCCTAACTCTAATACGAACCCTAACTCTAATACGAACCCTAACCCTAATATGAACCCTAACTCTAACTAACCCTAATACCCTAACCCTAACCTAACCCTAACACTAACCCTAACCATAATACCCTAATCCTACCCTAACCTTAACCCTAATACGAACCCTAATCCTAATACAAACCCTGACCCTAACCCTGACCCAACGCTAAACCTAATATGAACCCTAACCCTAACACCCTAATACCCTAAACTTAACCCTAACTAACCCTAACCCTAACCCTAAAACCCTAACCCTAATAAGAATACTAACCCGAACATTAATACCCCAACCATAAATGTAATACCCTAACCCTAATAATCCAAACCCTATCTTTAACCTAACCCTAACCCCAAACCTAATACCCAAACCCTAACCCTAAAACAAACCCTAACCCTAACACAAACTGTAACCCTAACGCTACTCTAACCCTAACCCTAATAAGAACAATAACCCTAATACGATCCCTAACCCTAACTAACCCTAACCTTAACCCAAACCCTAACCCTAATACCCTAACCCTAACCCTTATACCCTAATACCCTAACCCTAATTCCCTAACCCTAATACCCTAACCCTAACCCGAACCCTAACCCATGGTTATTAGGATTAGGGTTAGGGTATTAGGGTTAGGGATTTAGGGTTAGGGTATTAGGGTTAGGGTATTAGGGTTAGGGTTAGGGTATTAGGGTTAGGGTTTGGGTTAAGGATAGGGTTAGTTAGGGTTAGGGTTCGTATTAGGGTTAGTGTTCTTATTAGGGTTAGGGTTAGAGTAGCTTTAGGGTTACGGTTTGTGTTAGGGTTAACCTTAAAACCCTAAAAACCTAACCCTAACTCTAATACGAACCCTAACCCTCACTCTAATACGAACCCTAAGCCTAATATGAACCCTAATCCTAACCTTAATACCCTAATACCCTAACCCTAACTAACCCTAATGCGAAACCTAACACTAACCCTAATACCCTAGCCCTAACCCTAAGTAACCCTAACCCTAATCCTAATAACGCTAACTCTAACACTAAAACCCTAAAACACTAACCCTAATACGAATCCTAACCCTAACCCTAATACGAACCCTTACCCTAATACAAACCCTAACCCTAATACGAACCCTAATACGAACCCTAACCCTAACCCGAAAACCCTAATATCCTAACCCTAACTAACCCTAATATGAACCCTAACCCTATTCATAACCTAACCCTAACAGTAACCCTAACCCTAATACCCTAATCCTAACCCTAATATGAACCCTAACCCTATCCATAACCTAACCCTAACACTAACCCTAACCCTATGTATCACTAACCCTAATCTAATAACCCTAACCCTAACCCTAAAACCATAACCCTAATACAAACCCTAACCCTAATATGAACCCTAACTGTAACCATAATACCCTAACCATAACTAACCCTAACAACGCGAAACATAATCCTAAAGCTATTCTATCCCTAACTGTAAAACGAACCCTAACCCTAATATGAACCCTAACCATAACCTAACCCTAACACTAACACTAACCCTAACCCTAATACCCTAATCCAAACCCTAACCCTATCCCTAATACGAACCCTAACCTAACCCTAACCTTAATACCATAACCCTAACCCAACGCTAACCGTAACCCTAACCCTAACCTAACCCTAACCCTTACACAAATCCTAACCCTAACACGAACCCTAACCCTAACACGAACCATAACCCTAATACCATAAATCCTAATTCTAACCCTAATACCCTAACCTTAATACAAACCCTAACCCTAATATGAACCCTAACCCTATTCATAACCAAACCCTAATAGTAACCCTAACCCTAATACCCTAATCCTAACCCTAATACGAACCCTAACCCTATCCATAACCTAACCCTAACACTAACCCTATGTAACACTAACCCTAATCTAATAACCCTAACCCTAAAACCCTAAAACCATAACCCTAATACAAACCCTAACACGAACCCTAACCGTAACCCTAATATGAACCCTAACCATAATACCGTAATACCCTAACCATAACTAACCCTAACAACGTGAAACATAATCCTAAAGCTATTCTATCCCTAACCCTAAAATGAACCCTAACCCTAATACGAACCCTAACTCTAATATGAACCTTAACCATAACCTAACACTAACACCAACCCTAACCCTAATACTCTAATCCAAACCCTAACCCTGTCCCTAATACGAACCCTAACCTAACCCTAACCCTAACCTTAATACCATAACCCTAACCCAACCCTAACCGTAACCCTAACCCTAACCTAACCCTAACCCTTACACAATCCCTAACCCTAACACGAACCCTAACCCTAACACGAACCATAACCCTAATACCATAAATCCTAATTCTAACCCTAATACCCTAACCTTAATACAAACCCTAACCCTAACTAACCCTAACCCTCATATCCTCACCCTAACACTAACCCTATTATCCTAACCCTAATACCCTAACCCTAACCTAACTCTAACCCTAACCCTAATATGAACCCTACCCCTAACACAAACTCTAATCCTAACTCTAATACGAACCTTAACTCTAATACGAACCCTAACCCTAATATGAACCCTAACTCTAACTAACCCTAATACCCTAACCCTAACCTAACCCTAACACTAACCCTAACCCTAATACCCTAATCCTACCCTAACCTTAACCCTAATACGAACCCTAATCCTAATACAAACCCTGACCCTAACCCTGACCCAACGCTAAACCTAATATGAACCCTAACCCTAACACCCTAATACCCTAAACTTAACCCTAACTAACCCTAACCCTAACCCTAAAACCCTAACCCTAATAAGAATACTAACCCGAACATTAACACCCCAACCATAAATGTAATACCCTAACCCTAATATCCAAACCCTATCTTTAACCTAACCCTAACCCCAAACCTAATACCCAAACCCTAACCCTAAAACAAACCCTAACCCTAACACAAACTGTAACCCTAACGCTACTCTAACCCTAACCCTAATAAGAACAATAACCCTAATACGATCCCTAACCCTAACTAACCCTAACCTTAACCCAAACCCTAACCCTAATACCCTAACCCTAACCCTTATACCCTAATACCCTAACCCTAATTCCCTAACCCTAATACCCTAACCCTAACCCGAACCCTAACCCATGATTATTAGGATTAGGGTTAGGGTATTAGGGTTAGGGATTTAGGGTTAGGGTATTAGGGTTAGGGATTTAGGGTTAGGGTATTAGGGTTAGGGTATTAGGGTTAGGGTATTAGGGTTAGGGTTAGGGTATTAGGGTTAGGGTTTGGGTTAAGGATAGGGTTAGTTAGGGTTAGGGTTCGTATTAGGGTTAGTGTTCTTATTAGGGTTAGGGTTAGAGTAGCTTTAGGGTTACGGTTTGTGTTAGGGTTAACCTTAAAACCCTAAAAACCTTACCCT
The DNA here is from genome assembly GCF_028390025.1 of Pseudophryne corroboree. Lineage (NCBI taxonomy): Eukaryota > Metazoa > Chordata > Amphibia > Anura > Myobatrachidae > Pseudophryne > Pseudophryne corroboree. Next base: position 151,255,578 of record NC_086446.1, on the reverse strand, counting down.
AACTCTAATACGAACCCTAACCCTCACTCTAATACGAACCCTAAGCCTAATATGAACCCTAATCCTAACCTTAGTACCCTAATACCCTAACCCTAAGTAACCCTAACGCGAAACCTAACACTAACCCTAACACCCTAATACCCTAGCCCTAACCCTAAGTAACCCTAACCCTAATCCTAATAATGCTAACTCTAACACTAAAACCCTAAAACACTAACCCTAACCCTAATACGAATCCTAACCCTAACCCTAATACGAACCCTTACCCTAATACAAACCCTAACCCTAATACGAACCCTAATACGAACCCTAACCCGAAAACCCTAATATCCTAACCCTAACTAACCCTAATATGAACCCTAACCCTATTCATAACCTAACCCTAACAGTAACCCTAACCCTAATACCCTAATCCTAACCCTAATATGAACCCTAACCCTATCCATAACCTAACCCTAACACTAACCCTAACCCTATGTATCACTAACCCTAATCTAATAACCCTAAAACCATAACCCTAATACAAACCCTAACCCTAATACGAACCCTAACTGTAACCCTAATACCCTAACCATAACTAACCCAAACAACGCGAAACATAATCCTATAGCTATTCTATCCCTAACCGTAAAACGAACCCTAACCCTAATATGAACCCTAACCATAACCTAACCCTAACACTAACACTAACCCTAACCCTAATACCCTAATCCAAACCCTAACCCTATCCCTAATACGAACCCTAACCTAACCCTAACCTTAATACCATAAACCTAACCCAACCCTAACCGTAACCCTAACCTAACCCTAACCCTTACACAAATCCTAACCCTAACACGAACCCTAACCCTAACACGAACCATAACCCTAATACCATAAATCCTAATTCTAACCCTAATACCCTAACCTTAATACAAACCCTAACCCTAACCCTAATATGAACCCTAACCCTATTCATAACCTAACCCTAACAGTAACCCTAACCCTAATACCCTAATCCTAACCCTAATACGAACCCTAACCCTATCCATAACCTAACCCTAACACTAACCCTAACCCTATGTAACACTAACCCTAATCTAATAACCCTAACCCTAAAACCCTAAAACCATAACCCTAATACAAACCCTAACACGAACCCTAACCGTAACCCTAATATGAACCCTAACCATAATACCGTAATACCCTAACCATAACTAACCCTAACAACGTGAAACATAATCCTAAAGCTATTCTATCCCTAACCCTAAAACGAACCCTAACCCTAATACGAACCCTAACTCTAATATGAACCCTAACCATAACCTAACACTAACACCAACCCTAACCCTGATACCCTAATCCAAACCCTAACCCTATCCCTAATACGAACCCTAACCTAACCCTAACCCTAACCTTAATATCATAACCCTAACCGTAACCCTAACCGTAACCCTAACCCTAACCTAACCCTAACCCTTACACAATCCCTAACCCTAACACGAACCCTCTCCCTAACATGAACCATAACCCTAATACCATAAATCCTAATTCTAACCCTAACTAACCCTAACCCTCATATCCTCACCCTAACACTAACCCTATTATCCTAACCCTAATACCCTAACCCTAACCTAACTCTAACCCTAACCCTAATATGAACCCTACCCCTAACACAAACTCTAATCCTAACTCTAATACGAACCCTAACTCTAATACGAACCCTAACCCTAATATGAACCCTAACTCTAACTAACCCTAATACCCTAACCCTAACCTAACCCTAACACTAACCCTAACCCTAATACCCTAATCCTACCCTAACCTTAACCTTAATACGAACCCTAATCCTAATACAAACCCTGACCCTAACCCTGACCCAACGCTAAACCTAATATGAACCCTAACCCTAACACCCTAATACCCTAAACTTAACCCTAACTAACCCTAACCCTAAAACCCTAACCCTAATAAGAATACTAACCCGAACATTAATACCCCAACCATAAATGTAATACCCTAACCCTAATAATCCAAACCCTATCTTTAACCTAACCCTAACCCCAAACCTAATACCCAAACCCTAACCCTAAAACAAACCCTAACCCTAACACAAACTGTAACCCTAACGCTACTCTAACCCTAACCCTAATAAGAACAATAACCCTAATACGATCCCTAACCCTAACTAACCCTAACCTTAACCCAAACCCTAACCCTAATACCCTAACCCTAACCCTTATACCCTAATACCCTAACCCTAATTCCCTAACCCTAATACCCTAACCCTAACCCGAACCCTAACCCATGGTTATTAGGATTAGGGTTAGGGTTAGGGTATTAGGGTTAGGGATTTAGGGTTAGGGTATTAGGGTTAGGGTATTAGGGTTAGGGTTAGGGTATTAGGGTTAGGGTTTGGGTTAAGGATAGGGTTAGTTAGGGTTAGGGTTCGTATTAGGGTTAGTGTTCTTATTAGGGTTAGGGTTAGAGTAGCTTTAGGGTTACGGTTTGTGTTAGGGTTAACCTTAAAACCCTAAAAACCTAACCCTAACTCTAATACGAACCCTAACCCTCACTCTAATACGAACCCTAAGCCTAATATGAACCCTAATCCTAACCTTAATACCCTAATACCCTAACCCTAACTAACCCTAATGCGAAACCTAACATTAACCCTAATACCCTAGCCCTAACCCTAAGTAACCCTAACCCTAATCCTAATAACGCTAACTCTAACACTAAAACCCTAAAACACTAACCCTAACCCTAATACGAATCCTAACCCTAACCCTAATACGAACCCTTACCCTAATACAAACCCTAACCCTAATACGAACCCTAATACGAACCCTAACCCTAACCCGAAAACCCTAATATCCTAACCCTAACTAACCCTAATATGAACCCTAACCCTATTCATAACCTAACCCTAACAGTAACCCTAACCCTAATACCCTAATCCTAACCCTAATATGAACCCTAACCCTATCCATAACCTAACCCTAACACTAACCCTAACCCTATGTATCACTAACCCTAATCTAATAACCCTAACCCTAACCCTAAAACCATAACCCTAATACAAACCCTAACCCTAATATGAACCCTAACTGTAACCATAATACCCTAACCATAACTAACCCTAACAACGCGAAACATAATCCTAAAGCTATTCTATCCCTAACTGTAAAACGAACCCTAACCCTAATATGAACCCTAACCATAACCTAACCCTAACACTAACACTAACCCTAACCCTAATACCCTAATCCAAACCCTAACCCTATCCCTAATACGAACCCTAACCTAACCCTAACCTTAATACCATAACCCTAACCCAACGCTAACCGTAACCCTAACCCTAACCTAACCCTAACCCTTACACAAATCCTAACCCTAACACGAACCCTAACACGAACCATAACCCTAATACCATAAATCCTAATTCTAACCCTAATACCCTAACCTTAATACAAACCCTAACCCTAATATGAACCCTAACCCTATTCATAACCTAACCCTAACAGTAACCCTAACCCTAATACCCTAATCCTAACCCTAATACGAACCCTAACCCTATCCATAACCTAACCCTAACACTAACCCTATGTAACACTAACCCTAATCTAATAACCCTAACCCTAAAACCCTAAAACCATAACCCTAATACAAACCCTAACACGAACCCTAACCGTAACCCTAATATGAACCCTAACCATAATACCGTAATACCCTAACCATAACTAACCCTAACAACGTGAAACATAATCCTAAAGCTATTCTATCCCTAACCCTAAAATGAACCCTAACCCTAATACGAACCCTAACTCTAATATGAACCTTAACCATAACCTAACACTAACACCAACCCTAACCCTAATACCCTAATCCAAACCCTAACCCTGTCCCTAATACGAACCCTAACCTAACCCTAACCCTAACCTTAATACCATAACCCTAACCCAACCCTAACCGTAACCCTAACCCTAACCTAACCCTAACCCTTACACAATCCCTAACCCTAACACGAACCCTAACCCTAACACGAACCATAACCCTAATACCATAAATCCTAATTCTAACCCTAATACCCTAACCTTAATACAAACCCTAACCCTAACTAACCCTAACCCTCATATCCTCACCCTAACACTAACCCTATTATCCTAACCCTAATACCCTAACCCTAACCTAACTCTAACCCTAACCCTAATATGAACCCTACCCCTAACACAAACTCTAATCCTAACTCTAATACGAACCTTAACTCTAATACGAACCCTAACCCTAATATGAACCCTAACTCTAACTAACCCTAATACCCTAACCCTAACCTAACCCTAACACTAACCCTAACCCTAATACCCTAATCCTACCCTAACCTTAACCCTAATACGAACCCTAATCCTAATACAAACCCTGACCCTAACCCTGACCCAACGCTAAACCTAATATGAACCCTAACCCTAACACCCTAATACCCTAAACTTAACCCTAACTAACCCTAACCCTAACCCTAAAACCCTAACCCTAATAAGAATACTAACCCGAACATTAATACCCCAACCATAAATGTAATACCCTAACCCTAATAATCCAAACCCTATCTTTAACCTAACCCTAACCCCAAACCTAATACCCAAACCCTAACCCTAAAACAAACCCTAACCCTAACACAAACTGTAACCCTAACGCTACTCTAACCCTAACCCTAATAAGAACAATAACCCTAATACGATCCCTAACCCTAACTAACCCTAACCTTAACCCAAACCCTAACCCTAATACCCTAACCCTAACCCTTATACCCTAATACCCTAACCCTAATTCCCTAACCCTAATAACCTAACCCTAACCCGAACCCTAACCCATGGTTATTAGGATTAGGGTTAGGGTATAAGGGTTAGGGATTTAGGGTTAGGGTATTAGGGTTAGGGATTTAGGGTTAGGGTATTAGGGTTAGGGTATTAGGGTTAGGGTATTAGGGTTAGGGTTAGGGTATTAGGGTTAGGGTTTGGGTTAAGGATAGGGTTAGTTAGGGTTAGGGTTCGTATTAGGGTTAGTGTTCTTATTAGGGTTAGGGTTAGAGTAGCTTTAGGGTTACGGTTTGTGTTAGGGTTAACCTTAAAACCCTAAAAACCTTACCCTAACTCTAATACGAACCCTAACCCTCACTCTAATACGAACCCTAAGCCTAATATGAACCCTAATCCTAACCTTAATACCCTAATACCCTAACCCTAACTAACCCTAACGCGAAACCTAACACTAACCCTAACACCCTAATACCCTAGCCCTAACCCTAAGTAACCCTAACCCTAATCCTAATAACGCTAACTCTAACACTAAAACCCTAAAACACTAACCCTAACCCTAATACGAATCCTAACCCTAACCCTAATACGAACCCTTACCCTAATACAAACCCTAACCCTAATACGAACCCTAATACGAACCCTAACCCTAACCCGAAAACCCTAATATCCTAACCCTAACTAACCCTAATATGAACCCTAACCCTATTCATAACCTAACCCTAACAGTAACCCTAACCCTAATACCCTAATCCTAACCCTAATATGAACCCTAACCCTATCCATAACCTAACCCTAACACTAACCCTAACCCTATGTATCACTAACCCTAATCTAATAACCCTAACCCTAAAACCATAACCCTAATACAAACCCTAACCCTAATACGAACCCTAACTGTAACCCTAATACCATAACTAACCCTAACAACGCGAAACATAATCCTAAAGCTATTCTATCCCTAACCGTAAAACGAACCCTAACCCTAATATGAACCCTAACCATAACCTAACCCTAACACTAACACTTACCCTAACCCTAATACCCTAATCCAAACCCTAACCCTATCCCTAATACGAACCCTAACCTAACCCTAACCTTAATACCATAACCCTAACCCAACCCTAACCGTAACCCTAACCCTAACCTAACCCTAACCCTTACACAAATCCTAACCCTAACACGAACCCTAACCCTAACACGAACCATAACCCTAATACCATAAATCCTAATTCTAACCCTAATACCCTAACCTTAATACAAACCCTAACCCTAATATGAACCCTAACCCTATTCATAACCTAACCCTAACAGTAACCCTAACCCTAATACCCTAATCCTAACCCTAATACGAACCCTAACCCTATCCATAACCTAACCCTAACACTAACCCTATGTAACACTAACCCTAATCTAATAACCCTAACCCTAAAACCCTAAAACCATAACCCTAATACAAACCCTAACACGAACCCTAACCGTAACCCTAATATGAACCCTAACCATAATACCGTAATACCCTAACCATAACTAACCCTAACAACGTGAAACATAATCCTAAAGCTATTCTATCCCTAACCCTAAAATGAACCCTAACCCTAATACGAACCCTAACTCTAATATGAACCTTAACCATAACCTAACACTAACACCAACCCTAACCCTAATACCCTAATCCAAACCCTAACCCTGTCCCTAATACGAACCCTAACCTAACCCTAACCCTAACCTTAATACCATAACCCTAACCCAACCCTAACCGTAACCCTAACCCTAACCTAACCCTAACCCTTACACAATCCCTAACCCTAACACGAACCCTAACCCTAACACGAACCATAACCCTAATACCATAAATCCTAATTCTAACCCTAATACCCTAACCTTAATACAAACCCTAACCCTAACTAACCCTAACCCTCATATCCTCACCCTAACACTAACCCTATTATCCTAACCCTAATACCCTAACCCTAACCTAACTCTAACCCTAACCCTAATATGAACCCTACCCCTAACACAAACTCTAATCCTAACTCTAATACGAACCTTAACTCTAATACGAACCCTAACCCTAATATGAACCCTAACTCTAACTAACCCTAATACCCTAACCCTAACCTAACCCTAACACTAACCCTAACCCTAATACCCTAATCCTACCCTAACCTTAACCCTAATACGAACCCTAATCCTAATACAAACCCTGACCCTAACCCTGACCCAACGCTAAACCTAATATGAACCCTAACCCTAACACCCTAATACCCTAAACTTAACCCTAACTAACCCTAACCCTAACCCTAAAACCCTAACCCTAATAAGAATACTAACCCGAACATTAATACCCCAACCATAAATGTAATACCCTAACCCTAATAATCCAAACCCTATCTTTAACCTAACCCTAACCCCAAACCTAATACCCAAACCCTAACCCTAAAACAAACCCTAACCCTAACACAAACTGTAACCCTAACGCTACTCTAACCCTAACCCTAATAAGAACAATAACCCTAATACGATCCCTAACCCTAACTAACCCTAACCTTAACCCAAACCCTAACCCTAATACCCTAACCCTAACCCTTATACCCTAATACCCTAACCCTAATTCCCTAACCCTAATAACCTAACCCTAACCCGAACCCTAACCCATGGTTATTAGGATTAGGGTTAGGGTATAAGGGTTAGGGATTTAGGGTTAGGGTATTAGGGTTAGGGATTTAGGGTTAGGGTATTAGGGTTAGGGTATTAGGGTTAGGGTATTAGGGTTAGGGTTAGGGTATTAGGGTTAGGGTTTGGGTTAAGGATAGGGTTAGTTAGGGTTAGGGTTCGTATTAGGGTTAGTGTTCTTATTAGGGTTAGGGTTAGAGTAGCTTTAGGGTTACGGTTTGTGTTAGGGTTAACCTTAAAACCCTAAAAACCTTACCCTAACTCTAATACGAACCCTAACCCTCACTCTAATACGAACCCTAAGCCTAATATGAACCCTAATCCTAACCTTAATACCCTAATACCCTAACCCTAACTAACCCTAACGCGAAACCTAACACTAACCCTAACACCCTAATACCCTAGCCCTAACCCTAAGTAACCCTAACCCTAATCCTAATAACGCTAACTCTAACACTAAAACCCTAAAACACTAACCCTAACCCTAATACGAATCCTAACCCTAACCCTAATACGAACCCTTACCCTAATACAAACCCTAACCCTAATACGAACCCTAATACGAACCCTAACCCTAACCCGAAAACCCTAATATCCTAACCCTAACTAACCCTAATATGAACCCTAACCCTATTCATAACCTAACCCTAACAGTAACCCTAACCCTAATACCCTAATCCTAACCCTAATATGAACCCTAACCCTATCCATAACCTAACCCTAACACTAACCCTAACCCTATGTATCACTAACCCTAATCTAATAACCCTAACCCTAAAACCATAACCCTAATACAAACCCTAACCCTAATACGAACCCTAACTGTAACCCTAATACCATAACTAACCCTAACAACGCGAAACATAATCCTAAAGCTATTCTATCCCTAACCGTAAAACGAACCCTAACCCTAATATGAACCCTAACCATAACCTAACCCTAACACTAACACTTACCCTAACCCTAATACCCTAATCCAAACCCTAACCCTATCCCTAATACGAACCCTAACCTAACCCTAACCTTAATACCATAACCCTAACCCAACCCTAACCGTAACCCTAACCCTAACCTAACCCTAACCCTTACACAAATCCTAACCCTAACACGAACCCTAACCCTAACACGAACCATAACCCTAATACCATAAATCCTAATTCTAACCCTAATACCCTAACCTTAATACAAACCCTAACCCTAATATGAACCCTAACCCTATTCATAACCTAACCCTAACAGTAACCCTAACCCTAATACCCTAATCCTAACCCTAATACGAACCCTAACCCTATCCATAACCTAACCCTAACACTAACCCTATGTAACACTAACCCTAATCTAATAACCCTAACCCTAAAACCCTAAAACCATAACCCTAATACAAACCCTAACACGAACCCTAACCGTAACCCTAATATGAACCCTAACCATAATACCGTAATACCCTAACCATAACTAACCCTAACAACGTGAAACATAATCCTAAAGCTATTCTATCCCTAACCCTAAAATGAACCCTAACCCTAATACGAACCCTAACTCTAATATGAACCTTAACCATAACCTAACACTAACACCAACCCTAACCCTAATACCCTAATCCAAACCCTAACCCTGTCCCTAATACGAACCCTAACCTAACCCTAACCCTAACCTTAATACCATAACCCTAACCCAACCCTAACCGTAACCCTAACCCTAACCTAACCCTAACCCTTACACAATCCCTAACCCTAACACGAACCCTAACCCTAACACGAACCATAACCCTAATACCATAAATCCTAATTCTAACCCTAATACCCTAACCTTAATACAAACCCTAACCCTAACTAACCCTAACCCTCATATCCTCACCCTAACACTAACCCTATTATCCTAACCCTAATACCCTAACCCTAACCTAACTCTAACCCTAACCCTAATATGAACCCTACCCCTAACACAAACTCTAATCCTAACTCTAATACGAACCTTAACTCTAATACGAACCCTAACCCTAATATGAACCCTAACTCTAACTAACCCTAATACCCTAACCCTAACCTAACCCTAACACTAACCCTAACCCTAATACCCTAATCCTACCCTAACCTTAACCCTAATACGAACCCTAATCCTAATACAAACCCTGACCCTAACCCTGACCCAACGCTAAACCTAATATGAACCCTAACCCTAACACCCTAATACCCTAAACTTAACCCTAACTAACCCTAACCCTAACCCTAAAACCCTAACCCTAATAAGAATACTAACCCGAACATTAATACCCCAACCATAAATGTAATACCCTAACCCTAATAATCCAAACCCTATCTTTAACCTAACCCTAACCCCAAACCTAATACCCAAACCCTAACCCTAAAACAAACCCTAACCCTAACACAAACTGTAACCCTAACGCTACTCTAACCCTAACCCTAATAAGAACAATAACCCTAATACGATCCCTAACCCTAACTAACCCTAACCTTAACCCAAACCCTAACCCTAATACCCTAACCCTAACCCTTATACCCTAATACCCTAACCCTAATTCCCTAACCCTAATAACCTAACCCTAACCCGAACCCTAACCCATGGTTATTAGGATTAGGGTTAGGGTAAAAGGGTTAGGGATTTAGGGTTAGGGTATTAGGGTTAGGGATTTAGGGTTAGGGTATTAGGGTTAGGGTATTAGGGTTAGGGTATTAGGGTTAGGGTTAGGGTATTAGGGTTAGGGTTTGGGTTAAGGATAGGGTTAGTTAGGGTTAGGGTTCGTATTAGGGTTAGTGTTCTTATTAGGGTTAGGGTTAGAGTAGCTTTAGGGTTACGGTTTGTGTTAGGGTTAACCTTAAAACCCTAAAAACCTTACCCTAACTCTAATACGAACCCTAACCCTCACTCTAATACGAACCCTAAGCCTAATATGAACCCTAATCCTAACCTTAATACCCTAATACCCTAACCCTAACTAACCCTAACGCGAAACCTAACACTAACCCTAACACCCTAATACCCTAGCCCTAACCCTAAGTAACCCTAACCCTAATCCTAATAACGCTAACTCTAACACTAAAACCCTAAAACACTAACCCTAACCCTAATACGAATCCTAACCCTAACCCTAATACGAACCCTTACCCTAATACAAACCCTAACCCTAATACGAACCCTAATACGAACCCTAACCCTAACCCGAAAACCCTAATATCCTAACCCTAACTAACCCTAATATGAACCCTAACCCTATTCATAACCTAACCCTAACAGTAACCCTAACCCTAATACCCTAATCCTAACCCTAATATGAACCCTAACCCTATCCATAACCTAACCCTAACACTAACCCTAACCCTATGTATCACTAACCCTAATCTAATAACCCTAACCCTAAAACCATAACCCTAATACAAACCCTAACCCTAATACGAACCCTAACTGTAACCCTAATACCATAACTAACCCTAACAACGCGAAACATAATCCTAAAGCTATTCTATCCCTAACCGTAAAACGAACCCTAACCCTAATATGAACCCTAACCATAACCTAACCCTAACACTAACACTTACCCTAACCCTAATACCCTAATCCAAACCCTAACCCTATCCCTAATACGAACCCTAACCTAACCCTAACCTTAATACCATAACCCTAACCTAACCCTAACCGTAACCCTAACCCTAACCTAACCCTAACCCTTACACAAATCCTAACCCTAACACGAACCCTAACCCTAACACGAACCATAACCCTAATACCATAAATCCTAATTCTAACCCTAATACCCTAACCTTAATACAAACCCTAACCCTAATATGAACCCTAACCCTATTCATAACCTAACCCTAACAGTAACCCTAACCCTAATACCCTAATCCTAACCCTAATACGAACCCTAACCCTATCCATAACCTAACCCTAACACTAACCCTATGTAACACTAACCCTAATCTAATAACCCTAACCCTAAAACCCTAAAACCATAACCCTAATACAAACCCTAACACGAACCCTAACCGTAACCCTAATATGAACCCTAACCATAATACCGTAATACCCTAACCATAACTAACCCTAACAACGTGAAATATAATCCTAAAGCTATTCTATCCCTAACCCTAAAATGAACCCTAACCCTAATACGAACCCTAACTCTAATATGAACCCTAACCATAACCTAACACTAACACCAACCCTAACCCTAATACCCTAATCCAAACCCTAACCCTGTCCCTAATACGAACCCTAACCTAACCCTAACCCTAACCTTAATACCATAACCCTAACCCAACCCTAACCGTAACCCTAACCCTAACCTAACCCTAACCCTTACACAATCCCTAACCCTAACACGAACCCTAACCCTAACACGAACCATAACCCTAATACCATAAATCCTAATTCTAACCCTAATACCCTAACCTTAATACAAACCCTAACCCTAACTAACCCTAACCCTCATATCCTCACCCTAACACTAACCCTATTATCCTAACCCTAATACCCTAACCCTAACCTAACTCTAACCCTAACCCTAATATGAACCCTACCCCTAACACAAACTCTAATCCTAACTCTAATACGAACCTTAACTCTAATACGAACCCTAACCCTAATATGAACCCTAACTCTAACTAACCCTAATACCCTAACCCTAACCTAACCCTAACACTAACCCTAACCCTAATACCCTAATCCTACCCTAACCTTAACCCTAATACGAACCCTAATCCTAATACAAACCCTGACCTTAACCCTGACCCAACGCAAAACCTAATATGAACCCTAACCCTAACACTCTAATACCCTAAACTTAACCCTAACTAACCCTAACCCTAACCCTAAAACCCTAACCCTAATAAGAATACTAACCCGAACATTAATACCCCAACCATAAATGTAATACCCTAACCCTAATATCCAAACCCTATCTTTAACCTAACCCTAACCCCAAACCTAATACCCAAACCCTAACCCTAAAACAAACCCTAACCCTAACACAAACTGTAACCCTAACGCTACTCTAACCCTAACCCTAATAAGAACAATAACCCTAATACGATCCCTAACCCTAACTAACCCTAACCTTAACCAAAACCCTAACCCTAATACCCTAACCCTTATACCCTAATACCCTAACCCTAATTCCCTAACCCTAATACGCTAACCTTAACCCGAACCCTAACCCATGGTTATTAGGATTAGGGTTAGGGTAAGGGTATTAGGGTTAGGGATTTAGGGTTAGGGTATTAGGGTTAGGGTATTAGGGTTAGGGTATTAGGGTTAGGGTTAGGGTATTAGGGTTAGGGTTTGGGTTAAGGATAGGGTTAGTTAGGGTTAGGGTTCGTATTAGGGTTAGTGTTCTTATTAGGGTTAGGGTTAGAGTAGCTTTAGGGTTACGGTTTGTGTTAGGGTTAACCTTAAAACCCTAAAATCCTAACCCTAACTCTAATACGAACCCTAACCCTCACTCTAATACGAACCCTAAGCCTAATATGAACCCTAATCCTAACCTTAATACCCTAATACCCTAACCCTAACTAACCCTAACGCGAAACCTAACACTAACCCTAACACCCTAATACCCTAGCCCTAACCCTAAGTAACCCTAACCCTAATCCTAATAACGCTAACTCTAACACTAAAACCCTAAAACACTAACCCTAACACTAATACGAATCCTAACCCTAACCCTAATACGAACCCTTACCCTAATACAAACCCTAACCCTAATACGAACCCTAATACGAACCCTAACCCTAACCCGAAAACCCTAATATCCTAACCCTAACTAACCCTAATATGAACCCTAACCCTATTCATAACCTAACCCTAACAGTAACCCTAACCCTAATACCCTAATCCTAACCCTAATATGAACCCTAACCCTATCCATAACCTAACCCTAACACTAACCCTAACCCTATGTATCACTAACCCTAATCTAATAACACTAACCCTAACCCTAAAACCATAACCCTAATACAAACCCTAACCCTAATACGAACCCTAACTGTAACCCTAATACCCTAACCATAACTAACCATAACAACGCGAAACATAATCCTAAAGCTATTCTATCCCTAACCGTAAAACGAACCCTAACCCTAATATGAACCCTAACCATAACCTAACACTAACACTAACCCTAACCCTAATACCCTAATCCAAACCCTAACCCTATCCCTAATACGAACCCTAACCTAACCCTAACCTTAATACCTTAACCCTAACCCAACCCTAACCGTAACCCTAACCCTAACCTAACCCTAACCCTTACACAAATCCTAACCCTAACACGAACCCTAACCCTAACACGAACCATAACCCTAATACCATAAATCCTAATTCTATCCCTAATACTCTAACACTAAAACCCTAACCCTAACCTTAACCCCTAACCCTAACTAACCCTAACCCTCATATCCTAACCCTAACACTAACCCTATTACCCTAACCCTAATACCCTAACGTTAACCTAAATCTAACCCTAACCCTAATATGAACCCTACCCCTAACACAAACCCTAACCCTAACTTTAATACGAACCCTAACCCTAATACGAACCCTAATATGAACCCTAACTCTAACTAACCCTAATACTAACTTTAAGATCTCATAGCTTTTTTTCTGCTGACAATAACATTTATTAATAATACATCCATGGAGCAAAGAAATATATTTCTTAATTAGGGAAAACTATGCAGCAGTGCAATTAGTTAATTTTCAATTAAAAAGATATTCATGTCACATAGTTTTGAATAGACATCTATTTTCTTGTGGAGCCCTATAAGCCAGCAGCGCTACTAGTGTAGGGGTATCATGCAAGAGTCCTATTCTTGCGACCTGTGTTCGAGTACCGGCTAGCGCAGAAAAAACACATTTTAAATCTTATATTAGGTATCAAACTAATATGAAATGTATTAGTCTTAAAACATTTTAAGAGATTATATTTAAAATGTTATACTATCTATCAAACTAATATGAAATGTATTAGTCTAAAAACAATTTAACATGACATATAAACTACATGACCTACAAGATGACTGGATGCACCACATTGTAGTTAAACATGGCAGTAATACTTTCTTTATACTTAGAAAATTTGTTTACTTGTGACACTAACTTTAAGATCTCATAGCTTTTTTCTGCTGACAATAACATTTATTAATAAACTGAATCTGCATAACAAATTCATTAGCACAACTTTTTTGACAAATAAATACATCCATGGAGCAAAGAAATATTTTTCTTAATTAGGGAAAGCTATGCAGCAGTGCAATTAGTAAATTTTCAATTAAAAAGATATTCATGTCACATAGTTTTGAATATACATCTATTTTCTTGTGGAGCATTATAAACCAGCAGCGTTAGTAGTGTAAGGGTATCATGCAAGATTCCCATTCTTGCGACCTGCGTTTGAGTCCAGGCTAGAGCAGAAAAAAATATATTTTAAATCTTATATTAGGTATCAAACTAATATGAAATGTATTAGTCTTAAAACATTTTAAGAGCTTATATTTAAAATGTTATACTATCTATCAAATTAATATGAAATGTATTAGTCTAAAAATTATTTAACATGACATGTATCCTACATGATGACTGGATGCAAAACATTGTAGTTAAATATGGCAGTAATACTTTATACTTAGAAAATTTGTTTGCTTGTGACACTAACTTTAAGATCTCATAGCTTTTTTTCTGCTGACAATAACATTTATTAATAATACTTCCATGGAGCAAAGAAATATTTTTCTTAATTAGGGAAAGCTATGCAGCAGTGCAATTAGTAAATTTTCAATTAAAAAGATATTCATGTCACACAGTTTTGAATATACATCTATTTTCTTGTAGAGCCCTATATGTCAACAGCGCTACTAGTGTAGGGGTATCATGCAAGAGTCTCATTCTTGCGACCTGTGTTCGAGTACCGGCTAGCGCAGAAAAAACACATTTTAAATCTTATATTAGGTATCAAACTAATATGAAATGTATTAGTCTTAAAACATTTTAAGAGATTATATTTAAAATGTTATACTATCTATCAAACTAATATGAAATGTATTAGTCTAAAAACAATTTAACATGACATATAAACTACATGACCTACAAGATGACTGGATGCACCACATTGTAGTTAAACATGGCAGTAATACTTTCTTTATACTTAGAAAATTTGTTTACTTGTGACACTAACTTTAAGATCTCATAGCTTTTTTCTGCTGACAATAACATTTATTAATAAACTGAATCTGCATAACAAATTCATTAGCTCAACTTTTTTGACAAATAAATACATCCATGGATCTAAGAAATATTTTTCTTAATTAGGGAAAGCTATGCAGCAGTGCAATTAGTAAATTTTCATTTAAAAAGATATTCATGTCACATAGTTTTGAATATACATCTATTTTCTTGTGGAGCTTTACAAACCAGCAGCGTTAGTAGTGTAAGGGTATCATGCAAGATTCCCGTTCTTGCGACCTGGGTTCAATTCACGGCTAGTGCAGAAAAAAATACATTTTATATCTTATATTAGGTATCAAACTAATATGTAATGTATTAGTCTTAAAACATTTTAAGAGATTATATTTAAAATGTTATACTATCTATCAAACTAATATGAAATGTTTTAGTCTAAAAACTATTTAACATGACATGTATCCTACATGATGACTGGATGCACCACATTGTAGTTAAATATGGCAGTAATACTTTATACTTAGAAAATTTGTTTGCTTGTGACACTAACTTTAAGATCTCATAGCTTTTTTTCTGCTGACAATAGCATTTATTAATAATACATCCATGGAGCAAAGAAATATTTTTCTTAATTAGGGAAAGCTATGCAGCAGTGCAATTAGTAAATTTTCAATTAAAAAGATATTCATGTCACACTGTTTTGAATATACATCTATTTTCTTGTAGAGCCCTATATGTCAGCAGCGCTACTAGCGTAGGGGTATCATGCAAGAGTCTCATTCTAGCGACCTGTGTTCGAGTACCGGTTAGCGCAGAAAAAACACATTTTAAATCTTATATTAGGTATCAAACTAATATGAAATGTATTAGTCTTAAAACATTTTAAGAGATTATATTTAAAATGTTATACTATCTATCAAACTAATAAGAAATGTATTAGTCTAAAAACAATTTAACATGACATATAACCTACATGACCTACAAGATGACTGGATGCACCACATTGTAGTTAAATATGGCAGTAATACTTTCTTTATACTTAGAACATTTGTTTACTTGTGACACTAACTTTAAGATCTCATAGCTTTTTTCTGCTGACAATAACATTTATTAATAAACTGAATCTGCATAACAAATTCATTAGCACAACTTTTTTGACAAATAAATAGATCCATGGATCAAAGAAATATTTTTCTTAATTAGGGAAAGCTATGCAGCCGTGCAATTAGTAAATTTTCAATTAAAAAGATATTCATGTCACATAGTTTTGAATATACATCTATTTTCTTGTAGAGCATAACAAACCAGCAGCGTTAGTAAGGTAGGGGTATCATGCAAGATTCCCATTCTTGCGACCTGGGTTCAAATCCCGGCTAGCACAGAAAAAAATACATTTTAAATCTTATATTAGGTATCAAACTAATGTAAAATGTATTAGTCTTAAAACATTTTAAGAGATTATATTTAAAATGTTATACTATCTATCAAACTAATATGAAATGTATTAGTCTAAAAACTATTTAACATGACATGTATCCTACATGATGACTGGATGCACCACATTGTAGTTAAATATGGCAGTAATAGTTTATACTTAGAAAATTTGTTTGCTTGTGACACTAACTTTAAGATCTCATAGCTTTTTTTTCTGCTGACAATAACATTTATTAATAATACATCCATGGAGCAAAGAAATATTTTTCTTAATTAGGGAAAGCTATGCAGCAGTGCAATTAGTAAATTTTCAATTAAAAAGATATTCATGTCACATAGTTTTGAATATACATCTATTTTCTTGTGGAGCTTTATAACCCAGCAGCGTTAGTAGTGTAGGGGTATCATGCAAGATTCCCATTCTTGCGACCTGCGTTCGAGTCCCGGCTAGAGCAGAAAAAAATATATTTTAAATCTTATATTAGGTATCAAACTAATATGTAATGTATTAGTCTTAAAACATTTTAAGAGATTATATTTAAAATGTTATACTATCTATCAAACTAATATGAAATGTATTAGTCTAAAAACTATTTAACATGACATGTATCCTACATGATGACTGGATGCACCACATTGTAGTTAAATATGGCAGTAATACTTTCTTTATACTTAGAACATTTGTTTACTTGTGACACTAACTTTAAGATCTCATAGCTTTTTTCTGCTGACAATAACATTTATTAATAAACTGAATCTGCATAACAAATTCATTAGCACAACTTTTTTGACAAATAAATACATCCATGGATCAAATAAATATTTTTCTTAATTAGGGAAAGCTATGCAGCCGTGCAATTAGTAAATTTTCAATTAGAAAGATATTCATGTCACATAGTTTTGAATATATACATCTATTTTCTTGTAGAGCATTACAAACCAGTAGCATTAGTAATGTAGGGGTATCATGCAAGATTCCCATTCGTGCGACCTGGGTTCAAATCCAGGCTAGCACAAAAAAAAATACATTCTAAATCTTATATTAGGTATCAAACTAATATAAAATGTATTAGTCTTAAAACATTTTAAGATATTATATTTAAAATGTTATACTATCTATGAAACTAATATGAAATGTATTAGTCTAAAAACTATTTAACATGACATGTATCCTACATGATGACTGGATGCACCACATTGTAGTTAAATATGGCAGTAATACTTTATACTTAGAAAATTTGTTTGCTTGTGACACTAACTTTAAGATCTCATAGCTTTTTTTTCTGCTGACAATAACATTTATTAATAATACATCCATGGAGCAAAGAAATATTTTTCTTAATTAGGGAAAGCTATGCAGCAGTGCAATTAGTAAATTTTCAATTAAAAAGATATTCATGTCACATAGTTTTGAATATACATCTATTTTCTTGTGGAGCGTTAGTAGTGTAGGGGTATCATGCAAGATTCCCATTCTTGCGACCTGCGTTCGAGTCCCGGCTAGAGCAGAAAAAAATATATTTTAAATCTTATATTAGGTATCAAACTAATATGAAATGTATTAGTCTTAAAACATTTTAAGAGATTATATTTAAAATGTTATACTATCTATCAAACTAATATGAAATGTATTAGTCTAAAAACTATTTAACATGACATGTATCCTACATGATGACTGGATGCAAAACATTGTAGTTAAATATGGCAGTAATACTTTATACTTAGAAAATTTGTTTGCTTGTGACACTAACTTTAAGATCTCAAAGCTTTTTTTCTGCTGACAATAACATTTATTAATAATACATCCATGGAGCAAAGAAATATTTTTCTTAATTAGGGAAAGCTATGCAGCAGTGCAATTAGTAAATTTTCAATTAAAAAGATATTCTTGTCACACAGTTTTGAATATACATCTGTTTTCTTGTAGAGCCCTATATATCAGCAGCGCTACTAGTGTAGGGGTATCATGCAAGAGTCTCATTCTTGCGACCTGTGTTCGAGTACCGGCTAGCGCAGAAAAAACACATTTTAAATCTTATATTAGGTATCAAACTAATATGAAATGTATTAGTCTTAAAACATTTTAAGAGATTATATTTAAAATATTATACTATCTATCAAACTAATAAGAAATTTATTAGTCTAAAAACAATTTAACATGACATATAACCTACATGACCTACAAGATGACTGGATGCACCACATTGTAGTTAAATATGGCAGTAATACTTTCCTTATACTTAGAACATTTGTTTACTTGTGACACTAACTTTAAGATCTCATAGCTTTTTTCTGCTGACAATAACATTTATTAATAAACTGAATCTGCATAACAAATTCATTAGCACAACTTTTTTGACAAATAAATACATCCATGAATCAAAGAAATATTTTTCTTAATTAGGGAAAGCTATGCAGCAGTGCAATTAGTAAATTTTCAATTAAAAAGATATTCATGTCACATAGTTTTGAATATACATCTATTTTCTTGTGGAGCATTACAAACCAGCAGCGTTAGTAGTGTAGGGGTATCATGCAAGATTCCCATTCTTGCGACCTGGATTCAAATCCCAGCTAGCGCAGAAAAAAATACATTTTAAATCTTATATTAGGTATCAAACTAATATGAAATGTATTAGTCTTAAAACATTTTAAGAGATTATATTTAAAATGTTATACTATCTATCAAACTAAAATGAAATGAAATGTATTAGTCTAAAAACTATTTAACATGACATGTATCCTACATGATGACTGGATGCACCACATTCTAGTTAAATATGGCAGTAATACTTTATACTTAGAAAATTTGTTTGTTTGTGACACTAACTTTAAGATCTCATAGCTTTTTTTCTGCTGACAATAACATTTATTAATAATACATCCATGGAGCAAAGAAATATTTTTCTTAATTAGGGAAAGCTATGCAGCAGTGCAATTAGTAAATTTTCAATAAAAAATATTCATGTCACACAGTTTTGAATATACATCTATTTTCTTGTAGAGCCCTATATGTCAGCAGCGCTACTAGTGTAGGGGTATCATGCAAGAGTCTCATTCTTGCGACCTGTGTTCGAGTACCGGCTTGCGCAGAAAAAACACATTTTAAATGTTATATTAAATATCAAACTAATATGAAATGTATTAGTCTTAAAACATTTTAAGAGATTATATTTAAAATGTTATACTATCTATCAAACTTATATGAAATGTATTAGTCTAAAAACTATTTAACATGACATGTATCCTACATGATGACTGGATGCACCACATTGTTGTTAAATATGGCAGTAATACTTTATACTTAGAAAATTTGTTTGCTTGTGACACTAACTTTAAGATCTCATAGCTTTTATTCTGCTGACAATAACATTTATTAATAATACATCCATGGTGCAAAGAAATATTTTTCTTAATTAGGGAAAGCTATGCAGCAGTGCAATTAGTAAATTTTCAATTAAAAAGATATTCATGTCACATAGTTTTGAATATACATCTATTTTCTTGTAGAGCCCTATATGTCAGCAGTGCTACTAGTGTAGGGGTATCATGCAAGAGTCTCATTCTTGCGACCTGTGTTCGAGTACCGGCTAGCGCAGAAAAAACACATTTTAAATCTTATATTAGGTATCAAACTAATATGAAATGTATTAGTCTTAAAACATTTTAAGAGATTATATTTAAAATGTTATACTATCTATCAAACTAATAAGAAATGTATTAGTCTAAAAACAATTTAACATGACATATAACCTACATGACCTACAAGATGACTGGATGCACCACATTGTAGTTAAATATGGCAGTATTACTTTCTTTATACTTAGAACATTTGTTTACTTGTGACACTAACTTTAAGATCTCATAGCTTTTTTCTGCTGACAATAACATTTATTAATAAACTGAATCTGCATAACAAATTCATTAGCACAACTTTTTTGACAAATAAATACATCCATGGATCAAATAAATATTTTTCTTAATTAGGGAAAGCTATGCAGCCGTGCAATTAGTAAATTTTCAATTAAAAAGATATTCATGTCACATAGTTTTGAATATACATCTATTTTCTTGTAGAGCTTTACAAACCAGCAGCGTTAGTAATGTAGGGGTATCATGCAAGATTCCCATTCTTGCGACCTGGGTTCAAATCCTGGCTAGCACAGAAAAAAATACATTTTAAATCTTATATTAGGTATCAAACTAATATAAAATGTATTAGTCTTAAAACATTTTAAGAGATTATATTTAAAATGTTATACTATCTATCAAACTAATATGAAATGTATTAGTCTAAAAACTATTTAACATGACATGTATCCTACATGATGACTGGATGCACCACATTGTAGTTAAATATGGCAGTAATAGTTTATACTTAGAAAATTTGTTTGCTTGTGACACTAACTTTAAGATCTCATAGCTTTTTTTTCTGCTGACAATAACATTTATTAATAATACATCCATGGAGCAAAGAAATATTTTTCTTAATTAGGGAAAGCTATGCAGCAGTGCAATTAGTAAATTTTCAATTAAAAAGATATTCATGTCACATAGTTTTGAATATACATCTATTTTCTTGTGGAGCATTATAATCCAGCAGCGTTAGTAGTGTAGGGGTATCATGCAAGATTCCCATTCTTGCGACCTGCATTCGAGTCCCGGCTAGAGCAGAAAAAAATATATTTTAAATCTTATATTAGGTATCAAACTAATATGAAATGTATTAGTCTTAAAACATTTTAAGAGATTATATTTAAAATGTTATACTATCTATCAAACTAATATGAAATGTATTAGTCTAAAAACTATTTAACATGACATGTATCCTACATGATGACTGGATGCAAAACATTGTAGTTAAATATGGCAGTAATACTTTATACTTAGAAAATTTGTTTGCTTGTGACACTAACTTTAAGATCTCATAGCTTTTTTTCTGCTGACAATAACATTTATTAATAATACATCCATGGAGCAAAGAAATATTTTTCTTAATTAGGGAAAGCTATGCAGCAGTGCACTTAGTAAATTTTCAATTAAAAAGATATTCATGTCACACAGTTTTGAATATACATCTATTTTCTTGTAGAGCCCTATATGTCAGCAGCGCTACTAGTGTAGGGGTATCATGCAAGAGTCTTATTCTTGCGACCTGTGTTCGAGTACCGGCTAGCGCAGAAAAAACACATTTTAAATCTTATATTAGGTATCAAACTAATATGAAATGTATTAGTCTTAAAACATTTTAAGAGATTATATTTAAAATGTTATACTATCTATCAAACTAATAAGAAATGTATTAGTCTAAAAACAATTTAACATGACATATAACCTACATGACCTACAAGATGACTGGATGCACCACATTGTAGTTAAATATGGCAGTAATACTTTCTTTATACTTAGAACATTTGTTTACTTGTGACACTAACTTTAAGATCTCATAGCTTTTTTCTGCTGACAATAACATTTATTAATAAACTGAATCTGCATAACAAATTCATTAGCACAACTTTTTTGACAAATAAATACATCCATGGATCAAATAAATATTTTTCTTAATTAGGGAAAGCTATGCAGCCGTGCAATTAGTAAATTTTCAATTAGAAAGATATTCATGTCACATAGTTTTGAATATACATCAATTTTCTTGTAGAGCATTACAAACCAGTAGCGTTAGTAATGTAGGGGTATCATGCAAGATTCCCATTCTTGCGACCTGTGTTCAAATCCTGGCTAGCACAGAAAAAAATACATTTTAAATCTTATATTAGGTATCAAACTAATATAAAATGTATTAGTCTTAAAACATTTTAAGAGATTATATTTAAAATGTTATACTATCTATGAAACTAATATGAAATGTATTAGTCTAAAAACAATTTAACATGACATGTATCCTACATGATGACTGGATGCACCACATTGTAGTTAAATATGGCAGTAATACTTTTTACTTAGAAAATTTGTTTGCTTGTGACACTAACTTTAAGATCTCATAGCTTTTTTTTCTGCTGACAATAACATTTATTAATAATACATCCATGGAGCAAAGAAATATTTTTCTTAATTAGGGAAAGCTATGCAGCAGTGCAATTAGTAAATTTTCTATTAAAAAGATATTCATGTCACATAGTTTTGAATATACATCTATTTTCTTGTGGAGCATTATAATCCAGCAGCGTTAGTAGTGTAGGGGTATCATGCAAGATTCCCATTCTTGCGACCTGCGTTCGAGTCCCGGCTAGAGCAGAAAAAAATATATTTTAAATCTTATATTAGGTATCAAACTAATATGAAATGTATTAGTCTTAAAACATTTTAAGAGATTATATTTAAAATGTTATACTATCTATCAAACTAATATGAAATGTATTAGTCTAAAAACTATTTAACATGACATGTATCCTACATGATGACTGGATGCAAAACATTGTAGTTAAATATGGCAGTAATACTTTATACTTAGAAAATTTGTTTGCTTGTGACACTAACTTTAAGATCTCATAGCTTTTTTTCTGCTGACAATAACATTTATTAATAATACATCCATGGAGCAAAGAAATATTTTTCTTAATTAGGGAAAGCTATGCAGCAGTGCAATTAGTAAATTTTCAATTAAAAAGATATTCATGTCACACAGTTTTGAATATACATCTATTTTCTTGTAGAGCCCTATATGTCAGCAGCGCTACTAGTGTAGGGGTATCATGCAAGAGTCTCATTCTTGCGACCTGTGTTCGAGTACCGGCTAGCGCAGAAAAAACACATTTTAAATCTTATATTAGGTATCAAACTAATATGAAATGTATTAGTCTTAAAACATTTTAAGAGATTATATTTAAAATATTATACTATCTATCAAACTAATAAGAAATTTATTAGTCTAAAAACAATTTAACATGACATATAACCTACATGACCTACAAGATGACTGGATGCACCACATTGTAGTTAAATATGGCAGTAATACTTTCCTTATACTTAGAACATTTGTTTACTTGTGACACTAACTTTAAGATCTCATAGCTTTTTTCTGCTGACAATAACATTTATTAATAAACTGAATCTGCATAACAAATTCATTAGCACAACTTTTTTGACAAATAAATGCATCCATGGATCAAAGAAATATTTTTCTTAATTAGGGAAAGCTATGCAGCAGTGCAATTAGTAAATTTTCAATTAAAAAGATATTCATGTCACATAGTTTTGAATATACATCTTTTTTCTTGTGGAGCATTACAAACCAGCAGCGTTAGTAGTGTAGGGGTATCATGCAAGATTCCCATTCTTGCGACCTGGGTTCAAATCCTGGCTAGTACAGAAAAAAATACATTTTAAATCTTATATTAGGTATCAAACTAATATTAAATGTATTAGTCTTAAAACATTTTAAGAGATTATATTTAAAATGTTCTACTATCTATCAAACTTATATGAAATGTATTAGTCTAAAAACTATTTAACATGACATGTATCCTACATGATGACTGGATGCACCACATTGTAGTTAAATATGGCAGTAATACTTTATACTTAGAAAATTTGTTTGCTTGTGACACTAACTTTAAGATCTCATAGCTTTTTTTCTGCTGACAATAGCATTTATTAATAATACATCCATGGAGCAAAGAAATATTTTTCTTAATTAGGGAAAGCTATGCAGCAGTGCAATTAGTAAATTTTCAATTAAAAAGATATTCATGTCACACAGTTTTGAATATACATCTATTTTCTTGTAGAGCCCTATATGTCAGCAGTGCTACTAGTGTAGGGGTATCATGCAAGAGTCTCATTCTTGCGACCTGTGTTCGAGTACCGGCTAGCGCAGAAAAAACACATTTTAAATCTTATATTAGGTATCAAACTAATATGAAATGTATTAGTCTTAAAACATTTTAAGAGATTATATTTAAAATGTTATAATATCTATCAAACTAATAAGAAATGTATTAGTCTAAAAAAAATTTAACATGACATATAACCTACATGACCTACAAGATGACTGGATGCACCACATTGTAGTAAAATATGGCAGTAATACTTTCTTTATACTTAGAAAATTTGTTTGCTTGTGACACTAACTTTAAGATCTCATAGCTTTTTTTTCTGCTGACAATAACATTTATTAATAATACATCCATGGAGCAAAGAAATATTTTTCTTAATTAGGGAAAGCTATGCAGCAGTGCAATTAGTAAATTTTCAATTAAAAAGATATTCATGTCACATAGTTTTGAATATACATCTATTTTCTTGTGGAGCCCTATAAGCCAGCAGCGCTACTAGTGTAGGGGTATCATGCAAGAGTACCATTCTTGTGACCTTTGTTCGAGTACCGGCTAGTGCAGAAAAAACACATTTTAAATGTTATATTAGGTATCAAACTAATATGAAATGTATTAGTCTTAAAATATTTTAAGAGATTATATTTAAAATGTTATACTATCTATCAAACTAATAAGAAATGTATTAGTCTAAAAACTATTTAACATGACATATAACTTACGTGACCTACAAGATGACTGGATGCACCACATTGTAGTTTAATATGGCAGTAATACTTTCTTTTTACTTAGAAAATTTGTTTACTTGTGACACTAACTTTAAGATCTCATAGCTTTTTTCTGCTGACAATAACATTTATTAATAAACTGAATCTGCATAACAAATTCATTAGCACAACTTTTTTGACAAATAAATGCATCCATGGATCAAAGAAATATTTTTCTTAATTAGGGAAAGCTATGCAGCAGTGCAATTAGTAAATTTTCAATTAAAAAGATATTCATGTCACATAGTTTTGAATATACATCTTTTTTCTTGTGGAGCATTACAAACCAGCAGCGTTAGTAGTGTAGGGGTATCATGCAAGATTCCCATTCTTGCGACCTGGGTTCAAATCCTGGCTAGCACAGAAAAAAATGCATTTTAAATCTTATATTAGGTATCAAACTAATATTAAATGTATTAGTCTTAAAACATTTTAAGAGATTATATTTAAAATGTTATACTATCTATCAAACTTATATGAAATGTATTAGTCTAAAAACTATTTAACATGACATGTATCCTACATGATGACTGGATGCACCACATTGTAGTTAAATATGGCAGTAATACTTTATACTTAGAAAATTTGTTTGCTTGTGACACTAACTTTAAGATCTCATAGCTTTTTTTCTGCTCACAATAACATTTATTAATAATACATCCATGGAGCAAAGAAATATTTTTCTTAATTAGGGAAAGCTATGCAGCAGTGCAATTAGTAAATTTTCAATTAAAAAGATATTCATGTCACACAGTTTTGAATATACATCTATTTTCTTGTAGAGCCCTATATGTCAGCAGTGCTACTAGTGTAGGGGTATCATGCAAGAGTCTCATTCTTGCGACCTGTGTTCGAGTACCGGCTAGCGCAGAAAAAACACATTTTAAATCTTATATTAGGTATCAAACTAATATGAAATGTATTAGTCTTAAAACATTTTAAGAGATTATATTTAAAATGTTATAATATCTATCAAACTAATAAGAAATGTATTAGTCTAAAAAAAATTTAACATGACATATAACCTACATGACCTACAAGATGACTGGATGCACCACATTGTAGTAAAATATGGCAGTAATACTTTCTTTATACTTAGAAAATTTGTTTGCTTGTGACACTAACTTTAAGATCTCATAGCTTTTTTTTCTGCTGACAATAACATTTATTAATAATACATCCAAGGAGCAAAGAAATATTTTTCTTAATTAGGGAAAGCTATGCAGCAGTGCAATTAGTAAATTTTCAATTAAAAAGATATTCATGTCACATAGTTTTGAATATACATCTATTTTCTTGTGGAGCCCTATAAGCCAGCAGCGCTACTAGTGTAGGGGTATCATGCAAGAGTACCATTCTTGTGACCTTTGTTCGAGTACCGGCTAGTGCAGAAAAAACACATTTTAAATCTTATATTAGGTATCAAACTAATATGAAATGTATTAGTCTTAAAACATTTTAAGAGATTATATTTAAAATGTTATACTATCTATCAAACTAATATAAAATGTATTAGTCTAAAAACAATTTAACATGACATATAACCTACATGACCTACATGATGACTGGATGCACCACATTGTAGTTAAATATGGTAGTAATACTTTCTTTATACTTAGAAAATGTGTTTACTTGTGACACTAACTTTAAGATCTCATAGCCTTTTTCTGCTGACAATAACATTTATTAATAAACTAAATCTGCATAACAAATTCATTAGCACAACTTTATTTAACAAATAAATACATCCATGGAGCAAAGAAATATTTTTCTTAATTAGGGAAAGCTATGCAACAGAGCAATTAGTAAATTTTCAATTAAAAAGATATTCATGTCACATAGTTTTGAATATACATCTATTTTCTTGTGGAGCATTACAAACTAGCAGCGTTAGTAGTGTAGGGGTATCATGCAAAATTCCAGTTCTTGCGACCTGGGTTCAAATCCCGGCTAGCGCAGAAAAAAATACATTTTAAATCTTATATTAGGTATCAAACTAATATGAAATGTATTAGTCTTAAAACATTTTAAGAGATTATATTTAAAATGTTATACTATCTATCAAACTAATATGAAATGTATTAGTCTAAAAACTATTTAACATGACATATAACTTACGTGACCTACAAGATGACTGGATGCACCACATTGTAGTTTAATATGGCAGTAATACTTTCTTTTTACTTAGAAAATTTGTTTACTTGTGACACTAACTTTAAGATCTCATAGCTTTTTTCTGCTGACAATAACATTTATTAATAAACTGAATCTGCATAACAAATTCATTAGCACAACTTTTTTGACAAATAAATGCATCCATGGATCAAAGAAATATTTTTCTTAATTAGGGAAAGCTATGCAGCAGTGCAATTAGTAAATTTTCAATTAAAAAGTTATTCATGTCACATAGTTTTGAATATACATCTTTTTTCTTGTGGAGCATTACAAACCAGCAGCGTTAGTAGTGTAGGGGTATCATGCAAGATTCCCATTCTTGCGACCTGGGTTCAAATCCTGGCTAGCACAGAAAAAAATACATTTTAAATCTTATATTAGGTATCAAACTAATATTAAATGTATTAGTCTTAAAACATTTTAAGAGATTATATTTAAAATGTTATACTATCTATCAAACTTATATGAAATGTATTAGTCTAAAAACTATTTAACATGACATGTATCCTACATGATGACTGGATGCACCACATTGTAGTTAAATATGGCAGTAATACTTTATACTTAGAAAATTTGTTTGCTTGTGACACTAACTTTAAGATCTCATAGCTTTTTTTCTGCTCACAATAACATTTATTAATAATACATCCATGGAGCAAAGAAATATTTTTCTTAATTAGGGAAAGCTATGCAGCAGTGCAATTAGTAAATTTTCAATTAAAAAGATATTCATGTCACACAGTTTTGAATATACATCTATTTTCTTGTAGAGCCCTATATGTCAGCAGTGCTACTAGTGTAGGGGTATCATGCAAGAGTCTCATTCTTGCGACCTGTGTTCGAGTACCGGCTAGCGCAGAAAAAACACATTTTAAATCTTATATTAGGTATCAAACTAATATGAAATGTATTAGTCTTAAAACATTTTAAGAGATTATATTTAAAATGTTATACTATCTATCAAACTAATAAGAAATGTATTAGTCTAAAAACAATTTAACATGACATATAACCTACATGACCTACAAGATGACTGGATGCACCACATTGTAGTTAAATATGGCAGTAATACTTTCTTTATACTTAGAACATTTGTTTACTTGTGACACTAACTTTAAGATCTCATAGCTTTTTTCTGCTGACAATAACATTTATTAATAAACTGAATCTGCATAACAAATTCATTAGCACAACTTTTTTGACAAATAAATACATCCATGGATCAAATAAATATTTTTCTTAATTAGTGAAAGCTATGCAGCCGTGCAATTAGTAAATTTTCAATTAAAAAGATATTCATGTCACATAGTTTTGAATATACATCTGTTTTCAAGTAGAGCATTACAAACCAGCAGCGTTAGTAATGTAGGGGTATCATGCAAGATTCCCATTCTTGCGACCTGGGTTCAAATCCTGGCTAGCACAGAAAAAAATACATTTTAAATCTTATATTAGGTATCAAACTAATATAACATTTATTAGTCTTAAAACATTTTAAGAGATTATATTTAAAATGTTATACTATCTATCAAACTAATATGAAATGTATTAGTCTAAAAACTATTTAACATGACATGTATCCTACATGATGACTGGATGCACCACATTGTAGTTAAATATGGCAGTAATACTTTATACTTAGAAAATTTGTTTGCTTGTGACACTAACTTTAAGATCTCATAGCTTTTTTTTCTGCTGACAATAACATTTATTAATAATACATCCATGGAGCAAAGAAATATTTTTCTTAATTAGGGAAAGCTATGCAGCAGTGCAATTAGTAAATTTTCAATTAAAAAGATATTAATGTCACATAGTATTGAATATACATCTATTTTCTTGTGGAGCGTTATAATCCAGCAGCGTTAGTAGTGTAGAGGTATCATGCAAGATTCCCATTCTTGCGACCTGGATTCAAATCCCAGCTAGCGCAGAAAAAAATACATTTTAAATCTTATATTAGGTATCAAACTAATATGAAATGTATTAGTCTTAAAACATTTTAAGAGATTATATTTAAAATGTTATACTATCTATCAAACTAATAAGAAATGTATTAGTCTAAAAAAAATTTAACATGACATATAACCTACATGACCTACAAGATGACTGGATGCACCACATTGTAGTAAAATATGGCAGTAATACTTTCTTTATACTTAGAAAATTTGTTTGCTTGTGACACTAACTTTAAGATCTCATAGCTTTTTTTTCTGCTGACAATAACATTTATTAATAATACATCCATGGAGCAAAGAAATATTTTTCTTAATTAGGGAAAGCTATGCAGCAGTGCAATTAGTAAATTTTCAATTAAAAAGATATTCATGTCACATAGTTTTGAATATACATCTATTTTCTTGTGGAGCCCTATAAGCCAGCAGCGCTACTAGTGTAGGGGTATCATGCAAGAGTACCATTCTTGTGACCTTTGTTCGAGTACCGGCTAGTGCAGAAAAAACACATTTTAAATCTTATATTAGGTATCAAACTAATATGAAATGTATTAGTCTTAAAACATTTTAAGAGATTATATTTAAAATGTTATACTATCTATCAAACTAATATAAAATGTATTAGTCTAAAAACAATTTAACATGACATATAACCTACATGACCTACAAGATGACTGGATGCACCACATTGTAGTTAAATATGGTAGTAATACTTTCTTTATACTTAGAAAATGTGTTTACTTGTGACACTAACTTTAAGATCTCATAGCTTTTTTCTGCTGACAATAACATTTATTAATAAACTGAATCTGCATAACAAATTCATTAGCACAACTTTATTTAACAAATAAATACATCCATGGAGCAAAGAAATATTTTTCTTAATTAGGGAAAGCTATGCAACAGAGCAATTAGTAAATTTTCAATTAAAAAGATATTCATGTCACATAGTTTTGAATATACATCTATTTTCTTGTGGAGCATTACAAACTAGCAGCGTTAGTAGTGTAGGGGTATCATGCAAAATTCCAGTTCTTGCGACCTGGGTTCAAATCCCGGCTAGCGCAGAAAAAAATACATTTTAAATCTTATATTAGGTATCAAACTAATATGAAATGTATTAGTCTTAAAACATTTTAAGAGATTATATTTAAAACGTTATACTATCTATCAAACTAATATGAAATGTATTAGTCTAAAAACTATTTAACATGACATATAACTTACGTGACCTACAAGATGACTGGATGCACCACATTGTAGTTTAATATGGCAGTAATACTTTCTTTTTACTTAGAAAATTTGTTTGCTTGTGACACTAACTTTAAGATCTCATAGCTTTTTTTTCTGCTGACAATAACATTTATTAATAATACATCCATGGAGCAAAGAAATATTTTTCTTAATTAGGGAAAGCTATGCAGCAGTGCAATTAGTAAATTTTCAATTAAAAAGATATTCATGTCACATAGTTTTGAATATACATCTATTTTCTTGTGGAGCGTTATAATCCAGCAGCGTTAGTAGTGTAGGGGTATCATGCAAGATTCCCATTCTTGCGACCTGCATTCGAGTCCTGGCTAGAGCAGAAAAAAATATATTTTAAATCTTATATTAGGTATCAAACTAATATGAAATGTATTAGTCTTAAAACATTTTAAGAGATTATATTTAAAATGTTATACTATCTATCAAACTAATATGAAATGTATTAGTCTAAAAACTATTTAACATGACATGTATCCTACATGATGACTGGATGCAAAACATTGTAGTTAAATATGGCAGTAATACTTTATACTTAGAAAATTTGTTTGCTTGTGACACTAACTTTAAGATCTCATAGCTTTTTTTCTGCTGACAATAACATTTATTAATAATACATCCATGGAGCAAAGAAATATTTTTCTTAATTAGGGAAAGCTATGCAGCAGTGCAATTAGTAAATTTTCAATTAAAAAGATATTCATGTCACATAGTATTGAATATACATCTATTTTCTTGTGGAGCGTTATAATCCAGCAGCGTTAGTAGTGTAGGGGTATCATGCAAGATTCCCATTCTTGCGACCTGCGTTCGAGTCCCGGCTAGCGCAGAAAAAAATATATTTTAAATCTTATATTAGGTATCAAACTAATATGAAATGTATTAGTCTTAAAACATTTTAAGAGATTATATTTAAAATCTTATACTATCTATCAAACTAATATGAAATGTATTAGTCTAAAAACTATTTAACATGACATGTATCCTACATGATGACTGGATGCAAAACATTGTAGTTAAATATGGCAGTAATACTTTATACTTAGAAAATTTGTTTGCTTGTGACACTAACTTTAAGATCTCATAGCTTTTTTTCTGCTGACAATAACATTTATTAATAATACATCCATGGAGCAAAGAAATATTTTTCTTAATTAGGGAAAGCTATGCAGCAGTGCAATTAGTAAATTTTCAATTAAAAAGATATTCATGTCACACAGTTTTGAATATACATCTATTTTCTTGTAGAGCCCTATATGTCAGCAGCGCTACTAGTGTAGGGGTATCATGCAAGAGTCTTATTCTTGCGACCTGTGTTCAAGTACCTGCTAGCGCAGAAAAAACACATTTTAAATCTTATATTAGGTATCAAACTAATATGAAATGTATTAGTCTTAAAACATTTTAAGAGATTATATTAAAAATGTTATACTATCTATCAAACTAATAAGAAATGTATTAGTCTAAAAACAATTTAACATGACATATAACCTACATGACCTACAAGATGACTGGATGCACCACATTGTAGTTAAATATGGCAGTAATACTTTCTTTATACTTAGAACATTTGTTTACTTGTGACACTAACTTTAAGATCTCATAGCTTTTTTCTGCTGACAATAACATTTATTAATAAACTGAATCTGCATAACAAATTCATTAGCACAACTTTTTTGACAAATAAATACATCCTTGGATCAAATAAATATTTTTCTTAATTAGGGAAAGCTATGCAGCAGTGCAATTAGTAAATTTTCAATTAAAAAGATATTCATGTCACATAGTTTTGAATATACATCTATTTTCTTGTGGAGCATTACAAACCAGCAGTGTTAGTAGTGTAGGGGTATCATGCAAGATTCCCATTCTTGCGACCTGGATTCAAATCCCAGCTAGCGCAGAAAAAAATACATTTTAAATCTTATATTAGGTATCAAACTAATATGAAATGTATTAGTCTTAAAACATTTTAAGAGATTATATTTAAAATGTTATACTATCTATCAAACTAATAAGAAATGTATTAGTCTAAAAAAAATTTAACATGACATATAACCTACATGACCTACAAGATGACTGGATGCACCACATTGTAGTAAAATATGGCAGTAATACTTTCTTTATACTTAGAAAATTTGTTTGCTTGTGACACTAACTTTAAGATCTCATAGCTTTTTTTTCTGCTGACAATAACATTTATTAATAATACATCCATGGAGCAAAGAAATATTTTTCTTAATTAGGGAAAGCTATGCAGCAGTGCAATTAGTAAATTTTCAATTAAAAAGATATTCATGTCACATAGTTTTGAATATACATCTATTTTCTTGTGGAGCCCTATAAGCCAGCAGCGCTACTAGTGTAGGGGTATCATGCAAGAGTGCCATTCTTGTGACCTTTGTTCGAGTACCGGCTAGTGCAGAAAAAACACATTTTAAATCTTATATTAGGTATCAAACTAATATGAAATGTATTAGTCTTAAAACATTTTAAGAGATTATATTTAAAATGTTATACTATCTATCAAACTAATATAAAATGTATTAGTCTAAAAACAATTTAACATGACATATAACCTACATGACCTACAAGATGACTGGATGCACCACATTGTAGTTAAATATGGTAGTAATACTTTCTTTATACTTAGAAAATGTGTTTACTTGTGACACTAACTTTAAGATCTCATAGCTTTTTTCTGCTGACAATAACATTTATTAATAAACTGAATCTGCATAACAAATTCATTAGCACAACTTTATTTAACAAATAAATACATCCATGGAGCAAAGAAATATTTTTCTTAATTAGGGAAAGCTATGCAACAGAGCAATTAGTAAATTTTCAATTAAAAAGATATTCATGTCACATAGTTTTGAATATACATCTATTTTCTTGTGGAGCATTACAAACTAGCAGCGTTAGTAGTGTAGGGGTATCATGCAAAATTCCAGTTCTTGCGACCTGGGTTCAAATCCCGGCTAGCGCAGAAAAAAATACATTTTAAATCTTATATTAGGTATCAAACTAATATGAAATGTATTAGTCTTAAAACATTTTAAGAGATTATATTTAAAACGTTATACTATCTATCAAACTAATATGAAATGTATTAGTCTAAAAACTATTTAACATGACATATAACTTACGTGACCTACAAGATGACTGGATGCACCACATTGTAGTTTAATATGGCAGTAATACTTTCTTTTTACTTAGAAAATTTGTTTGCTTGTGACACTAACTTTAAGATCTCATAGCTTTTTTTTCTGCTGACAATAACATTTATTAATAATACATCCATGGAGCAAAGAAATATTTTTCTTAATTAGGGAAAGCTATGCAGCAGTGCAATTAGTAAATTTTCAATTAAAAAGATATTCATGTCACATTGTTTTGAATATACATCTATTTTCTTGTGGAGCGTTATAATCCAGCAGCATTAGTAGTGTAGGGGTATCATGCAAGATTCCCATTCTTGCGACCTGCATTCGAGTCCCGGCTAGAGCAGAAAAAAATATATTTTAAATCTTAGATTAGGTATCAAACTAATATGAAATGTATTAGTCTTAAAACATTTTAAGAGATTATATTTAAAATGTTATACTATCTATCAAACTAATATGAAATGTATTAGTCTAAAAACTATTTAACATGACATGTATCCTACATGATGACTGGATGCAAAACATTGTAGTTAAATATGGCAGTAATACTTTATACTTAGAAAATTTGTTTGCTTGTGACACTAACTTTAAGATCTCATAGCTTTTTTTCTGCTCACAATAACATTTATTAATAATACATCCATGGAGCAAAGAAATATTTTTCTTAATTAGGGAAAGCTATGCAGCAGTGCACTTAGTAAATTTTCAATTAAAAAGATATTCATGTCACACAGTTTTGAATATACATCTATTTTCTTGTAGAGCCCTATATGTCAGCAGCGCTACTAGTGTAGGGGTATCATGCAAGAGTCTTATTCTTGCGACCTGTGTTCGAGTACCGGCTAGCGCAGAAAAAACACATTTTAAATCTTATATTAGGTATCAAACTAATAAGAAATGTATTAGTCTAAAAACAATTTAACATGACATATAACCTACATGACCTACAAGATGACTGGATGCACCACATTGTAGTTAAATATGGCAGTAATACTTTCTTTATACTTAGAACATTTGTTTACTTGTGACACTAACTTTAAGATCTCATAGCTTTTTTCTGCTGACAATAACATTTATTAATAAACTGAATCTGCATAACAAATTCATTAGCACAACTTTTTTGACAAATAAATACATCCATGGATCAAAGAAATATTTTTCTTAATTAGGGAAAGCTATGCAGCAGTGCAATTAGTAAATTTTCAATTAAAAAGATATTCATGTCACAGAGTTTTGAATATACATCTATTTTCTTGTGGAGCATTACAAACCAGCAGCGTTAGTAGTGTAGGGGTATCATGCAAGATTCCCATTCTTGCGACCTGGATTCAAATCCCAGCTAGCGCAGAAAAAAATACATTTTAAATCTTATATTAGGTATCAAACTAATATGAAATGTATTAGTCTTAAAACATTTTAAGAGATTATATTTAAAATGTTATACTATCTATCAAACTAATAAGAAATGTATTAGTCTAAAAAAAATTTAACATGACATATAACCTACATGACCTACAAGATGACTGGATGCACCACATTGTAGTTAAATATGGCAGTAATACTTTCTTTATACTTAGAACATTTGTTTACTTGTGACACTAACTTTAAGATCTCATAGCTTTTTTCTGCTGACAATAACATTTATTAATAAACTGAATCTGCATAACAAATTCATTAGCACAACTTTTTTGACAAATAAATACATCCATGGATCAAATAAATATTTTTCTTAATTAGGGAAAGCTATGCAGCCGTGCAATTAGTAAATTTTCAATTAAAAAGATATTCATGTCACATAGTTTTGAATATACATCTATTTTCTTGTAGAGCATTACAAACCAGCAGCGTTAGTAGTGTAGGGGTATCATGCAAGATTCCCATTCTTGCGACCTGCATTCAAATCCCAGCTAGCGCAGAAAAAAATACATTTTAAATCTTATATTAGGTATCAAACTAATATGAAATGTATTAGTCTTAAAACATTTTAAGAGATTATATTTAAAATGTTATACTATCTATCAAACTAATATAAAATGTATTAGTCTAAAAACAATTTAACATGACATATAACCTACATGACCTACAAGATGACTGGATGCACCACATTGTAGTTAAATATGGTAGTAATACTTTCTTTATACTTAGAAAATGTGTTTACTTGTGACACTAACTTTAAGATCTCATAGCTTTTTTCTGCTGACAATAACATTTATTAATAAACTGAATCTGCATAACAAATTCATTAGCACAACTTTATTTAACAAATAAATACATCCATGGAGCAAAGAAATATTTTTCTTAATTAGGGAAAGCTATGCAACAGAGCAATTAGTAAATTTTCAATTAAAAAGATATTCATGTCACATAGTTTTGAATATACATCTATTTTCTTGTGGAGCATTACAAACTAGCAGCGTTAGTAGTGTAGGGGTATCATGCAAAATTCCAGTTCTTGCGACCTGGGTTCAAATCCCGGCTAGCGCAGAAAAAAATACATTTTAAATCTTATATTAGGTATCAAACTAATATGAAATGTATTAGTCTTAAAACATTTTAAGAGATTATATTTAAAATGTTATACTACCTATCAAACTAATAAGAAATGTATTAGTCTAAAAACAATTTAACATGACATATAACCTACATGACCTACAAGATGACTGGATGCACCACATTGTAGTTAAATATGGCAGTAATACTTTCTTTATACTTAGAACATTTGTTTACTTGTGACACTAACTTTAAGATCTCATAGCTTTTTTCTGCTGACAATAACATTTATTAATAAACTGAATCTGCATAACAAATTCATTAGCACAACTTTTTTGACAAATAAATACATCCATGGATCAAAGAAATATTTTTCTTAATTAGGGAAAGCTATGCAGCAGTGCAATTAGTAAATTTTCAATTAAAAAGATATTCATGTCACATAGTTTTGAATATACATCTATTTTCTTGTGGAGCATTACAAACCAGCAGCGTTAGTAGTGTAGGGGTATCATGCAAGATTCCCATTCTTGCGACCTGGATTCAAATCCCAGCTAGCGCAGAAAAAAATACATTTTAAATCTTATATTAGGTATCAAACTAATATGAAATGTATTAGTCTTAAAACATTTTAAGAGATTATATTTAAAATGTTATACTATCTATGAAACTAATATGAAATGTATTAGTCTAAAAACTATTTAACATGACATGTATCCTACATGATGACTGAATGCACCACATTGTAGTTAAATATGGCAGTAATACTTTATACTTAGAAAATTTGTTTGCTTGTGACACTAACTTTAAGATCTCATAGCTTTTTTTTCTGCTGACAATAACATTTATTAATAATACATCCATGGAGCAAAGAAATATTTTTCTTAATTAGGGAAAGCTATGCAGCAGTGCAATTAGTAAATTTTCAATTAAAAAGATATTCATGTCACATAGTTTTGAATATACATCTATTTTCTTGTAGAGCTTTACAAACCAGTAGCGTTAGTAATGTAGGGGTATCATGCAAGATTCAAATTCTTGTGACCTGGGTTCAAATCCTGGCTAGCACAGAAAAAAATAAATTTTAAATCTTATATTAGGTATCAAACTAATATAAAATGTATTAGTCTTAAAACATTTTAAGAGATTATATTTAAAATGTTATACTATCTATGAAACTAATATGAAATGTATTAGTCTAAAAACTATTTAACATGACATGTATCCTACATGATGACTGGATGCACCACATTGTAGTTAAATATGGCAGTAATACTTTATACTTAGAAAATTTGTTTGCTTGTGACACTAACTTTAAGATCTCATAGCTTTTTTTTCTGCTGACAATAACATTTATTAATAATACATCCATGGAGCAAAGAAATATTTTTCTTAATTAGGGAAAGCTATGCAGCAGTGCAATTAGTAAATTTTCAATTAAAAAGATATTCATGTCACATAGTTTTGAATATGCATCTATTTTCTTGTGGAACATTATAATCCAGCAGCGTTAGTAGTGTAGGGGTATCATGCAAGATTCCCATTCTTGCAACCTGCGTTCGAGTCCCGGCAAGAACAGAAAAAAATATATTTTAAATCTTATATTAGGTATCAAACTAATATGAAATGTATTAGTCTTAAAACATTTTAAGAGATTATATTTAAAATGTTATACTATCTATCAAACTAATATGAAATGTATTAGTCTAAAAACTATTTAACATGACATGTATCCTACATGATGACTGGATGCAAAACATTGTAGTTAAATATGGCAGTAATACTTTCTACTTAGAAAATTTGTTTGCTTGTGACACTAACTTTAAGATCTCATAGCTTTTTTTCTGCTGACAATAACATTTATTAATAATACATCCATGGAGCAAAGAAATATTTTTCTTAATTAGGGAAAGCTATGCAGCAGTGCAATTAGTAAATTTTCAATTAAAAAGATATTCATGTCACATAGTTTTGAATATACATCTATTTTCTTGTGGAGCCCTATAAGCCAGCAGCGCTACTAGTGTAGGGGTATCATGCAAGAGTACCATTCTTGTGACATTTGTTCGAGTACCGGCTAGTGCAGAAAAAACACATTTTAAATCTTATATTAGATATCAAACTAATATGAAATGTATTAGTCTTAAAACATTTTAAGAGATTATATTTAAAATGTTATACTATCTATCAAACTAATATAAAATGTATTAGTCTAAAAACAATTTAACGTGACATATAACCTACATGACCTACAAGATGACTGGATGCACCACATTGTAGTTAAATATGGTAGTAATACTTTCTTTATACTTAGAAAATGTGTTTACTTGTGACACTAACTTTAAGATCTCATAGCTTTTTTCTGCTGACAATAACATTTATTAATAAACTGAATCTGCATAACAAATTCATTAGCACAACTTTATT
Source organism: Pseudophryne corroboree (assembly GCF_028390025.1). Lineage (NCBI taxonomy): Eukaryota > Metazoa > Chordata > Amphibia > Anura > Myobatrachidae > Pseudophryne > Pseudophryne corroboree. The sequence goes on along the minus strand of NC_086446.1, from coordinate 151,216,439 downwards.
TAACAAATAAATACATCCATGGAGCAAAGAAATATTTTTCTTAATTAGGGAAAGCTATGCAACAGAGCAATTAGTAAATTTTCAATTAAAAAGATATTCATGTCACATAGTTTTGAATATACATCTATTTTCCTGTGGAACATTACAAACTAGCAGTGTTAGTAGTGTAGGGGTATCATGCAAAATTCCATTCTTGCGACCTGGGTTCAAATCCCGGCTAGCGCAGAAAAAAATACATTTTAAATCTTATATTAGGTATCAAACTAATATGAAATGTATTAGTCTTAAAACATTTTAAGAGATTATATTTAAAATGTTATACTATCTATCAAACTAATATGAAATGTATTAGTCTAAAAACTATTTAACATGACATATAACTTACGTGACCTACAAGATGACTGGATGCACCACATTGTAGTTTAATATGGCAGTAATACTTTCTTTTTACTTAGAAAATTTGTTTACTTGTGACACTAACTTTAAGATCTCATAGCTTTTTTCTGCTGACAATAACATTTATTAATAAACTGAATCTGCATAACAAATTCATTAGCACAACTTTTTTGACAAATAAATACATCCATGGATCAAAGAAATATTTTTCTTAATTAGGGAAAGCTATGCAGCAGTGCAATTAGTAAATTTTCAATTAAAAAGATATTCATGTCACATAGTTTTGAATATACATCTATTTTCTTGTGGAGCATTACAAACCAGCAGCGTTAGTAGTGTAGGAGTATCATGCAAGATTCCCATTCTTGCAACCTGGGTTCAAATCCTGGCTAGCACAGAAAAAAATACATTTTAAATCTTATATTAGGTATCAAACTAATGTTAAATGTATTAGTCTTAAAACATTTTAAGAGATTATATTTAAAATTTTATACTATCTATCAAACTAATATGAAATGTATTAGTCTAAAAACTATTTAACATGACATGTATCCTACATGATGACTGGATGCACCACATTGTAGTTAAATATGGCAGTAATACTTTATACTTAGAAAATTTGTTTGCTTGTGACACTAACTTTAAGATCTCATAGCTTTTTTTCTGCTGACAATAACATTTATTAATAATACATCCATGGAGCAAAGAAATATTTTTCTTAATTAGGGAAAGCTATGCAGCAGTGCAATTAGTAAATTTTCAATTAAAAAGATATTCATGTCACACAGTTTTGAATATACATCTATTTTCTTGTAGAGCCCTATATGTCAGCAGGGCTACTAGTGTAGGGGTATCATGCAAGAGTCTCATTCTTGCGACCTGTGTTCGAGTACCGGCTAGCGCAGAAAAAACACATTTTAAATCTTAAATTAGGTATCAAACTAATATGAAATGTATTAGTCTTAAAACATTTTAAGAGATTATATTTAAAATGTTATACTATCTATCAAACTAATAAGAAATGTATTAGTCTAAAAACAATTTAACATGACATATAACCTACATGACCTACAAGATGACTGGATGCACCACATTGTAGTTAAATATGGCAGTAATACTTTCTTTATACTTAGAAAATTTGTTTACTTGTGACACTAACTTTAAGATCTCATAGCTTTTTTCTGCTGACAATAACATTTATTAATAAACTGAATCTGCATAACAAATTCATTAGCACAACTTTTTTGACAAATAAATACATCCATGGATCAAAGAAATATTTTTCTTAATTAGGGAAAGCTATGCAGCAGTGCAATTAGTAAATTTTCAATTAAAAAGATATTCATGTCACATAGTTTTGAATATACATCTATTTTCTTGTGGAGCATTACAAACCAGCAGCGTTAGTAGTGTAGGGGTATCATGCAAAATTCCAGTTCTTGCGACCTGGGTTCAAATCCCGGCTAGCGCAGAAAAAAATACATTTTAAATCTTATATTAGGTATCAAACTAATATGAAATGTATTAGTCTTAAAACATTTTTAAGAGATTATATTTAAAATGTTATACTATCTATCAAACTAAAATGAAATGTATTAGTCTAAAAACTATTTAACATGACATGTATCCTACATGATGACTGGATGCACCACATTGTAGTTAAATATGGCAGTAATACTTTATACTTAGAAAATTTGTTTGCTTGTGACACTAACTTTAAGATCTCATAGCTTTTTTTCTGCTGACAATAACATTTATTAATAGTACATCCATGGAGCAAAGAAATATTTTTCTTAATTAGGGAAAGCTATGCAGCAGTGCAATTAGTAAATTTTCAATTAAAAAGATATTCATGTCACACAGTTTTGAATATACATCTATTTTCTTGTAGAGCCCTATACGTCAGCAGCGCTACTAGTGTAGGGGTATCATGCAAGAGTCTCATTCTTGCGACCTGTGTTCGAGTCCCGGCTAGCGCAGAAAAAACACATTTTAAATCTTATATTAGGTATCAAACTAATATGAAATGTATTAGTCTTAAAACATTTTAAGAGATTATTTCTAAAATGTTATACTATCTATCAAACTAATAGGAAATGTATTAGTCTAAAAACAATTTAACATGACATATAACCTACATGACCTACAAGATGACTGGATGCACCACATTGTAGTAAAATATGGCAGTAATACTTTCTTTATACTTAGAAAATTTGTTTGCTTGTGACACTAACTTTAAGTTCTCATAGCTTTTTTTTCTGCTGACAATAACATTTATTAATAATACATCCATGGAGCAAAGAAATATTTTTCTTAATTAGGGAAAGCTATGCAGCAGTGCAATTAGTAAATTTTCAATTAAAAAGATATTCATGTCACATAGTTTTGAATATACATCTATTTTCTTGTGGAGCCCTATAAGCCAGCAGCGCTACTAGTGTAGGGGTATCATGCAAGAGTACCATTCTTGTGACCTTTGTTCGAGTACCGGCTAGTGCAGAAAAAACACATTTTAAATCTTATATTAGGTATCAAACTAATATGAAATGTATTAGTCTTAAAACATTTTAAGAGATTATATTTAAAATGTTATACTATCTATCAAACTATTATAAAATGTATTAGTCTAAAAACAATTTAACATGACATATAACCTACGTGACCTACAAGATGACTGGATGCACCACATTGTAGTTAAATATGGTAGTAATACTTTCTTTATACTTAGAAAATGTGTTTACTTGTGACACTAACTTTAAGATCTCATAGCTTTTTTCTGCTGACAATAACATTTATTAATAAACTGAATCTGCATAACAAATTCATTAGCACAACTTTATTTAACAAATAAATACATCCATGGAGCAAAGAAATATTTTTCTTAATTAGGGAAAGCTATGCAACAGAGCAATTAGTAAATTTTCAATTAAAAATATATTCATGTCACATAGTTTTGAATATACATCTATTTTCTTGTGGAGCATTACAAGCTAGCAGCGTTAGTAGTGTAGGGGTATCATGCAAAATTCCAGTTCTTGCGACCTGGGTTCAAATCCCGGCTAGCGCAGAAAAAAATACATTTTAAATCTTATATTAGGTATCAAACTAATATGAAATGTATTAGTCTTAAAACATTTTAAGAGATTATATTTAAAATGTTATACTATCTATCAAACTAATATGAAATGTATTAGTCTAAAAACTATTTAACATGACATGTATCCTACATGATGACTGGATGCACCACATTGTAGTTAAATATGGCAGTAATACTTTATACTTAGAAAATTTGTTTGCTTGTGACACTAACTTTAAGATCTCATAGCTTTTTTTCTGCTGACAATAACATTTATTAATAATACATCCATGGAGCAAAGAAATATGTTTCTTAATTAGGGAAAGCTATGCAGCAGTGCAATTAGTAAATTTTCAATTAAAAAGATATTCATGTCACACAGTTTTGAATATACATCTATTTTCTTGTAGAGCCCTATATGTCAGCAGCGCTACTAGTGTAGGGGTATCATGCAAGAGTCTCATTCTTGCGACCTGTGTTCGAGTCCCGGCTAGCGCAGAAAAAACACATTTTAAATCTTATATTAGGTATCAAACTAATATGAAATGTATTAGTCTTAAAACATTTTAAGAGATTATATTTAAAATGTTATACTATCTATCAAACTAATAAGAAATGTATTAGTCTAAAAACAATTTAACATGACATATAACCTACATGACCTACAAGATGACTGGATGCACCACATTGTAGTTAAATATGACAGTAATACTTTCTTTATACTTAGAACAATTGTTTACTTGTGACACTAACTTTAAGATCTCATAGCTTTTTTCTGCTGACAATAACATTTATTAATAAACTGAATCTGCATAACAAATTCATTAGCACAACTTTTTTGACAAATAAATACATCCATGGATCAAAGAAATATTTTTCTTAATTAGGGAAAGCTATGCAGCCGTGCAATTAGTAAATTTTCAATTAAAAAGATATTCATGTCACATAGTTTTGAATATACATCTATTTTCCTGTAGAGCATTACAAACCAGCAGCGTTAGTAATGTAGGGGTATCATGCAAGATTCCCATTCTTGCGACCTGGGTTCAAATCCCGGCTAGCGCAGAAAAAAAAACATTTTAAATCTTATATTAGGTATCAAACTAATATAAAATGTATTAGTCTTAAAACATTTTAAGAGATTATATTTAAAATGTTATACTATCTATCAAACTAATATGAAATGTATTATTCTAAAAACTATTTAACATGACATGTATCCTACATGATGACTGGATGCACCACATTGTAGTTAAATATGGCAGTAATACTTTATACTTAGAAAATTTGTTTGCTTGTGACACTAACTTTAAAATCTCATAGCTTTTTTTTCTGCTGACAATAACATTTATTAATAATACATCCATGGAGCAAAGAAATATTTTTCTTAATTAGGGAAAGCTATGCAGCAGTGCAATTAGTAAATTTTCAATTAAAAAGATATTCATGTCACATAGTTTTGAATATACATCTATTTTCTTGTGGAGCGTTATAATCCAGCAGCGTTAGTAGTGTAGGGGTATCATGCAAGATTCCCATTCTTGCGACCTGCGTTCGAGTCCCGGCTAGAGCAGAAAAAAATATATTTTAAATCTTATATTAGGTATCAAACTAATATTAAATGTATTAGTCTTAAAACATTTTAAGAGATTATATTTAAAATGTTATACTATCTATCAAACTAATATGAAATGTATTAGTCTAAAAACTATTTAACATGACATGTATCCTACATGATGCCTGGATGCACCACATTGTAGTTAAATATGGCAGTAATACTTTATACTTAGAAAATTTGTTTGCTTGTGACACTAACTTTAAGATCTCATAGCTTTTTTTCTGCTGACAATAACATTTATTAATAATACATCCATGGAGCAAAGAAATATTTTTCTTAATTAGGGAAAGCTATGCAGCAGTGCAATTAGTAAATTTTCAATTAAAAAGATATTCATGTCACACAGTTTTGAATATACATCTATTTTCTTGTAGAGCCCTATATGTTAGCAGCGCTACTAGTGTAGGGGTATCATGCAAGAGTCTCATTCTTGCGACCTGTGTTCGAGTACCGGCTAGCGCAGAAAAAACACATTTTAAATCTTATATTAGGTATCAAACTAATATGAAATGTATTAGTCTTAAAACATATTAAGAGATTATATTTAAAATGTTATACTATCTATCAAACTAATAAGAAATGTATTAGTCTAAAAACAATTTAACATGACATATAACCTACATGACCTACAAGATGACTGGATGCACCACATTGTAGTTAAATATGGCAGTAATACTTTCTTTATACTTAGAACATTTGTTTGCTTGTGACACTAACTTTAAGATCTCATAGCTTTTTTTCTGCTGACAATAACATTTATTAATAATACATCCATGGAGCAAAGAAATATTTTTCTTAATTAGGGAAAGCTATGCAGCAGTGCAATTAGTAAATTTTCAATTAAAAAGATATTCATGTCACACAGTTTTGATTATACATCTATTTTCTTGTAGAGCCCTATATGTTAGCAGCGCTACTAGTGTAGGGGTATCATGCAAGAGTCTCATTCTTGCGACCTGTGTTCGAGTACCGGCTAGCGCAGAAAAAACACATTTTAAATCTTATATTAGGTATCAAACTAATATGAAATGTATTAGTCTTAAAACATTTTAAGAGATTATATTTAAAATGTTATACTATCTATCAAACTAATAAGAAATGTATTAGTCTAAAAACAATTTAACATGACATATAACCTACATGACCTAAAAGATGACTGGATGCACCACATTGTAGTTAAATATGGCAGTAATACTTTCTTTATACTTAGAACATTTGTTTGCTTGTGACACTAACTTTAAGATCTCATAGCTTTTTTTCTGCTGACAATAAAATTTATTAATAATACATCCATGGAGCAAAGAAATATTTTTCTTAATTAGGGAAAGCTATGCAGCAGTGCAATTAGTAAATTTTCAATTAAAAAGATATTCATGTCACATAGTTTTGAATATACATCTATTTTCTTGTGGAGCCCTATAAGCCAGCAGCGCTACTAGTGTAGGGGTATCATGCAAGAGTCTCATTCTTGCGACCTGTGTTCGAGTACCGGCTAGCGCAGAAAAAACACATTTTAAATCTTATATTAGGTATCAAACTAATATGAAATGTATTAGTCTTAAAACATTTTAAGAGATTATATTTAAAATGTTATACTATCTATCAAACTAATAAGAAATGTATTAGTCTAAAAACAATTTAACATGACATAACCTACATGACCTACAAGATGACTGGATGCACCACATTGTAGTAAAATATGGCAGTAATACTTTCTTTATACTTAGAAAATTTGTTTGCTTGTGACACTAACTTTAAGATCTCATAGCTTTTTTTTCTGCTGACAATAACATTTATTAATAATACATCCATGGAGCAAAGAAATATTTTTCTTAATTAGGGAAAGCTATGCAGCAGTGCAATTAGTAAATTTTCAATTAAAAATATATTCATGTCACATAGTTTTGAATATACATCTATTTTCTTGTGGAGCCCTATAAGCCAGCAGCGCTACTAGTGTAGGGGTATCATGCAAGAGTCTCATTCTTGCGACCTGTGTTCGAGTACCGGCTAGCGCAGAAAAAACACATTTTAAATCTTATATTAGGTATCAAACTAATATGAAATGTATTAGTCTTAAAACAATTTAAGAGATTATATTTAAAATGTTATTCTATCTATCAAACTAATAAGAAATGTATTAGTCTAAAAACAATTTAACATGACATATAACCTACATGACCTACAAGATGACTGGATGCACCACATTGTAGTAAAATATGGCAGTAATACTTTCTTTATACTTAGAACATTTGTTTACTTGTGACACTAACTTTAAGATCTCATAGCTTTTTTCTGCTGACAATAACATTTATTAATAAACTGAATCTGCATAACAAATTCATTAGCACAACTTTTTTGACAAATAAATACATCCATGGATCAAAGAAATATTTTTCTTAATTAGGGAAAGCTATGCAGCAGTGCAATTAGTAAATTTTCAATTAAAAAGATATTCATGTCACGTAGTTTTGAATATACATCTATTTTCTTGTGGAGCATTAAAAACCAGCAGCGTTAGTAGTGTAGGGGTATCATGCAAGATTCCCATTCTTGCGACCTGGGTTCAAATCCCAGCTAGCGCAGAAAAAAATACATTTTAAATCTTATATTAGGTATCAAACTAATATGAAATGTATTAGTCTTAAAACATTTTAAGAGATTATATTTAAAATGTTATACTATCTATCAAACTAATATGAAATGTATTAGTCTAAAAACTATTTAACATGACATGTATCCTACATGATGACTGGATGCACCACATTGTAGTTAAATATGGCAGTAATACTTTATACTTAGAAAATTTGTTTGCTTGTGACACTAACTTTAAGATCTCATAGCTTTTTTTCTGCTGACAATAACATTTATTAATAATACATCCATGGAGCAAAGAAATATTTTTCTTAATTAGGGAAAGCTATGCAGCAGTGCAATTAGTAAATTTTCAATTAAAAAGATATTCATGTCACACAGTTTTGAATATACATCTATTTTCTTGTAGAGCCCTATATGTCAGCAGCGCTACTAGTGTAGGGGTATCATGCAAGAGTCTCATTCTTGCGACCTGTGTTCGAGTACCGGCTAGTGCAGAAAAAACACATTTTAAATCTTATATTAGGTATCAAACTAATATGAAATGTATTAGTCTTAAAACATTTTAAGAGATTATATTTAAAATGTTATACTATCTATCGAACTAATAAGAAATGTATTAGTCTAAAAACAATTTAACATGACATATAACCTACATGACCTACAAGATGACTGGATGCACCACATTGTAGTTAAATATGGCAGTAATATTTCTTTATACTTAGAACATTTGTTTGCTTGTGACACTAACTTTAAGATCTCATAGCTTTTTTTCTGCTGACAATAAAATTTATTAATAATACATCCATGGAGCAAAGAAATATTTTTCTTAATTAGGGAAAGCTATGCAGCAGTGCAATTAGTAAATTTTCAATTAAAAAGATATTCATGTCACATAGTTTTGAATATACATCTATTTTCTTGTGGAGCCCTATAAGCCAGCAGCGCTACTAGTGTAGGGGTATCATGCAAGATTCTCATTCTTGTGACCTTTGTTCGAGTACCGGCTAGTGCAGAAAAAACACATTTTAAATCTTATATTAGGTATCAAACTAATATGAAATGTATTAGTCTTAAAACATTTAAAGAGATTATATTTAAAATGTTATACTATCTTTCAAACTAATATTAACTGAATCTGCATAACAAATTCATTAGCACAACTTATTTAACAAATGAATACATCCATGGAGCAAAGAAATATTTTTCTTAATTAGGGAAAGCTATGCAGCAGTGCAATTAGTAAATTTTCAATTAAAAAGATATTCATGTCACATAGTTTTGAATATACATCTATTTTCTTGTGAAGCATTACAAACCAGCAGCGTTAGTAGTGAAGGGGTATCATGCAAGATTCCAGTTCTTGTGACCTGGTTTCAAATCCCGGCTAGCACAGAAAAAAATACATTTTAAATCTTATATTAGGTATCAAACTAATATGAAATGTATTAGTCTTAAAACATTTTAAGAGATTATATTTAAAATGTTATACTATCTATCAAACTAATATGAAATGTATTAGTCTAAAAACTATTTAACATGACATATAACTTATGTGACCTACAAGATGACTGGATGCACCACATTGTAGTTTAATATGGCAGTAATACTTTCTTTATACTTAGAACATTTGTTTACTTGTGACACTAACTTTAAGATCTCATAGCTTTTTTCTGCTGACAATAACATTTAATAATAAACTGAATCTGCATAACAAATTCATTAGCACAACTTTTTTGACAAATAAATACATCCATGGATCAAAGAAATATTTTTCTTAATTAGGGAAAGCTATGCCGCAGTGCAATTAGTAAATTTTCAATTAAAAAGATATTCATGTCACATAGTTTTGAATATACATCTATTTTCTTATGGAGCATTACAAAGCAGCAGCGTTAGTAGTGTAGGGGTATCATGCAAGATTCCCATTCTTGCGACCTGGGTTCAAATCCCAGCTAGCGCAGAAAAAAATACATTTTAAATCTTATATTAGGTATCAAACTAATATGAAATGTATTAGTCTTAAAACATTTTAAGAGATTATATTTAAAATGTTATACTATATATCAAACTAATATGAAATGTATTAGTCTAAAAACTATTTAACATGACATGTATCCTACATGATGACTGGATGCACCACATTGTAGTTAAATATGGCAGTAATACTTTATACTTAGAAAATTTGTTTGCTTGTGACACTAACTTTAAGATCTCATAGCTTTTTTTCTGCTGACAATAACATTTATTAATAATACATCCATGGAGCAAAGAAATATGTTTCTTAATTAGGGAAAGCTATGCAGCAGTGCAATTAGTAAATTTTCAATTAAAAAGATATTCATGTCACACAGTTTTGAATATACATCTATTTTCTTGTAGAGCCCTACAGATGTAGCCACCTTTATCTTGACTGTTTCTCCGCCGAGACGGGCGTTTAGCCACGCTAAGGCGATAGCTGAGTTTAATCACAGGCAGGCGCGTTGAGACGATCTAGATACTCATCATGCATTACACATCTCCACCACTGTGTGGCTAATGCTCCACTAATCCAGTACTTTCGATCGTACAGTATAGCGGCGGATTGATCTACAGCTCTGGCAATACTGTAGGCGTAACGGGAGGCGGTGGAAAAAGTATGGAGTACTGTACAGTACTGTATGTGTATGGAGACGCAACTACAGTAATTGTGTAAAAGGAAGAATGTACAGTACAATGTATAAACACCGTGCTTTTAAAATATATGAGCGTCTGAGTTCGCTAATGCATAATGGGAATGGAGGACTAGCAGAAGGCGGAGGAAAACACCGTGCTTTACAAATGCGAGCGTCCGAGTCCTCTAAGGCATAAACCAACAGCAATGGGGCGGGGGCCGGGCGCTGTTTGCAGTACTTTCACACATGAAATTGGAAATCTCTCATGAGGCGTCGTGGGCTAGGGATGAAGGCTCCCACCTCCCTCGCTGGGGGTCCAGGGTTCGAGACATGATGTGCTTTCTTTCTTTTTTTTTTTTTTTTTTTTCTGTAATAATGCACTGTATTATTTTATTTACATTGTAAGACAGTCAATGGAAGGATGCACACAGGTTTCACATAAATCAAAGTACATCTGCAGGAGCGATTCTTTACGCTAAATGCACCCAAACAGCGTGAATGAAATGAGTGTATTCTGACGCTACCAACTAAGCAAAACAGTACTGTAGATCTTCAGCGTTTGTGTATTGCACAGGACCTGAATTTCCTCCCTGTGCAGGCCCCCAGGGGGGAAGGGCGATGGGGGTAGGGGGGAGACGATGGAAAATACTGTGCCTTTGAAATGCAATTACATGAGCGTCCGAGTACACTACGGCATACTGTAAACCAACACCAATGGGAAGGAAGTGCCAACCTTATTTTTAATGTGTTCCCGTGACATTCACTTTAACATTTTTTTTTTCTCTCCAATACAGTACATCCAATGGAAGGATGCACACAGGTTTCACATAAATCAAAGTACATCTGCAGGAGCGATTCTTTACGCTAAATGCAACCTACAGTACGGTACTGTAAGTGAGCAAAACAGTACTACAGTGGGCGTTTGTGTATTGCACATGACCTGCATTCCCTCCCTGTCTACTGCATGATCTGTGCAGGCTCCCATGGGGGAAGGGCAACAGGCTAGCAGGAGGCGGAGGAAAACACCGTGCTTTACAAATGCGAGCGTCCGAGTCCTCTAAGGCATAAACCAACAGCAATGGGGCGGGGGCCGGGCGCTGTTTGCAGTACTTTCACACATGAAATTGGAAATTTCTCATGAGGCGTCGTGGGCTAGGGGTGAAGGCTCCCACCTCCCTCGCTGGGGGTCCAGGGTTCGAGACATGATGTGCTTTCTTTCTTTTTTTTTTTTTTTTTCTGTAATAATGCACTGTATTATTTTATTTACATTGTAAGACAGTCAATGGAAGGATGCACACAGGTTTCACATAAATCAAAGTACATCTGCAGGAGCGATTCTTTACGCTAAATGCACCCAAACAGCGTGAATGAAATGAGTGTATTCTGACGCTACCAACTAAGCAAAACAGTACTGTAGATCTTCAGCGTTTGTGTATTGCACAGGACCTGAATTTCCTCCCTGTGCAGGCCCCCAGGGGGGAAGGGCGATGGGGGTAGGGGGGAGACGATGGAAAATACTGTGCCTTTGAAATGCAATTACATGAGCGTCCGAGTACACTACGGCATACTGTAAACCAACACCAATGGGAAGGAAGTGCCAACCTTATTTTTAATGTGTTCCCGTGACATTCACTTTAACATTTTTTTTTTCTCTCCAATACAGTACATCCAATGGAAGGATGCACACAGGTTTCACATAAATCAAAGTACATCTGCAGGAGCGATTCTTTACGCTAAATGCAACCTACAGTACGGTACTGTAAGTGAGCAAAACAGTACTACAGTGGGCGTTTGTGTATTGCACATGACCTGCATTCCCTCCCTGTCTACTGCATGATCTGTGCAGGCTCCCATGGGGGAAGGGCAACAGGCTAGCAGGAGGCGGAGGAAAACACCGTGCTTTACAAATGCGAGCGTCCGAGTCCTCTAAGGCATAAACCAACAGCAATGGGGCGGGGGCCGGGCGCTGTTTGCAGTACTTTCACACATGAAATTGGAAATCTCTCATGAGGCGTCGTGGGCTAGGGGTGAAGGCTCCCACCTCCCTCGCTGGGGGTCCAGGGTTCGAGACATGATGTGCTTTCTTTCTTTCTTTTTTTTTTTTTTTTCTGTAATAATGCACTGTATTATTTTATTTACATTGTAAGACAGTCAATGGAAGGATGCACACAGGTTTCACATAAATCAAAGTACATCTGCAGGAGCGATTCTTTACGCTAAATGCACCCAAACAGCGTGAATGAAATGAGTGTATTCTGACGCTACCAACTAAGCAAAACAGTACTGTAGATCTTCAGCGTTTGTGTATTGCACAGGACCTGAATTTCCTCCCTGTGCAGGCCCCCAGGGGGGAAGGGCGATGGGGGTAGGGGGGAGACGATGGAAAATACTGTGCCTTTGAAATGCAATTACATGAGCATCCGAGTACACTACGGCATACTGTAAACCAACACCAATGGGAAGGAAGTGCCAACCTTATTTTTAATGTGTTCCCGTGACATTCACTTTAACATTTTCTTGTTTTCTCTCCAATACAGTACATCCAATGGAAGGATGCACACAGGTTTCACATAAATCAAAGTACATCTGCAGGAGCGATTCTTTACGCTAAATGCACCCAAACAGCGTGAATGAAATGAGTGTATTCTGACGCTACCAACTAAGCAAAACAGTACTGTAGATCTTCAGCGTTTGTGCATTGCACAGGACCTGAATTTCCTCCCTGTGCAGGCCCCCAGGGGGGAAGGGCGATGGGGGTAGGGGGGAGACGATGGAAAATACTGTGCCTTTGAAATGCAATTACATGAGCGTCCGAGTACACTACGGCATACTGTAAACCAACACCAATGGGAAGGAAGTGCCAACCTTATTTTTAATGTGTTCCCGTGACATTCACTTTAACATTTTTTTTTTCTCTCCAATACAGTACATCCAATGGAAGGATGCACACAGGTTTCACATAAATCAAAGTACATCTGCAGGAGCGATTCTTTACGCTAAATGCACCTAAACAGCGGGAATGAAATGAGTGTATTCTGACGGACTGTGCATCTTCGGTATTTGTGTATAGCATAAGACCTGTGAAGGCTCCCAGGAGGGAAGGGCGTAGGGCAAGACAGTGGAAAATACTGTGGTCAAAGAAAGGGCATATTTAAAACTAAGGGAAACTGTCACAAAGTACAGTAACTACAGTACTGTACGTTGAATGCCTGGAACGCACGACGTCTGAGACGCACGACGTCTGAGGCGCACGACGTCTGAGACGCTCATTGAGCATAAGGACGGTCATGGCTGCTGTACGGGACCGTCCCTATGCTCTGGGTGAGCTGCGTCTCCTCGTTCGCTGGCGGGACAGAACTCTCGCCAGCAACGAGGAGAAGGTGAGAGCATATAGGAGGGCAAGTAGGGCTATCCTCCGGACCTACAACCGGAGGAGAACGGTGAGGTCTCTCCAGAGGAGATGGAGTGACCTCGTGAGGAGGACCCCACGACGCCTGCAGGCCATAAGGGATTGTAAGTACAGTACATTACTGTAGATTACTGTACTTTAAGTTACTGTAGTTACAGGTACAGTACATTATAGCAGGGGCTGCTGTAGCAGCAGGTATCCGGTCTATACAGCACTGTACAGTATTTGTGGTAAACAAATGGTTAAACAAGGACCAAACATTAACCCGGGTCAAAAGGTCAATTTGTTTTTTTGCGTCGACCTAGATGGTGCAGCTTTTGAAATTGGTTGACACCAGTTACTGTAGGTTGACATGGTCGTTAAGTTGACATGGAAAAAGATCGACATGCGTTTTACAAAAACAATTGTTATTTTTTTAAACTTGTGTATATACAGTAGTTCTTTACAATCCACGTGGTCTACGATTGTGCAGTGTACAGTATCATGCAGTGTACAGTATATGCAATGTATCACAGTGTATCGTGCTGCGTAATTGCAGCGTGTCATGCAGTGTACATTCAGTATATGGTATTGTGCAGTGAGTGTAATGCATAGTGAATCACATCGTGCAGCAGAGCCGGCCTTAGGCATAGGCAAACTACAGTAGGCAAATGCCTAGGGCATTTGCTATGCTTAGGGGCACCAGCAGCTTCTGCTGATTAAAATGATATGCGGCATGCCTATATTTTGCGTGACTGCGGCTGTATCTGTATCTGGCTTGGGCCAGCACTGTCGTGCAGTGTACTGTATACACATGTGGTAATTGCAGTTTTTTGTGTAGTGTACATTGTATCATATTTTGCAGGGAAATGTGCAGTGTAATGTGCAGTTTGTCATATCACGCAGTGCATACACTATGCAGTCGTGCAGTGCATTGTGTGGTTTAATTGCAGTGTGTCGTGCAGTGTGCAGAAATTTGTGTTTCAGATAGTACAGTGTTCTAAGGGATGTTACTTTGGCAGAAATTATTCTAAGGGATGTTACAGTGGCCTAATGTGTTCTGACGTGCATTACTCTTGCATAATGTGTTATAAGGTTCATGACTGTGGCAGATCTCTACTTTGTGACGTAATGTGGATATACTACTGCACTACTGTGACGTACAGTACAGTAACGTGAATAAGGTGCTCTACTGTGTGACACAACGTGAATCAAGGACAGTACTGTGACGTGAATACGGTGCTCTACTGTGTGACACAACGTGAATCAAGGACAGTACTGTGACGTGAATACGGTGCTCTACTGTGTGACACAACGTGAATCAAGGACAGTACTGTGACGTGAATAAACTGCACTACTGTGACATGACGTGAATAAGATGAATTCAGGTGAGTACTGCATCATCTGTCATGAAATCAATTTGTAATGTAATGAACAGTACTGAGATGGTTAAGGGTGGGAGGGCTGCATGCTGATGTGTGTCATAATGTTTATAAGGGCAATGCTTATGTGTGTTACAATGTCTATAAAGGTAGTGTTCTGTCTAATACCCTGGACCTACTGTACTGTAGCGATACTGTAAGTGTACTGTATGTCACATTTAGAAATGTGCCCCTTAAGTTTTGAAGACAGTACAGTACACTATGCCCTCCTGAGTGATTAGGTGCAGGGTACTAGAATGAACAATTCCATTTATTGTGATGTCATAAAGATGCTGTCAATGTTGAATTTCATTGGCTGTACAGTATGCTGCCATTATACTGTGTATATATATATTTTTACAGGGCTGGTAGCACGACGTCACAGGAGGCGGGACAGGCGCCGCCAAGCTGGTAAGTATTGTCAAATACAGTAGTGTACAGTACATAGTGATTTCTATAGTCCCAACCCCCTGTCCTGACCATCACAGATAACTCGCTGCAACCCGTTAATGTTAAGAATGTCTGTTTACAAAACTAAATGTAAATATTAAACACAAAGTATAAATAACATTGTAGATAGCTGAATACCCGTGCTTCGCTACGGGATGAGAATGGTAAATTCCAGTGATAGTTGTTTGTTAATTTACGTTTGTTGGCGATCTAGTATATAGTACTGTATACTTTAAGCATACTGTATCTTGCTTCTCTGATGCAGATTGTTTATTGGCCGGACCCCTTTTTGGTCCTGGATACTGTACAGTACATGTTTCAAATTGACAGCTTCACTTACAGTACTGTTATTTTTTTTCCCACAGTACCACCACCACCACCACCACCACCACCACCTGCTGCGCTGCCAGGTATTGTGTAACGAGAATTCTGGTGCTACTGTCATCGTTGTTACACTACTGTACATGTGTCCTGGATACTGTACAGTACATGTTTCCAATTGACAGCTTCACTTACAGTACTGTTATTTTTTTTCCCACAGTACCAACACCACCACCACCACCACCACCACCTGCTGCGCTGCCAGGTATTGTGTAACGAGAATTCTGGTGTGACTGTCATCGTTACACTACTGTACATGTGTCCTGGATACTGTACAGTACATGTTTCCAATTGACAGCTTCACTTACAGTACTGTTATTTTTTTTCCCACAGTACCAACACCACCACCACCACCACCACCACCTGCTGCGCTGCCAGGTATTGTGTAACGAGAATTCTGGTGTGACTGTCATCGTTACACTACTGTACATGTGTCCTGGATACTGTACAGTACATGTTTCCAATTGACAGCTTCACTTACAGTACTGTTATTTTTTTTCCCACAGTACCAACACCACCACCACCACCACCTGCTGCGCTGCCAGGTATTGTGTAACGAGAATTCTGGTGCTACTGTCATCGTTGTTACACTACTGTACATGTGTCCTGGATAATGTACAGTACATGTTTCCAATTGACAGCTTCACTTACAGTACTGTTATTTTTTTTCCCACAGTACCAACACCACCACCACCACCACCTGCTGCGCTGCCAGGTATTGTGTAACGAGAATTCTGGTGTGACTGTCATCGTTACACTACTGTACATGTGTCCTGGATACTGTACAGTACATGTTTCCAATTGACAGCTTCACTTACAGTACTGTTATTTTTTTTCCCACAGTACCAACAACACCACCACCACCACCACCTGCTGCGCTGCCAGGTATTGTGTAACGAGAATTCTGGTGCTACTGTCATCGTTGTTACACTACTGTACATGTGTCCTGGATACTGTACAGTACATGTTTCCAATTGACAGCTTCACTTACAGTACTGTTATTTTTTTCCCACAGTACCAACACCACCACCACCACCACCTGCTGCGCTGCCAGGTATTGTGTAACGAGAATTCTGGTGCTACTGTCATCGTTACACTACTGTACTTGTGTCCTGGATACTGTACAGTACATGTTTCCAATTGACAGCTTCACTTACAGTACTGTTATTTTTTTCCCCACAGTACCAACACCACCACCACCACCTGCTGCGCTGCCAGGTATTGTGTAACGAGAATTCTGGTGTGACTGTCATCGTTACACTACTGTACATGTGTCCTGGATACTGTACAGTACATGTTTCCAATTGACAGCTTCACTTACAGTACTGTTATTTTTTTTCCCACAGTACCACCACCACCACCACCACCACCACCACCACCTGCTGCGCTGCCAGGTATTGTGTAACGAGAATTATGGTGCTACTGTCATCGTTGTTACACTACTGTACATGTGTCCTGGATACTGTACAGTACATGTTTCCAATTGACAGCTTCACTTACAGTACTGTTATTTTTTTTCCCACAGTACCAACACCACCACCACCACCTGCTGCGCTGCCAGGTATTGTGTAACGAGAATTCTGGTGTGACTGTCATCGTTACACTACTGTACATGTGTCCTGGATACTGTACAGTACATATTTCCAATTGACAGCTTCACTTACAGTACTGTTATTTTTTTTCCCACAGTACCAACACCACCACCACCACCGCCGACACCATCCGAGAGCTCCGGAAGTGGTAATAATTACTTTTTGTTACAGACACACTAGTTTCCTACAGTATTACTGTAATTTTTGTATTTTACAATACTTGTCATCTTTTACACACAGACCGCCTCGTAATTGATACAGAGGCGGAGGAGGAGCTCATTTACATTGAGTCGGGGGAGGAAGAGGAGCCAGATTATAGTAAGTACAGTAGGATTTTCTCAAGCCCATTCTTAAAAGTATTGACCAAGTCCACTTTTATTACTTTTCAGGCAGGGAATTCCAAACATGTACTGTACAGTATTTCCCTCACTGTGAAGACCCCTTTTCGCCTCTGTGCGAAATCGCCTCTACTTCAACAAGAGTTACTGTGCACGTGTCCTCTGTGTCCATCTTATCAAAAACAGTTCCTGTGTATTGTCCCCTTACTGTATACAGTATATTTGTAAAGGTTAATCATGTCCCCTCTTAATCTCCTCTTTTCCAATGTAAACATGCCTAGCCTGCCTTTCCTTGTATTCCATCTTCTCAATCCACTTCATCACTTTGGTCGCCCGCCTCTAAACCTTTTGTAGTTCCACAATATCCATTTTGTATTATGGTGCCCAAAATTGTGCATCCTACCCACCCTCCACTAGCCTAACCCTCCAATCATACTCTGAATCCACACTCTGCATTCTGAATGTCGGGATCCAGACAGCAGGTCTTTTAAATACAGTACTGTATGTCCCCTACCACTGGACAGTCATTCTGCTCCTACTGTATTATGAATATATCTCTGCCTCCTGTAGCACTGTACTACTGTGCAATTTTGTAGTAACTGTACTCTACTGTATTTTGTTTATAATATTTTTTTATTTTCAACTCAGTAATTATTGACAGTGAGGAT
This sequence comes from Pseudophryne corroboree, assembly GCF_028390025.1. Classification (NCBI taxonomy): domain Eukaryota; kingdom Metazoa; phylum Chordata; class Amphibia; order Anura; family Myobatrachidae; genus Pseudophryne; species Pseudophryne corroboree. The sequence continues at coordinate 151,197,862 of NC_086446.1, read as the reverse complement.
GAAGATAAAAAACCCTCTCCCCAACTTGGTAAGTAAACTGCAGTATTGTACTGTACTGTACATTGTGTTAAACCAATGGGTTGGGTTTGCGTGACCAGCAGTCAGGATTCTAGCGGTCAGGTGACCGACAGTGGCATCCTGATTGCAGCAATCACAACAGGGTGAGGTACGGTATCCTAACCCTCCTCCACTACCCCCTGATTCTGGCCTCGACATTCTCGTCTCTGTGTGCGAAATCTACTCTCCTCCTCCAATTCCTGACTGAATTTTTGCTTTACTGTATTCAACACAGAATACAAAAGTATATTTCATGGAATTTTTGCTTTCACAGGCCCTACACTGTCACAGGCGGTGGCGGAGGAGGAGGACCAGGACTCTATGTCCATCACCTCACTGCACCCATTAAGTAAGTCCAGTCCGGTACATCTTGCCTCTGTAGAGCCAGTTTGAGCAAGGAGAGATTGATTGCTTCTTTTTTTGGTGGGGGCCCAAACCAACCAGTCATTTCAGCCACAGTCGTGTGGCAGACCCTGTTTATATAACATAAGGGTGGTTGGGAGGGCCCAATCACAATTCCATCTTGCACCTCTTTTTTTATTTATTTATCTTTGCATCATGTGATGTTTGGGGAAAATTGTTATAAGTGACATCCTGTCTGCCACTGCACTGCCACTCCTAAATGGGCCAGGTGTTTGTGCCGGCCACTTGGGTCGCTTAGCTTAGTCATCCAGTGACCTCGGTGAAAATTTTAGGACTACAAATAATATTGTGAGGTGTTCAGGTTAGACTGGAAATGAGTGGAAATTATGGTTATTGAGGTTAATAACACTATACAGTAGGATCAAAAATACCCCCAAATTCTGCGATTTAAGCTGTTTTTGAGAGGTTTTTGAAAAAAAGCACCAGGATCCAAAACAAGTCCGAATCCAAAAGCAAAACACAAAACCCGAAAAATTTCCGGTGCACATCTCTAGTTTTAATAAAGTCCAGGAGGGAAACATTCTCCTAATGAAGACACTGCAAGCAATAGGACACGAGGATGTGCACGGAGACTGGAGGGGGGCGAGGTTCAGGGGGAATTTTAAGAAAAATTACTTCACAGAAAGTGCAGTGGACAAGTGGAATAGCCTCCCATCAGAGGTGATAGAGCCTAAAACAGTAGAGCTACAGTATTTAAACATGCATGGAAGAGACATACATAAGGATACCCTTACAAAGAAATAAGGATCAAATAAGGTTTGATGTAAAAAAAAGGTTAAAAAAAAGAGGCAGATTAGATGGGCAAAGTGGTTCTTACAGTATTTGTCATCAAATTCTATGTTTCTGTATGCAGACCCTCCAACATGACCCGCCGCACTGCTCTGTTTCTAGACTTCCCTCTTAATTTATGATTTCCATCACCTGTGTTGAACTAGTTATATGATAAGAAAGCTGTTTCTTCACAGGTGATGGCAATAATAAATTAAGAGGGAAGTCCAGAACCAGAGCATTTTGTACCTAGTGGGGCGGGTCATGTTGGAGGGTATGTGTATTTCCTGGAATGAACCTTTTTTTTTCACATTAATGTTTTTTTTCACAGGCCCTACACTGGAACAGGCCACGGAGGAGGAGGAGGATGATGATGATGATGATGCTGCTGCATTTAGTGGTAAGAATTATTACTGACATTGATCTGATGCCATCAGAGTAGCACTTTTCATCAGATTTTTCTGGCAAATGCGTAGAAATCGGATGAAAATTGTTTTTGTTTGAACTGGTGATATTGCCCATACAGTAGCAACCGATCACATCCCACATTAACATTTACAGTATCTAGTTACACTTACAGACGATAATACAGTACAGTAGGTAATATTTGATTGGTTGCTACTGTATGGACAACATCCTGTTCTAAAAAAAACACCCATCTTACTCAATTTCTCTCTCTCTCTCTCTCTCTCTCTCACCCCTTGTCACTGTCTCTCCATTCATCTCTCTAGATACTGTCAGTGATGAATTTCCCATTAGGCACGAGAGGCACGTACTGTACCTAGTGGCGGCATCTGTTTGGGGGCCTCAGTTGGATGCTTACAGTATGCTAATACTGTCATCCCAAAAATTACCACTACAGTAACTGCTAAATATTTTAAGTGTACTGTACAATATGCACATACAGTACTGTACAGTATACATAATTCAAAAGAAAAAAGAGTTGCTACCTTATTCTAGTCATAATCACCGGCATACGGGTCACTCACAAATTTTCTGATGGTCTCGGTGGGGTCCCTTGGAATCACCATGCCTGTCACAAGCATACCTTTTTTTACCCACCTGACACTGGGCCTGGACACTAGTGTACTATTACTATACTTTTTACTGTATACTGTATCTTATAATATTCTTCTCTTTTACCCACAGACGACGAGCCAGAATACATTTTTGGTAAATATACTGTACAGTAGCAATAGTTGGTACTGTAATTACAGTATTTTTTTTCTCCAACATTATTTTAAGTCAAACTGATATGACTAACTGTATTTTATCTTTTTACAGTCCGTCGCCAACCAGTGGAGGAGACACCTGGTAATAAAATATAAATACATAATGCACTGTACTGTATTCTAACTTACTGTAACATGTATAACACTGAGCTGATCATCTTCACACCCTCTGACATAACCTTACAGTACATACTGTACTTTCTCTCTTTTTTCACCCTCTTCACTCCACAAATGCATGCTGCCTTTCCTGACTACTGATATACAGTAATAGTGTGCAGAGCGTAGCGAGGCACCGTGCCCACCGCATGGCGAGCGAAGCAAGCATAACGAGAATAAGAGACACTATTGCATGATATGTTGTGAATAAAGTTGCAGTACTGTGTGGCGTCATTTCAGATTGGGGAATTACTGTGTGGCCATGCCCCTTCCCAGCAAGAACATGCACCGTTTTGGGATGCACACCGAATGTGCACACTGTTGCTATTTTAAACATACAGTAGGTTGGAGGAGCACCAAAATGAGGACTGCTATGGTTGAGGGGTGATGGTGCTGGGAAAGAGGTACAGGATCAGAGGCGGAAATAGCGTCTGTGCAAGGGGGCAGCATCCAAAAACTTGACTAGGGAATCATATTATTTATGGCTGGCTCTGAGTACAGTCCACTATTATTGATAGTACTCCCTACAACACCACCTACAGTACTGTAACCCTCTTTTTTCTGAAGCGGTCATGAAATGTCATGACTGCTAATACATACAGTAAATGTCTACAGTATTTGTACTGTGGTGTTTTATTCCTTTGACAATTTGTTTATGACCTATTGAAGCTAATCTCTTGTACAGTACTTTATATTTTGAATACCAGCAATACAGTATAATACTGTACCTACAGTATACAGTAATAATTGTATAGTATTTGAATGTGACTAAATGTTTTTTTTTCTCCAATATAGTGCCAATGATTTATGGGGGCCCCAGACAGGGGCAAGATAGGTGGGCTGGCCCAGAAGCGGGCAGGCAGCAGCCCACTTATACAAGAGGTAAACTAAAGCAATGTTTAAATTACCTCGACAGCATACAGTAGTGTTTGATTTACTGTACTGACAATACAGTACTGTACATTGTAAATAACAAGATTGTCTAATATAGAGTAAAGTACTGTATTGCCATTACTACACTGTAAAGTATTCAGTATTTGTTTTGTAATACTGTCCTTTTTTTCCCACAGAACAGTTGCAGCGTGCCATTCTGCTCCTGCGGGTGGTGGTCCACCTCTTAGTGGACCACTTTTTTAATTTGTTATTAAGATCATTTAAAAAAAATTTTTTTTTTTTTAATAAATGTTTGTTATTGTACTCCATTGTATAGTATCTTTTTCTACTGTATAAGATAGGCATACTGTACACCATACAATTATCTGGCAGATAATCTGCAAGATCTGGCTGTTTGTAATGAAATTCTCTCGTAATTTAGCTGTGGTGTACCTCCTGAGTGTGCTGGCGTGCTTTCTGGCCAGTTTGGGGTGATTTGGAGCAAGTTTGGTCGGCCATCTGGCCGACATGTGCTGTCGACTGTTTGGCAAACATGTGTTTTCCCTCCAGCATGTGTGTGTCAGGCATTTTGTGTGTGTCAGGCATTTTGTGTGTGTCAGGCATTTTATGTGTGTCAGCCATTGCTGTGTGGTTCCACAAATGTTAGTGTGTCAAAGTGCTGACCACTGACACCACTATTTCACTTTGGACCGCATGCCTTTTGTGGAACCACACAGCCCAGCATGACTTATTGCTGGGCTGTGTGGTTCCACAAATGTTAGCGTGTCAAAGTGCTGACCACTGACACCACTATTTCACTTTGGACCGCATGCCTTTTGTGGAACCATACAGCCCAGCATGACTTATTGCTGGGCTGTGTGGTTCCACAAATTTTCTTGGAAAACAAATGAACATGAGTGTCTTTACTTTAATACTTTTTTTTTTTTTTCCACAGATATCTATATACACAAGAAAAGAATGTAACGAAGAACAAACTACTTTTTTGTTTTAATTAACTTTCAAACTTTATTTAAAAAAAACACCTTTTTTTTCTTCAATAAACTTTTAAAAATAGAAGTTTCCTGTGGTTTTTATTAAAATATGAAATGCAAGATGCCTAACCAAGTTGTTTTACATACAGTATACCACTCTTAATTGAATTCCCATCATACAGTAGTACTAATTTATACAGTACAGGAAGTTGGGAATACAAACATTGGAAACCACGTCATGTTTATTTTAAGAAACACTTTATTTACGGACAAAATCATTTGGAACATGTAACATCACACATACTGTACTGTATTGTAATAAGAAAGCCAACATCACACATACTGTACGGTACTTTAATCAAAAGGTAACAGCACAAATACAGTAACAATATCAACTTTAACATTTTTATAATTTATTTTTTTGTGGTGGTGGTGCGGGGTGATGGTTTTTGTACTTTATTTTTAGGTTTTGCTTTTTTGAATTATTTTTCGTTTTTGTCTTTTGCTTTTTAACACTGTCGCATACGGACACCAGAATAGAGGACTGACAACAGCAGCCCCTGGATGGAAACGCAGCCCAAGGCCCCAGATGGACACAGCACAATGGACTCGGCTGCTACTGGATAGATACAGCAGCGCCCAAAAAATCAACAGGAATAAAAGGGGCAACTTGTACCAGGCCCTTACATTACCAGGAATGTGGTGAGCCAAGTTTATGCACTCCCCTTTGAGTAACCGAGCTGCTCCAAGTGGATTCAGCACAGTGCATGCAGCCCCAGAAAATGTACAGGTCATACAGGTACATTGACACAATTTTTTAGCTTCAGCTGTGTGAAGCTGATGTGCTGAAGCTAGGAGGTAGGTAATGATCTGGTTTCATCATAGTCGAGCTTCCAAGTCATTTTCCTCTTCGTTCTCAGCACAGCGTTTATGGTATCCCTTATCTTCCTCTTTTCTGGATCACCAATCCTCACGCGGCGTTCACACCTAGCCATGATGTCATGTACCAGATTTTTGGGCAGCGGAAGTTTGCCCTTGGAACCATCAAAGTTCACACGATTGGCCCACGTCAAGTATTTGTCGTACCGTACATGGAGCTGGAACAGAGAATATGCATATTTCTGAATATGTCCATTTGAAGCTCTGTACAGATGGTCGTCCAGGGAAGTTGAGATGACAGCCAGGGCAATATTGTTCAGAGAGCCTCCGAATGTATTGAGAAGTGGCCTGTGAGCAGGTGTGCTGGTCATCATTGGTGTTCCTGGCAACAGCACACTTGAATCCAGGCCTCTGCGGTCGTCCAGCCCTCTGCGGTACTCCAGGCCTCCTCTGCGGTCGTCCAGGCCTCCTCTGCGGTCCTCCAGGCCTCCTCTGCGGTCCTCCAGGCCTCCTCTGCGGTCCTCCAGGCCTCCTCTGCGGTCCTCCAGGCCTCCTCTGCAGTCCTCCAGGCCTCCTCTGCGGTCCTCCAGGTTTCCTCTGCGGTCCTCCAGGTTTCCTCTGCGGTCCTCCAGGTCTCTTCTGCGGTCCTCCAGGCCTCCTCTGCGGTCGTCCAAGTCGCTGACTTCGTCCAGTCCGCTGCTGTGGTCCAGGCCTCTGCGGTCCTCCAGGGCTCCTCTGCGGTCCTCCAGGTTTCCTCTGCGGTCCTCCAGGCCTCCTCTGCGGTCCTCCAGGCCTCCTCTGCGGTCCTCCAGGCTTCCTCTGCGGTCCTCCAGGCCTCCTCTGCGGTCCTCCAGGTTTCCTCTGCGGTCCTCCAGGCCTCCTCTGCGGTCGTCCAAGTCGCTGACTTCGTCCAGTCCGCTGCTGTGGTCCAGGCCTCTGCGGTCCTCCAGGGCTCCTCTGCGGTCCTCCAGGGCTCCTCTGCGGTCCTCCAGGCCTCTGTGGTCGTCCAGGCCTCCTCTGCGGTCCTCCAGGTCTCTTCTGCGGTCCTCCAGGTCTCTTCTGCGGTCCTCCAGGCCTCCTCTGCGGTCGTCCAAGTCGCTGACTTCGTCCAGTCCGCTGCTGTGGTCCAGGCCTCTGCGGTCCTCCAGGGCTCCTCTGCGGTCCTCCAGGGCTCCTCTGCGGTCCTCCAGGCCTCTGTGGTTGTCCAGGCCTCCTCTGCGGTCGTCCAGGCCTCCTCTGCAGTCGTCCAGGCCTCCTCTGCGGTCCTCCAGGTCTCTTCTGCGGTCCTCCAGGTCTCTTCTGCGGTCCTCCAGGCCTCCTCTGCGGTCGTCCAAGTCGCTGACTTCGTCCAGTCCGCTGCTGTGGTCCAGGCCTCTGCGGTCCTCCAGGGCTCCTCTGCGGTCCTCCAGGTTTCCTCTGCGGTCCTCCAGGCCTCTGTGGTCGTCCAGGCCTCCTCTGCGGTCGTCCAGGCCTCCTCTGCGGTCCTCCAGGCCTCCTCTGCGGTCCTCCAGGTCTCTTCTGCGGTCCTCCAGGTCTCTTCTGCGGTCCTCCAGGTCTCTTCTGCGGTCCTCCAGGCCTCCTCTGCGGTCGTCCAAGTCGCTGACTTCGTCCAGTCCGCTGCTGCGGTCCCCCAGGCCTCCTCTACGGTCGTCCAGGTCTCCTCTGCGGTCGTCCAGGTCTCCTCTGCGGTCGTCCAGGCCTCCTCTGCGGTCGTCCAGGCTTCCTCTGCGGTCGTCCAGGCCTCCTCTGTGGTCGTCCATGCCGCTGACTTCGTCCAGTCCGCTGCGGTCCTCCAGGCCTCCTCTGCGGTCCTCCAGGCCTCCTCTGCGGTCCTCCAGGCCTCGGTCGTCCAGGCCGCTGACTTGAACCGCTTGGTGGTGTGTTGCAATTATGGTGCGGCAAACTCCAACTTGCCATTCTTCCCTCGTTTGTTCAATGACTTTCTTCATGGCTTCTACCATCTGTTCCTTTATGCCTTCTTTAAGGCCAGCCACATCGGTCTGCAGCTGATTGACCTGTCCACCAACTTCTGACTCCATATTGGTCACCTTACTGAGTAGCTCCTTTAGTAAAACAGGACAGGTACACTGGCAGTCCTGCACTTTGGTGTTCACATCTGTGAAATGCAACCTTCTTCGTGGTGAATGTGTCATGTCTTCTTGTCCAGGGGTGGCTACATGGTCCAAAAAAGAAGCTTCCTGATGCAGCGTGTTTGTCACGTCCTCTAGCACCGGTATTTCCAGATTCATTGGCTGAACACTGTGATCTGCAGGAGATGGAACAATTACATCATTTGCCACACCACATATCAGCTCCAACTTATTATTCTTTGCCTTGGCATTTTTTCGTGGTTTCACCACATTTTCTTTCTGAGCCGCCTTGGCAGTTTTCTTCTTCTTTTGTGGGACTACTGCAGCAAGTTTCGGTGCCACTGATGCGTGGGTTTTGGCACTCCCGTAAAATCTGGTAGTCTGCATTCTTTGTCTTTTGTCTAAAAATATAAAAACCACAATAAGAAAACATGTAAAGCACAGCATGCTAAAAATAGCAAACAACTGTACATTTTCAAATAAAGTGCACAACAGTAAAGTGCAAATACTGTACAGTATTATACTTTTTTCCCTGTGCCTCCCAACATGAACCTCTGCAGGAGGGACAGAATGCTCTGTTACGGACTTCAGTTTAAATATACAGTATGATTACCATCACCTGTGCGAACAACTATACTGTACAGTAGTTACTGTATTTGATAAGATAGGTGTTTCACCACAAGTGATAGCAATCATTCAGTACTACTGCACATAGTACACCGGGATAAGCGAGGTCTATGTACATTACGTTATACCGAGCTGGATCGCTTAGCAACCTGACAACATGGCCGCCGACCGTGAACTCCCAGCACGTGGCAGCGCTCGGATATGTAGTGAGATACAGTATGGCATACATTTCACACTCCAGGGGGCAATGCTGAAGGAGCGTCACAATCCCCTAGCTCAATTACATTGGGATAAGCGAGGTCTATGCACATTACGGTATACCGAGCTGGATCGCTTAGCAACCTGACAACATGGCCGCCGACCGTGAACTCCCAGCACGTGGCAGCGCTCGGATATGTAGTGAGATACAGTATGACATACATTTCACAGTTCAGGGGGCAATGCTGAAGGAGCGTCACAATCCCCCTAGCTTAATTACACCGGGATAAGCGAGGTCTATGCACATTACGGTATACCGAGCTGGATCGCTTAGCAACCTGACAACATGGCCGCCGACCGTGAACTCCCAGCACGTGGCAGCGCTCGGATATGTAGTGAGATACAGTATGGCATACATTTCACACTCCAGGGGGCAATGCTGAAGGAGCGTCACAATCCCCTAGCTCAATTACACTGGGATAAGCGAGGTCTATGCACATTACGGTATACCGAGCTGGATCGCTTAGCTACCTGACAACATGGCCGCCGACCGTGAACTCCCAGCACGTGGCAGCGCTCGGATATGTAGTGAGATACAGTATGGCATACATTTCACACTCCAGGGGGCAATGCTGAAGGAGCGTCACAATCCCCTAGCTCAATTACACCGGGATAAGCGAGGTCTATGCACATTACGGTATACCGAGCTGGATCGCTTAGCAACCTGACAAAATGGCCGCCGACCGTGAACTCCCAGCACGTGGCAGCGCTCAAATATGGAGTGAGAGATGGTATACATTTTAAAATACACCGGGATAAGTTGTACAGGCCAGGGAGCAATGCACAGGGACATTCATCATTTACGTATATAAATAATTGTAAACCGTAAATGAAAGAATTACCGGTCAAATACTGTATGACGAAACTGTGTCAATGAGCTGGAACAGTATGGCCTGTGAAGAAGTTTTCGAAGGCAGAAACAGAGAGCAAATTATCAGGAGATTTCTGAAAGGTCGGAGAAGATCCAGACAGCAAGTCTGCCTACGAGGAAACAGATTTGCAAAGTGGGTAGCGGGCGGTGACTGAGACGCTCTTTTATTCACATTCAAAAGTACAGTATGCTCTGTGATTGGTGTAAGGATGAATGCGCCTATATTGGCACCAATCACAGCGGTAAGAATTCCTTTTGTGTGAATGTGAATAAAAGAGCGTCTCAGTCACCGCCCCGCTACCCACTTTGCAAAGCTGTTTCCTCGTAAGCAGACTTGCTGTGTGGATCTTCTCCGACCTTTCAGAAATCTCCTGATAATTTGCTCTCTGTTTCTGCCTTCGAAAACTTCTTCACAGGCCATACTGTTCCAGCTCATTGACACAGTTTCGTCATACAGTATTTGACCGGTAATTCTTTCATTTACGGTTTACAATTATTTATATACGTAAATGATGAATGTCCCTGTGCATTGCTCCATGGCCTGTACAACTTATCCCGGTGTATTTTAAAATGTATACCATCTCTCACTCCATATTTGAGCGCTGCCACGTGCTGGGAGTTCACGGTCGGCGGCCATTTTGTCAGGTTGCTAAGCGATCCAGCTCGGTATACCGTAATGTGCATAGACCTCGCTTATCCCGGTGTAATTGAGCTAGGGGATTGTGACGCTCCTTCAGCATTGCCCCCTGGACTGTGAAATGTATGTCATACTGTATCTCACTACATATCCGAGCGCTGCCACGTGCTGGGAGTTCACGGTCGGCGGCCATTTTGTCAGGTTGCTAAGCGATCCAGCTCGGTATACCGTAATGTGCATAGACCTCGCTTATCCCGGTGTAATTAAGCTAGGGGGATTGTGACGCTCCTTCAGCATTGCCCCCTGAACTGTGAAATGTATGTCATACTGTATCTCACTACATATCCGAGCGCTGCCACGTGCTGGGAGTTCACGGTCGGCGGCCATTTTGTCAGGTTGCTAAGCGATCCAGCTCGGTATACCGTAATGTGCATAGACCTCGCTTATCCCAATGTAATTGAGCTAGGGGATTGTGACGCTCCTTCAGCATTGCCCCCTGGACTGTGAAATGTATGTCATACTGTATCTCACTACATATCCGAGCGCTGCCACGTGCTGGGAGTTCACGGTCGGCGGCCATGTTGTCAGGTTGCTAAGCGATCCAGCTTGGTATACCGTAATGTGCATAGACCTCGCTTATCCCAGTGTAATTGAGCTAGGGGATTGTGACGCTCCTTCAGCATTGCCCCCTGGACTGTGAAATGTATGCCATACTGTATCTCACTACATATCCGAGCGCTGCCACGTGCTGTGGGTTCACGGTCGGTGGCCATTTTTAGTGTGCATAGAACTCGCTTATCCACATAGGCCCCTGTGTTTTTAACTACTATATTGAGATGCACATTTCTAGGCCTACAGTATTTAATATACAGTAAGCAGCATTGTTGTTAGGCAATAATTGAAGAATTTACATACAGTACTGACATGTACTGTATGTAATGCTTGTACATCATGTCAGTCGACCCTTATGCTGTACACTACTGTAAGTCTCACAGGGCCCATGCACTTCCAAGGAGGGTTATTTACTGTACTGTATCTGTTTCATACAGGAAACTAATTGCAGTCCATAACACTGAAGTGGTATTTTCAGTACTGTACAGTATACAATACTTAAATTTGAACATCAGGTACTGGATAGTAAACATGTACAGTATTAACTTCTATCATAAAACTCTTATGCATTTTCAGATGTGTAAATTTTAGACTACAGTATTCACAAATGTTTTCTCTCCATACAGGAATTATAGTTGGACAACATGCCAGTAACTATCAACAAAACGATGAGCAAGATAATCGCCAACATGAAAAAAGAAAATAAAACCATCAAAGAGATCCATGCATGGCTCAAGGAAAGTGGCATTATAGTCACTTTAGAAACGGTGCGCTATCATGCATTCGAGAGAACAACGCCCAGATTTGTATTTCCTACAAAATGCACATGGTACGTACTGTACACTACTGTAATGTTTAAATGACTTGCTTTATACCATAAACAATTTTTTTGAAATAAAATAAAAACTTCATCAATTGTAACTGTGATTGTGCTGTTCATGAATTCATATTTTTCATACTGTATTGTACTGTAGGAGAGTGCAACAAATTGTGGAGGAACTAACTCGTGAGGATGATGAGCGTACTGCTCTGCAAATAAAACGAATTCTCCATTCCAAGTATGACCTGGACATATCGGCCACCAGCATCAGAAGGATGCGACGGAAAATGGGATGGACCTTTGGCGCAACAAGGTAAAATACTGAAAGCAGTATAAACCATACAGTAAATGCACTGTTAATAATCCCTTGATACGTGATATAATAATGCCATAAATCATTATACAGAGTGTGTACTTTATACTATATACAGTATGTGTGTGTGTATATACTGTATATATTCTATCCCAAAAGAGATACCTACTGTATAGGCACTCAGAGACAGCAATGAAGCATTGCCGGCTTATTGTGATGATTACATACTGTATACTGTGTGTGTGTGTTTGTGTGTATGTACAGTATGTATATATATATTACTCTGTATGTAACTTAATGTACTGTATGTACAGTTTAATGTATACAGTAGGTATATAATACAGTATACTGCACATACAGTCTACTGTATATACAGTAATCTGTAAATCTGTAATTTCATAACTGTATCTGATTTCATTATTTTTGGCTCTTCACAGGATATCTCCAATGATAAGAGATGTGAATAAAGAAAAGAGAGTGGAACAGGCACGGCGATGGATTGAGAGTGGTGAAACATTTGATGATGTCATTTTCACAGATGAATCGTCTGTTGCCCTTGAGCGGTTCTCCAGAATGTCATTCAGGAAACGTAACCATATCTCTTTAAAACCACGCCCAAAGCATCCATTGAAAGTCCATGTATGGGGAGGCATATCACGATTAGGAGCTGGTCCCCTATTATTTTTCGAAGGTACAGTACTATACTTTATTCTGTGCCTGTGTTCTGTAAAAATACATGTTGTACTGTAGAGTACATGTAACTGCACAATAAAAGGAGTTGCTTATTAATGAACAACATTTTTTGATTTCTGTAGGAATCATGGATAAGAAATTTTTCCAAGAAACAATAGTAGAGGAATGTATGGTGCCATTTGTGAATAAATATTACCCAACTCACCATAGGATATTCCAAGACAATGATCCTAAACACTCCGCCTCAGCCAAATTTATGGAAGAGAAAGGTACAGTATGAATTGGGAACGCACACCACCAGAGTGAGTATTCTTTCAACAGTGTACAAGTAAAATTTTGGATAGCACTCTAGTACTGTAAAAAAAAATTTTGTTTAATAAACAGTACAATATTGTATGTTTAATTTTCTCTATTTACTGTAATGTAATTAATTTTTTCTATACGCTTTTTTTTTATTTTTATATAGATCATCAGACATGAACCCAATCGAATTAGTGTGGGCTCAATTGAAGAGGTACGTTAGGAGTGTTGCAAAGCCAACAACAAAACAGCAACTGGTGGATGGGATAAAGAAATTTTGGCTAGAAGTACTCACACCTGAACATTGTAATAATTATATAAATCACCTGTATAAAGTATTACCTGTTGTAGTCGAAAGAAATGGTCAAGCCACAAATATGTAGTTCTGTACTGTATTTTCTGTTTAAAATTTTAAATTGGTGCATTATTAAAAAAAATGATAAAATTGCCTTTGTCTGATTATTGCATAAACTAATGTAGAATATTATACAGTAGTAATGTTATTGATGTGTATGAACAGTTATTTTCAGTTTTATAAGTCCTGAATAAGAGTACTGTACATTTTGATCAGTGCAGTACATGGAATCGGATGTTGTAATACTTTATTTTTACATTAATATTGATGTTTTTCCAATAAATATTCAATTTTACAGTATGGTACGGTACAGTACATGAGGGTACCTGTACAGTATGATACGTCATTATGGGGGAGAAATACTGTATCCACTAAATGTACAGTAAAATGTTTTTTTCTTATTACAAACACACAAATGCATCTCAGATGGAAATATGCTATACACAGCAGACAGCTTATGGTGACAGAACTTCCCTACTGTATCCCCACCCATAGTCGTGGTATATTTTAGATTGCCTAATGAGACACTCCTGCAGCATTGCCAATGATTCATGTAAAACCTGTGTGCAAACAGTATCTGTATTGAATGCAAAGTACAGTAAGAGTACAGTATACAGTATTATCAGAGCCAAACCTGACCAACATGATGCCCTAGGCTAGATTTTGGCTGATGCCCTCTTGCACAGATGCTACGTAGTTCCGCCTCTAACCCTGCACCCCTTTCCCAGCACCATCACCCATTTTGGCGCTCCTACCCCCTATAATCTAAATAAGAACAATGTGCACATTTAGTGCCAGCCCAAAACAGTGTACAGTATGTTCTTGCTGGGAAGGGGCATGGTAACACAATAATACCCGAAGATGAAATGACACAACACAGTACTGCAACTTTATTCACATTATATCATGCAGTGGTGTCTCTTATTCTCATGACATCATATCATAGTACCACATTACTCCTAACAGTAATGCCCCTTATTCACATTACACCCCACCACATTCATCTTTATTTACATTAGACCACAGGTTCTCAAACTCAGCCCTCAGGACCCCACACAGTGCAGGTTTTGCAGGTCTCACAGAATCACAAGTGAAAAAATTAGCTCCACCTACTGTATGGACCTTCTAAAATGTGTCAGTTAGTAATGAATACATCTGTGCACTTGCTGGTTTACCTGCAAAACATGCACTGTGTGGGGTCCTGAGGACCAAGTTTGAGAACCACTGCATTAGACCATGCAGTAGTGCCCTTTCCTTATGTTACACCAGAAAATATTGTAGTACACCTTATACACATACAGTACAGTAATGCCACACATTAGTAATGCATTTCATATTTAAATTTTCTGATTTAATTTCATAGAGCCGCAGTCACTCACAGAATATAGGCATGTACTGTAGCATCTCATTTTATTCTGCAGAAGCTGATTATTCCCGTTTGGCTAGTTTGCCGCCTCTGTACAGTATATTACAATAGAAAAAAGTTATAGTGTCAGTGAAAAAAGCACCTCATGACAGATACTGTACACAAGCTCATGTCTAAATACTGTATACTGTAAGCAGTGACATTAAGGGGTACAGTACTGTATATGCAATTGCAGTCGAATTCCGGCAGGAATACGGAAAAAATGGACACGGGATCCCCCATCTTTTTAGAACCAGCACCGGGCTCTGCGCCTGGTCCTGGTGCAAAAAATAAGGGGGACAAAAAAGCGTAGGGGTTCCCCATATTTTTTGAATCAGCACTGGGCTCCACTAGCTGGACAGATAATGCACAGCCGGGGGAGACTTTTATACCGGTCCCTGCGGCCATGGAATTAAATACCCAACTAGTCACACCTGGCCGGAGTACCCTGGAGGAGTGGGGGCCCCTTAAATCAAGGGGACCCCCCTCCAGCCACTCGATTATCTCTATCACCCCTGTGTATTGTAGCTAGGGGATTGTGACGCTCCTTCAGCATTGCCCCGTAGCCTGCAAAATCTGTGCTGTTATTTGCTCCATAGCTGAGTGCCTCCTAGGAGCTAGGAGTCACAGGCGGTAGCCATTTCAATTGAGTCTGCCCTGCTATAGAATTGTACAGGTATGTGTACATTACCGTACGGTGCATAGAACCTTTACAGTAGAAACTCTCCTGCAGCTTTGGCCTGCTTTACTGTATGTACTGTAAAACTTGTGTTTTGTCAGTTTGCTATGCGACCGAGCCCGGTGTAACGTACTGTAATGTGCATAGACCTCGCTTATCTCTGTGTATTTTGGCTAGGGGATTGTGACGCTCCTTCAGCATCGCCCCGTAGCCTGCACAGCTTATGCCATTTCTCATTCCATACCCAACTGCTGCCTGCCACGAGGTGGGGGTTCAGGAGGTGGGGGTTCATGGGTAGTGGTCGTTTTGACAGTGTGCTATGCGATTGAGTCCGGTGTACCGTAATACTGTATGCAATCCTACAGTAGCTTATCCCTATCTCCCCTGTGTATTTTTGGCTAGGGGATTGTGACGCTCCTTCAGCATCGCCCCGTAGCCTGCACAGCTTATGCCATTTCTCATTCCATACCCAACTGCTGCCTGCCACGAGGTGGGGGTTCAGGAGGTGGGGGTTCATGGGTAGTGGTCGTTTTGACAGTGTGCTATGCGATTGAGTCCGGTGTACCGTAATACTGTATGCAATCCTACAGTAGCTTATCCCTATCTCCCCTGTGTATTTTTGGCTAGGGAATTGTGACGCTCCTTCAGCATTGCCCCATAACCTGCACAAGGGTTCAGGGGCGGCGGCCATTTTGCCAGTGTGCTACAGTATGTGATCGAGTCCGGTGTACCATAATATGCATACTGTGTATTTTAGCTAGGGGATTGTGACGCTCCTTCAGCATTGCCCCATAGTCTGTACAATCTGGACTATTACTTGCTCCGTAGCCTAGGGCCTCTGTGGGGCAAGGAGTCATAGGTGGTAGCCATTTCTATTCAGTCTGCCCAGCTACAGAATTGTATGTGTACTGTACGGAGCATAGAACCTTAACCTGCATAGAACCTGCACATTATGGTACACCGGACTCGATCGCATAGAACCGCTCATGCAGCTACTGTATGCCCTGGTTTACAGTATGTGAATAAAAAAAATAATAAAGTGTCTGAAAAAAACTAACATGCATTCGTACTTAAGGAATCGAACCCTGGACTCTGAGTATAGGAAACGAAACACTTCACCACTTTGCCGCAGACAAATGTATAAATCCGTTGGTTTTGATTATGCTGTAATGGCTACGGGATTAGGACGATAACATACTGTACAAAATTCCTAATCTTGAGAGGCAATAGTGAACTTGTAACACACATCCATTTGCGACAGTGTACACTACTGGTTTTACAGTACTGTATGTTTTGTCTGCGGGACTTGGACGCTCACATACAGTATTCATAAAGTATTGTAGATGGATCATAAACTGTATGCTGTACTATTTGCGTCGGTGTCGTATATACAGTACTGTATTAAATAATGCAGCGTAATGAGTACAGTATTTACTGTATGCAGCGTAATGAGACGCCTTAGTAAAGTAGTCCTTATTATGTATTTCAGTATTGTATTTTACGGGAGACCACACGCATGCGCAGTGGTGATTGTAAAAAGCGACATCTGGTGGCTGATCGCAGGTATTACACGTAAAGGTAACGCCAAACGTCAAATGTCTGTCTCCGTGCGATTAGATAGCCTCTCTGTGACTAGGCGCGCCTCGCTACGCCCCAGTACGCTGCGTATGGTCGAACGGGACAAACGCCGCAGCCACTCAAGATAAAGGTGGCTACATCTGTATATGTCAGCAGCGCTACTAGTGTAGGGGTATCATGCAAGAGTCTCATTCTTGCGACCTGTGTTCGAGTACCGGCTAGTGCAGAAAAAACACATTTTAAATCTTATATTAGGTATCAAACTAATATGAAATGTATTAGTCTTAAAACATTTTAAGAGATTATATTTAAAATGTTATACTATCTATCAAACTAATAAGAAATGTATTAGTCTAAAAACAATTTAACATGACATATAACCTACATGACCTTCAAGATGACTGGATGCACCACATTGTAGTTAAATATGGCAGTAATACTTTCTTTATACTTAGAACATTTGTTTGCTTGTGACACTAACTTTAAGATCTCATAGCTTTTTTTCTGCTGACAATAACATTTATTAATAATACATCCATGGAGCAAAGAAATATTTTTCTTAATTAGGGAAAGCTATGCAGCAGTGCAATTAGTAAATTTTCAATTAAAAAGATATTCATGTCACATAGTTTTGAATATACATCTATTTTCTTGTGGAGCCCTATAAGCCAGCAGCGCTACTAGTGTAGGGGTAACATGCAAGATTCTCATTCTTGTGACCTTTGTTCGAGTACCGGCTAGTGCAGAAAAAACACATTTTAAATCTTATATTAGGTATCAAACTAATATGAAATGTATTAGTCTTAAAACATTTAAAGAGATTATATTTAAAATGTTATACTATCTATCAAACTAATATTAACTGAATCTGCATAACAAATTCATTAGCACAACTTATTTAACAAATGAATACATCCATGGAGCAAAGAAATATTTTTCTTAATTAGGGAAAGCTATGCAGCAGTGCAATTAGTAAATTTTCAATTAAAAAGATATTAATGTCACATAGTTTTGAATATACATCTATTTTCTTGTGAAGCATTACAAACCAGCAGCGTTAGTAGTGAAGGGGTATCATGCAAGATTCCAGTTCTTGTGACCTGGTTTCAAATCCCGGCTAGCGCAGAAAAAAATACATTTTAAATCTTATATTAGGTATCAAACTAATATGAAATGTATTAGTCTTAAAACATTTTAAGAGATTATATTTAAAATGTTATACTATCTATCAAACTAATATGAAATGTATTAGTCTAAAAACTATTTAACATGACATATAACTTATGTGACCTACAAGATGACTGGATGCACCACATTGTAGTTTAATATGGCAGTAATACTTTCTTTATACTTAGAACATTTGTTTACTTGTGACACTAACTTTAAGATCTCATAGCTTTTTTCTGCTGACAATAACATTTAATAATAAACTGAATCTG
Source organism: Pseudophryne corroboree (assembly GCF_028390025.1). Lineage (NCBI taxonomy): Eukaryota > Metazoa > Chordata > Amphibia > Anura > Myobatrachidae > Pseudophryne > Pseudophryne corroboree. Next base: position 151,179,805 of record NC_086446.1, on the reverse strand, counting down.
CATAACAAATTCATTAGCACAACTTTTTTGACAAATAAATACATCCATGGATCAAAGAAATATTTTTCTTAATTAGGGAAAGCTATGCCGCAGTGCAATTAGTAAATTTTCAATTAAAAAGATATTCATGTCACATAGTTTTGAATATACATCTATTTTCTTATGGAGCATTACAAACCAGCAGCGTTAGTAGTGTAGGGGTATCATGCAAGATTCCCATTCTTGCGACCTGGGTTCAAATCCCAGCTAGCGCAGAAAAAAATACATTTTAAATCTTATATTAGGTATCAAACTAATATTAAATGTATTAGTCTTAAAACATTTTAAGAGATTATATTTAAAATGTTATACTATATATCAAACTAATATGAAATGTATTAGTCTAAAAACTATTTAACATGACATGTATCCTACATGATGACTGGATGCACCACATTGTAGTTAAATATGGCAGTAATACTTTATACTTAGAAAATTTGTTTGCTTGTGACACTAACTTTAAGATCTCATAGCTTTTTTTCTGCTGACAATAACATTTATTAATAATACATCCATGGAGCAAAGAAATTTGTTTCTTAATTAGGGAAAGCTATGCAGCAGTGCAATTAGTAAATTTTCAATTAAAAAGATATTCATGTCACACAGTTTTGAATATACATCTATTTTCTTGTAGAGCCCTATATGTCAGCAGCGCTACTAGTGTAGGGGTATCATGCAAGAATCTCATTCTTGCGACCTGTGTTCGAGTACCGGCTAGCGCAGAAAAAACACATTTTAAATCTTATATTAGGTATCAAACTAATATGAAATGTATTAGTCTTAAAACATTTTAAGAGATTATATTTAAAATGTTATACTATCTATCAAACTAATAAGAAATGTATTAGTCTAAAAACAATTTAACATGACATATAACCTACATGACCTACAAGATGACTGGATGCACCACATTGTAGTTAAATATGGCAGTAATACTTTCTTTATACTTAGAACATTTGTTTGCTTGTGACACTAACTTTAAGATCTCATAGCTTTTTTTCTGCTGACAATAACATTTATTAATAATACATCCATGGAGCAAAGAAATATTTTTCTTAATTAGGGAAAGCTATGCAGCAGTGCAATTAGTAAATTTTCAATTAAAAAGATATTCATGTCACATAGTTTTGAATATACATCTATTTTCTTGTGGAGCCCTATAAGCCAGCAGCGCTACTAGTGTAGGGGTATCATGCAAGATTCTCATTCTTGTGACCTTTGTTCGAGTACCGGCTAGTGCAGAAAAAACACATTTTAAATCTTATATTAGGTATCAAACTAATATGAAATGTATTAGTCTTAAAACATTTAAAGAGATTATATTTAAAATGTTATACTATCTATCAAACTAATATTAACTGAATCTGCATAACAAATTCATTAGCACAACTTTATTTAACAAATGAATACATCCATGGAGCAAAGAAATATTTTTCTTAATTAGGGAAAGCTATGCAGCAGTGCAATTAGTAAATTTTCAATTAAAAAGATATTCATGTCACATAGTTTTGAATATACATCTATTTTCTTGTGAAGCATTACAAACCAGCAGCGTTAGTAGTGAAGGGGTATCATGCAAGATTCCAGTTCTTGTGACCTGGGTTCAAATCCCGGCTAGCGCAGAAAAAAATACATTTTAAATCTTATATTAGGTATCAAACTAATATGAAATGTATTAGTCTTAAAACATTTTAAGAGATTATATTTAAAATGTTATACTATCTATCAAACTAATATGAAATGTATTAGTCTAAAAACTATTTAACATGACATATAACTTATGTGACCTACAAGATGACTGGATGCACCACATTGTAGTTTAATATGGCAGTAATACTTTCTTTATACTTAGAACATTTGTTTACTTGTGACACTAACTTTAAGATCTCATAGCTTTTTTTTCTGCTGACAATAACATTTATTAATAATACATCCATGGAGCAAAGAAATATTTTTCTTAATTAGGGAAAGCTATGCAGCAGTGCAATTAGTAAATTTTCAATTAAAAAGATATTCATGTCACATAGTTTTGAATATACATCTATTTTCTTGTGAAGCATTACAAACCAGCAGCGTTAGTAGTGAAGGGGTATCATGCAAGATTCCAGTTCTTGTGACCTAGGTTCAAATCCCGGCTAGCGCAGAAAAAAATACATTTTAAATCTTATATTAGGTATCAAACTAATATGAAATGTATTAGTCTTAAAACATTTTAAGAGATTATATTTAAAATGTTATACTATCTATCAAACTAATATGAAATGTATTAGTCTAAAAACTATTTAACATGACATATAACTTATGTGACCTACAAGATGACTGGATGCACCACATTGTAGTTTAATATGGCAGTAATACTTTCTTTATACTTAGAACATTTGTTTACTTGTGACACTAACTTTAAGATCTCATAGCTTTTTTCTGCTGACAATAACATTTAATAATAAACTGAATCTGCATAACAAATTCATTAGCACAACTTTTTTGACAAATAAATACATCCATGGATCAAATAAATATTTTTCTTAATTAGGGAAAGCTATGCCGCAGTGCAATTAGTAAATTTTCAATTAAAAAGATATTCATGTCACATAGTTTTGAATATACATCTATTTTCTTATGGAGCATTACAAACCAGCAGCGTTAGTAGTGTAGGGGTATCATGCAAGATTCCCATTCTTGCGACCTGGGTTCAAATCCCAGCTAGCGCAGAAAAAAATACATTTTAAATCTTATATTAGGTATCAAACTAATATTAAATGTATTAGTCTTAAAACATTTTAAGAGATTATATTTAAAATGTTATACTATATATCAAACTAATATGAAATGTATTAGTCTAAAAACTATTTAACATGACATGTATCCTACATGATGACTGGATGCACCACATTGTAGTTAAATATGGCAGTAATACTTTATACTTAGAAAATTTGTTTGCTTGTGACACTAACTTTAAGATCTCATAGCTTTTTTTCTGCTGACAATAACATTTATTAATAATACATCCATGGAGCAAAGAAATATGTTTCTTAATTAAGGAAAGCTATGCAGCAGTGTAATTAGTACATTTTCAATTAAAAAGATATTCATGTCACACAGTTTTGAATATACATCTATTTTCTTGTAGAGCCCTATATGTCAGCAGCGCTACTAGTGTAGGGGTATCATGCAAGAGTCTCATTCTTGCGACCTGTGTTCGAGTACCGGCTCGCGCAGAAAAAACACATTTTAAATCTTATATTAGGTATCAAACTAATATGAAATGTATTAGTCTTAAAACATTTTAAGAGATTATATTTAAAATGTTATACTATCTATCAAACTAATAAGAAATGTATTAGTCTAAAAACAGTTTAACATGACACATAACCTACATGACCTACAAGATGACTGGATGCACCACATTGTAGTTAAATATGGCAGTAATACTTTCTTTATACTTAGAACATTTGTTTACTTGTGACACTAACTTTAAGATCTCATAGCTTTTTTTTCTGCTGACAATAACATTTATTAATAATACATCCATGGAGCAAAGAAATATTTTTCTTAATTAGGGAAAGCTATGCAGCAGTGCAATTAGTAAATTTTCAATTAAAAAGATATTCATATCACATAGTTTTGAATATACATCTATTTTCTTGTGGAGCCCTATAAGCCAGCAGCGCTACTAGTATAGGGGTATCATGCAAGAGTACCATTCTTGTGACCTTTGTTCAAGTACCGGCTAGTGCAGAAAAAACACATTTTAAATCTTATTTTAGGTATCAAACTAATATGAAATGTATTATTCTTAAAACATTTTAAGAGATTATATTTAAAATGTTATACTATCTATCAAACTAATATAAAATGTATTAGTCTAAAAACAATTTAACATGACATATAACCTACATGACCTACAAGATGACTGGATGCACCACATTGTAGTTAAATATGGTAGTAATACTTTCTTTATACTTAGAAAATGTGTTTACTTGTGACACTAACTTTAAGATCTCATAGCTTTTTTCTGCTGACAATAACATGTATTAATAAACTGAATCTGCATAACAAATTCATTAGCACAACTTTATTTAACAAATAAATACATCCATTGAGCAAAGAAATATTTTTCTTAATTAGGGAAAGCTATGCAGCAGTGCAATTAGTAAATTTTCAATTAAAAAGATATTCATGTCACATAGTTTTGAATATACATCTATTTTCTTGTGGAGCATTACAAACCAGTAGCGTTAGTAGTGTAGGGGTATCATGCAAGATTCCCGTTCTTGCGACCTGGGTTAAAATCCCGGCTAGCGCAAAATAAAAAATACATTTTAAATCTTATATTAGGTATCAAACTAATATGAAATGTATTAGTCATAAAACATTTTAAGAGATTATATTTAAAATTTTATACTATCTATCAAACTAATATGAAATGTATTAGTCTAAAAACTATTTAACATGACATGTATCCTACATGATGACTGGATGCACCACATTGTAGTTAAATATGGCAGTAATACTTTATACTTAGAAAATTTATTTGCTTGTGACACTAACTTTAAGATCTCATAGCTTTTTTTCTGCTGACAATAACATTTATTAATAATACATCCATGGAGCAAAGAAATATGTTTCTTAATTAGGGAAAGCTATGCAGCAGTGCAATTAGTACATTTTCAATTAAAAAGATATTCATGTCACACAGTTTTGAATATACATCTATTTTCTTGTAGAGCCCTATATATCCGCAGCGCTACTAGTGTAGGGGTATCATGCAAGAGTCTCATTCTTGCGACCTGTGTTCGAGTACCGGCTAGCGCAGAAAAAACACATTTTAAATCTTATATTAGGTATCAAACTAATATGAAATGTATTAGTCTTAAAACATTTTAAGAGATTATATTTAAAATGTTATACTATCTATCAAACTAATAAGAAATGTATTAGTCTACAAACAATTTAACATGACATATAACCTACATGACCTACAAGATGACTGGATGCACCACATTGTAGTTAAATATGGCAGTAATACTTTCTTTATACTTAGAACATTTGTTTACTTGTGACACTAACTTTAAGATCTCATAGCTTTTTTCTGCTGACAATAACATTTATTAATAAACTGAATCTGCATAACAAATTCATTAGCACAACTTTTTTGACAAATAAATACATCCATGGATCAAAGAAATATTTTTCTTAATTAGGGAAAGCTATGCAGCAGTGCAATTAGTAAATTTTCAGTTAAAAAGATATTCACATAGTTTTGAATATACATCTATTTTCTTGTGGAGCATTACAAACCAGCAGCGTTAGTAATGTAGCGGTATCATGCAAGATTCCCATTCTTGCGACCTGGGTTCAAATCCCGGCTAGCGCAGAAAAAAATACATTTTAAATCTTATATTAAGTATCAAACTAATATGAAATGTATTAGTCTTAAAACATTTTAAGAGATTATATTTAAAATGTTATACTATCTATCAAACTAATATGAAATGTATTAGTCTAAAAGCTATTTAACATGACATGTATCCTACATGATGACTGGATGCACCACATTGTAGTTAAATATGGCAGTAATACTTTATACTTAGAAAATTTGTTTGCTTGTGACACTAACTTTAAGATCTCATAGCTTTTTTTTTTGCTGACAATAACATTTATTAATAATACATCCATGGAGCAAAGAAATATTTTTCTTAATTAGGGAAAGCTATGCAGCAGTGCAATTAGTAAATTTTCAATGAAAAAGATAATCATGTCACATAGTTTTGAATATACATCTATTTTCTTGTGGAGCCCTATAAGCAAGCAGCGACACTAGTGTAGGGGTATCATGCAAGATTACCATTCTTGTGACCTTTGTTCGAGTACCGGCTAGTGCAGAAAAAACACATTTTAAATCTTATATTAGGTATCAAACTAATATGAAATGTATTATTCTTAAAACATTTTAAGAGATTATATTTAAAATGTTATACTATCTGTCAAACTAACATGAAATGTATTAGTCTAAAAACTATTTAACATGACATATAACCTACGTGACCTACAAGATGACTGGATGCACCACATTGTAGTTAAATATGGTAGTAATACTTTCTTTATACTTAAAAAATGTGTTTACTTATGACACTAACTTTAAGATCTCATAGCTTTTTTCTGCTGACAATAACATTTATTAATAAACTGAATCTGCATAACAAATTCATTAGCACAACTTTATTTAACAAATAAATACATCCATGGAGCAAAGAAATATTTTTCTTAATTAGGGAAAGCTATGCAGCAGTGCAATTAGTAAATTTTCAATTAAAAAGATATTCATGTCACATAGTTTTGAATATACATCTATTTTCTTGTGGAGCATTACAAACCAGCAGCGTTAGTAGTGTAGCGTATCATGCAAGATTCTCGTTCTTGCGACCTGGGTTCAAATCCCGGCTAGCGCAGAAAAAAATACATTTTAAATCTTTTATTAGGTATCAAACTAATATGAAATGTATTAGTCTTAAAACATTTTAAGAGATTATATTTAAAATGTTATACTATCTATCAAACTAATATGAAATGTATTAGTCTAAAAACTATTTAACATGACATATAACTTACGTGACCTACAAGATGACTGGATGCACCACATTGTAGTTTAATATGGCAGTAATACTTTCTTTATACTTAGAAAATGTGTTTACTTGTGACACTAACTTTAAGATCTCATAGCATTTTTCTGCTGACAATAACATTTATTAATAAACTGAATCTGCATAACAAATTCATTAGCACAACTTTCTTTAACAAATAAATACATCCATGGAGCAAAGAAATATTTTTCTTAATTAGGGAAAGCTATGCAGCAGTGCAATTAGTAAATTTTCAATTAAAAAGATATTCATGTCACATAGTTTTGAATATACATCTATTTTCTTGTGGAGCATTATAAACCAGCAGCGTTAGTAGTGTAGGGGTATCATGCAAGGTTCCCATTCTTGCGACCTGCGTTCGAGTCCCAGTTAGCGCAGAAAAAAATAAATTTTAAATCTTATATTAGGTATCAAAATAATATGAAATGTATTAGTCTTAAAACATTTTAAGAGATTATATTTAAAATGTTATACTATCTATCAAACTTATATGAAATGTATTAGTCTAAAAACTATTTAACATGACATGTATCCTACAAGATGACTGGATGCACCACATTGTAGTTAAATATGGCAGTAATACTTTCTTTATACTTAGAACATTTGTTTACTTGTGACACTAACTTTAAGATCTCATAGCTTTTTTCTGCTGACAATAACATTTATTAATAAACTGAATCTGCATAACAAATTCATTAGCACAACTTTCTTTAACAAATAAATACATCCATGGAGCAAAGAAATATTTTTCTTAATTAGGGAAAGCTATGCAGCAGTGCAATTAGTAAATTTTCAATTAAAAAGATATTCATGTCACATAGTTTTGAATATACATCTATTTTCTTGTGGAGCCCTATAAATCAGCAGCGCTACTAGTGTAGGGGTATCATGCAAGATTCCCATTCTTGCGACCTGCGTTCGAGTCCCGGCTAGAGCAGAAAAAAATATACTTTAAATCTTATATTAGGTATCAAACTAATATGAAATGTATTAGTCTTAAAACATTTTAAGAGATTATATTTAAAATGTTATACTATCTATCAAACTAATATGAAATGTATTAGTCTAAAAACTATTTAACATGACATGTATCCTACATGATGACTGGATGCACAACATTGTAGTTAAATATGGCAGTAATACTTTATACTAAGAAAATTTGTTTGCTTGTGACACTAACTTTAAGATCTCATAGCTTTTTTTCTGCTGACAATAAATGTATTAATAATACATCCATGGAGCAAAGAAATATTTTTCTTAATTAGGGAAAGCTATGCAGCAGTGCAATTAGTAAATTTTCAATTAAAAAGATATTCATGTCACACAGTTTTGAATATACATCTATTTTCTTGTAGAGCCCTATATGTCAGCAGCGCTACTAGTGTAGGGGTATCATGCAAGAGTCTCATTCTTGCGACCTGTGTTCGAGTACCGGCTAGCGCAGAAAAAACACATTTTAAATCTTATATTAGGTATCAAACTAATATGAAATGTATTAGTCTTAAAACATTTTAAGAGATTATATTTAAAATGTTATACTATCTATCAAACTAATAAGAAATGTATTAGTCTAAAAACAATTTAACATGACATATAACCTACATTTCCTACAAGATGCCTGGATGCACCACATTGTAGTTAAATATGACAGTAATACTTTCTTTAAACTTAGAAAATTTGTTTACTTGTTACACTAACTTTAAGATCTCATAGCTTTTTTCTGCTGACAATAACATTTATTAATAAACTGAATCTGCATAACAAATTCATTAGCACAACTTTTTTGACAAATAAATACATCCATGGATCAAAGAAATATTTTTCTTAATTAGGGAAAGCTATGCCGCAGTGCAATTAGTACATTTTCAATTAAAAAGATATTCATGTCACATAGTTTTGAATATACATCTATTTTCTTATGGAGCATTACAAACCAGCAGCGTTAGTAGTGTAGGGGTATCATGCAAGATTCCCATTCTTGCGACCTGGGTTCGAGTCTCGGCTAGCGCAGAAAAAAATATATTTTAAATCTTATATTAGGTATCAAACTAATATGAAATGTATTAGTCTTAAAACATTTTAAGAGATTATATTTAAAATGTTATACTATCTATCAAACTAATAAGAAATGTATTAGTCTAAAAACAATTTAACATGACATATAACCTACATGACCTACAAGATGACTGGATGCACCACATTGTAGTTAAATATGGCAGTAATACTTTCTTTATGCTTAGAACATTTGTTTAATTGTGACACTAACTTTAAGATCTCATAGCTTTTTTCTGCTGACAATAACATTTATTAATAAACTGAATCTGCATAACAAATTCATTACCACAACTTTTTTGACAAATAAATACATCCATGGATCAAAGAAATATTTTTCTTAATTAGGGAAAGCTATGCAGCAGTGCAATTAGTAAATTTTCAATTAAAAAGATATTCATGTCACATAGTTTTGAATATACATCTATTTTCTTGTGGAGCAATACAAACCAGCAGCGTTAGTAGTGTAGGGGTATCATGCAAGAATCCCATTCTTGCGACCTGGGTTCAAATCCCGGCTAGCGCAGAAAAAAATACATTTTAAATCTTATATTAGGTATCGAACTAATATGAAATGTATTAGTCTTAAAACATTTTAAGAGATTATATTTAAAATGTTATACTATCTATCAAACTAATATGAAATGTATTAGTCTAAAAACTATTTAACATGACACATAACTTACGTGACCTACAAGATGACTGGATGCACCACATTGTAGTTTAATATGGCAGTAATACTTTCTTTATACTTAGAAAATGTGTTTACTTGTGACACTAACTTTAAGATCTCATAGCATTTTTCTGCTGACAATAACATTTATTAATAAACTGAATCTGCATAACAAATTCATTAGCACAACTTTCTTTAACAAATAAATACATCCATGGAGCAAAGAAATATTTTTCTTAATTAGGGAAAGCTATGCAGCAGTGCAATTAGTAAATTTTCAATTAAAAAGATATTCATGTCACACTGTTTTGAATATACATCTATTTTCTTGAGGAGCCCTATAAGCCAGCAGCGCTACTAGTGTAGGGGTATCATGCAAGAGTACCATTCTTGTGACATTTGTTCGAGTACCGGCTAGTGCAGAAAAAACACATTTTAAATCTTATATTAGGTATCAAACTAATATGAAATGTATTAGTCTTAAAACATTTTAAGAGATTATATTTAAAATGTTATACTATCTTTCAAACTAATATGAAATGTATTAGTCTAAAAACTATTTAACATGACATGTATCCTACATGATGACTGGATGCACCACATTGTAGTTAAATATGGCAGTAATACTTTATACTTAGAAAATTTGTTTGCTTGTGACACTAACTTTAAGATCTCATAGCTTTTTTTCTGCTAACCATAACATTTATTAATAATACATCCATGGAGCAAAGAAATATTTTTCTTAATTAGAGAAAGCTATGCAGCAGTGCAATTAGTAAATTTTCAATTAAAAAGATATTCATGTCACATAGTTTTGAATATACATCTATTTTCTTGTGGAGCATTATAAACCAGCAGCGTTAGTAGTGTAGGGGTATCATGCAAGGTTCCCATTCTTGCGACCTGCGTTCTAGTCCCAGCTAGCGCAGAAAAAAATAAATTTTAAATCTTATATTATTTATCAAACTAATATGAAATGTATTAGTCTTAAAACATTTTAAGAGATTATATTTAAAATGTTATACTATCTATCAAACTTATATGAAATGTATTAGTCTAAAAACTATTTAACATGACATGTATCCTACAAGATGACTGGATGCACCACATTGTAGTTAAATATGGCAGTAATACTTTCTTTATACTTAGAAAATTTGTTTACTTGTGACACCAACTTTAAGATCTCATAGCTTTTTTCTGCTGACAATAACATTTATTAATAAACTGAATCTGCATAACAAATTCATTAGCACAACTTTTTTGACAAATAAATACATCCATGGATCAAAGAAATATTTTTCTTAATTAGGGAAAGCTATGCAGCAGTGCAATTAGTACATTTTCAATGAAAAAGATATTCATGTCACATAGTTTTGAATATACATCTATTTTCTTGTGGAGCCCTATAAATCAGCAGCGCTACTAGTGTAGGGGTATCATGCAAGAGTCTCTTTCTTGCGACCTGTGTTCGAGTACCGGCTAACGCAGAAAAAACACATTTTAAATCTTTTATTAGGTATCAAACTAATATGAAATGTATTAGTCTTAAAACATTTTAAGAGATTATATTTAAAATGTTATACTATCTATCAAACTAATATGAAATGTATTAGTCTAAAAACATTTTAACATGACATATAACCTACATGACCTACAAGATGACTGGATGCACCACATTGTAGTTAAATATGGCAGTAATACTTTCTTTATACTTAGAAAATTTGTTTACTTGTGACACTAACTATAAGATCTCATAGCTTTTTTCTGCTGACAATAACATTTATTAATAAACTGAATCTGCATAACAAATTCATTAGCACAATTTTTTTGTCAAATAAATACATCCATGGAGCAAATAAATATTTTTCTTAATTATGGAAAGCTATGCAGCAGTGTAATTAGTAAATTTTCAATTAAAAAGATATTCATGTCACATAGTTTTGAATATACATCTATTTTCTTGTGGAGCATTATAAACCAGCCGCGTTAGTAGTGTAGGGGTATCATGCAAGATTCCCATTCTTGCAACCTGCGTTCGAGTCCCGGCTAGAGCAGAAAAAAATATATTTTAAATCTTATATTAGGTATCAAACTAATATGAAATGTATTAGTCTTAAAACATTCTAAGAGATTATATTTAAAATGTTATACTATCTATCAAACTAATATGAAATGTATTAGTCTAAAAACTATTTAACATGACATGTATCCTACATGATGACTGGATGCACAACATTGTAGTTAAATATGGCAGTAATACTTTATACTTAGAAAATGTGTTTGCTTGTGACACTAACTTTAAGATCTCATAGCTTTTTTTCTGCTGACAATAAATTTATTAATAATACATCCATGGAGCAAAGAAATATTTTTCTTAATTAGGGAAAGCTATGCAGCAGTGCAATTAGTAAATTTTCAATTAAAAAGATATTCATGTCACACAGTTTTGAATATACATCCATTTTCTTGTGGAGCCCTATATGTCAGCAGTGCTACTAGTGTAGGGGTATCATGCAAGAGTCTCATTCTTGCGACCTGTGTTCGAGTACCGGCTAGCGCAGAAAAAACACATTTTAAATCTTATATTAGGTATCAAACTAATATGAAATGTATTAGTCTTAAAACATTTTAAGAGATTATATTTAAAATGTTATACTATCTATCAAACTAATAAGAAATGTATTAGTCTAAAAACAATTTAACATGACATATAACCTACATTTCCTACAAGATGCCTGGATGCACCACATTGTAGTTAAATATGATAGTAATACTTTCTTTAAACTTAGAAAATTTGTTTACTTGTGACACTAACTTTAAGATCTCATAGCTTTTTTCTGCTGACAATAACATTTATTAATAAACTGAATCTGCATAACAAATTCATTAGCACAACTTTTTTGACAAATAAATACATCCATGGATCAAAGAAATATTTTTTCTTAATTAGGGAAAGCTATGCAGCAGTGCAATTAGTAAGTTTTCAATTAAAAAGATATTCATGTCACATAGTTTTGAATATACATCTATTTTCTTGTGGAACCCTATAAGCCAGCAGCGCCACTAGTGTAGGGGTATCATGCAAGAGTCCCATTCTTGCGACCTGTGTTCAAGTACTGGCTAGCGCAGAAAAAACACATTTAAATCTTATATTAGGTACCAAACTAATAGGAAATGTATTAGTCTTAAAACATTTTAAGAGATTATATTTAAAATGGTATACTATCTATCAAACTAATATAAAATGTATTAGTCTAAAAACAATTTAACATGACATATAACCTGCACGTGGTACGTACTTGGCGTACACCCACCGCGCTGAGTGTACAGAGTACACACAGCGTGCGCACACACAATTGATAACCTTTAAACCTTGTTAATGATACAATGTAATGATATGATTACACTTTAAACCCTTAACAGCAAAGTACTGCAATGATGTTATACCTTAAACCTTAAGTAGCGCTTACGGTATAAAGTATTATACACCTTATAAAGATAAATACACTCTAAAACCCTTGCAGGAAAGTGAAGACACAACACCGATTTGTAGGTGAAACCACAGGGTTCTAAGGCCACAGTGGGTTATTCCAAAAGGTAAAACAGTACAAATCATACACTACAGGCTAACAAGATAAATCTAAACAGGATAATGGCTACAGAGAATGTACATACGTGAGAATGTTCGCAAGCGCAACCCGGACGGTCCTCCGCTGGTCATACAGATAGCGTTCAGAGTCTTCTGACCGGCCAGGCAACAACGGTCAATTTATACACAACATGCATACACAATACAATGGTTACTGTAATCTCATTGTCCATTGGACACAGGGATGTGTCTTTACATTACAGAAGAGGTCATAGGTTGATTTGAATAGATGGGCGATGTCTTTCCCCAACTGCTCTTGTGGGTGGTATCCTCTGGATTCCCGCCGCATACATAATATACAGTAAATACAGTTAATATTTATATTCTACTTCTGTACATAACTATACGCAGGAACATGCAATCTTTCTCTAACTAACAACGGAATGTTACCCTTAAAATACCCTACAGCTGGATACTAGACATCACCTTCTAACCTTTGTTTTACCCTTCCTATCATGCAAAGGCGAATCCCTTAGTACTGGAACTGTTTAAACTATTGATACTCGCTGATGTGGTGTAGGGGAACTATATCTAAAATGTACACTATTTGGGTTAAATATGTAATGTTCTAATAACCCTCTATGCGTTCACAAACTCTACCGTAAATGCACATACCACGCGCTAAGGCGCATGACCGTGGAAAGCTACTTTACGCAAATTGCGGATATGTGCACGCACGGCAGACTGGGCGCACGCGCAGCGGGCATGTGCATGGGGTTAGTACGTGTGGCATGCATTACAATATTTTTCAACTTTGACAGGTGTAGGGGAGCTATGTGTACAAAATGCACTATTTGGGTTAAATATGTAATGTTCTGATAACCCTCTATGCGCTCACAAACTCCGCCGTAAATACCCATACCACACGCATGATCGCAGGAGCGATCATACGCAAATTGCGGATATATGCACGCACGGCGGAATAAGTGCACGCGCAGCGGGCATGTGTATGGGGTTAGTACATGGTGTATGCATTACAATATTTTTCGACTTTGACAGTCCACCCTTTGGCAGTCAACAATAACTGCCACTATCTAAACATTAAACAGAAAAATATACAATACATATCTACAGATGATTGGACGGTATGAGGAGAGGTGTAGGTGGGAAATATATGACCTAGTGAGATAATAAAAGCATGTATGTATGAATCCATGTCTGAGGGGCATGTATCATAGTGCCGTATATGTTATAGATAAGCTTCAAGGTATTACGAAGTATACATTAAATCCTTCTTATCCCATATTAAGGGTCTGTAAGTGGGCCAACAAACACTACCGAGCTCTTTTCGGCTTCTTGTTCCAACAAATGGGGTGCACATTTAGATGATACATGGAGGGGGAACATATGTGAGTGCTAATATATGTGGATATCACCTGTCGACTATGTGTGTCACTAACTGAAGGTTGTAGAGATGAAGATAAGACACATATGTACAATACATTCACATAACATTTGCGTAATCATTCTTGGGTATTGATCAAAGTCTCTTCCGGATGGGAGTATTTTTGCTGAGGGAAAAACATAGGAAAAACGGGTGAAAGAAACGGGCCGTGGAATTCATTTGCAATCCTTATCACAACATCGTTTCTATAGATGGATCATAAATTAAATCTGCTGCTGTACCAATGCCCCCGCTCCTTAAACTCATCAATTTTGTACTGCGCTTGCGCCGCGTTAAAATTCGAACACACCTAAATATCAAGCCAATAATTATGACGACTCCCAGGATACAAAGGAGAAACTTTCCTACACTCATGATAACATTTTGAGCCCATTCTCCTAAACCTGAGAACAAATTGCGTGGGTTCAACCATGAGACCCAGACGGTCAGTTCATTACTCACAGCAGTCAAGGTAAGGTTGTGTCTCCTTCGGAACTCCCACTTCAACTGCAAGATATCGTCCATCTTTTGATCAATGATCTCAGTTGGGTCATCAGTGCTGTTTGTAATATACGTGCAGCACATCACACCATATTGAGTAGCCAGTGTGACACAGTACCCACCCATCACGGCTGTGATATAATTGAGGACCATCTTGTGCTGGATCAGTTCCGTTTTGTAAGCTTGCAACTCCCTTCCTGTATACCTGAAGGTGTCGTCATATATCTCAGTGCTATTATCTATCAGGTTCGCTAGCGCATGGATGTACCTATAATTTATAATTCCTCTGGCAGTACGGATGATATCTAATGCGAGAAGGAATTGAATCCCGGTGGATTCGTGGATCAAATCAGAGGCTGCGTGCTCTGTCCTATCTATGAGGTGTCTCTTAACGATGTGTTCATAGTGAGTATGGATATAAGGAGCTTGAGCACTGTGGTGAACGTCTTTCATCTTATTATGGGTGATGGTCATTACTTCTGGCAACACTCTTCCAATGTAACACAATCCCTCTGAGTTCGGGGCAAGCCACTTATACGCCTTCCTCCCACATATGAAATGAGCATCATCGGGGAGAACATATGGGACAGAATATGACATTACCATATTGCAAACTTTCCAAGTGAAAAATCCTATCCCTATCATCTGTTCTGTACACATATCAGGCTGTATGATATGCGCACAGTACCCTGGTGATACTTCTCCAACCCGCATGGTCTTACTTCCTTGAGTATACCTTTACCGAAAATACCTTCCACTGTTGGCTATTTGGCGTATAAGTTCAGAGTCTACGGGTATCCTATCAGCTCTGTGCGAAAATGCCATTATTTGGTTATTCCATGTCACCTCCCAATTTCCCGGCTTTTGGGAATTGGAAATGTTGAAACATACTATGGATCTATCTACATGGTACTAGTGGAGCTTCAAACTAGGGGGCCTAGAAATATTAAATTTCTTGTCCACCGGTCTCCCACCCCGTAATTCGAGTACCTCATCTGTTGCTAAAGGGTATGGTACTAATCCTGACTTGCTCTGACCTTGAGGTACTTGTGAGCACACCCAGCATTCTGTCTGGTTTAAGACCTTACCCACTAGTGAGTGGTAATCACTCAATGGATGCCGGTCCATGTTGATATTAATGATGGACTGACATCTCTGTATGCACCCATCCTCAACTATGTTTTCACAATTCCTACAAATGCATTCTTCCTCAGCCAATAACCCTTCACAGTGCCTCCTAGTTTCCTGACTACCAGATCGTTTTCTGGTACTTGCCTTTGCTCGATGGATGTGTTGCTCTTGGAATTCTACAAATCCGTCCTTGCCATCAGAACCCATTCCAGATCCTTTCTCGACCTCTCTGGTACTCTCACCGAAACAGACTGCTCTGGTCAACAACAGGATTAACAGGAAAACCCGGAATGCAGTCTCTTGGGGTAAGTCCATCTTGTTAGGGGGCGAGAAAGGGAACAAGAAGGGGGAGGAAATGGGAGATGGAGAAAATAATAAAAAGGAAAAAGAAAACTGGTACGACAACCGCCTCTGGTCTTGTTCTCCGCGCTCAGGTGCCGTGACAACAGTCCTACCTCTCAGCTTTCCCGGAACAGACACTCCAGTGATACGATGTTCTCTCCGTGTCAGCGACCTTTCTATAGGGAACATAAATCTTGCATTACATTGTGTTTAACTGTTGTATATTATCAGTTGTGTGAAGTAAACCATCCGTGGAAAAATGAAAAAGAGAGAGAGAAAATAATAAAAAGAAAATTTGTCAGATTTGCGTTCACCATCAGGCTGTCACATCAGCATGTCTATCAGTATCTATGCACAGTCTCCCTTCACCAGTATTTCCATTTTCCACCCTTTGTGCATGGCCAGGCACAGTGATGCTGGTGAGATATACTGGGTTTGGGCAGACCTCTGAAAAGACCGAGTAGACATGTGATGTTTGAGCTGTAATTCTGTCAGTGAACGTCAGAGATGAAGATAAAACTTTGAAGACAAATCACAGAGTTTAGTAACAAAGAAGATTTTACAAAGTTTGACATCTGGATTGGGCACTACGGGGAATGATTCCCTAATCAGTCTGTTCCCTTAAAAAAAATTCTATGTGTGTTATATCTCTACTGGGACTATCCCAGCCCTCAATCCAGTGTCTTATCCATTCTAAGTTTATAGGGAACCCGGTATCTTTGAGATAATTTCTTCTACCTGTGATGGACATGCTTCTAAAACAGTGAAATGCAATATTAGTCTTTGTGGGTATTTTAACATATTTTGTGCTTCCTGGGTGGGAGCACTCTATATGTATACCATCTCTAACAAAACTCCTGTTAAATTACTTAGAGGTCACTTCTGCTAGAGAGAGAGAAGCAGAAGTTTAGAATCCTCCTCCTAATCTTCGTAAATTCTGTCAAAAGAGTAAAGTTGCATTTATTCTGTTCTTCCCATTAACCGAATCTGTTTTTCTATACTGTATCGTGATTCCTTACTATATGTCCCTTGATCCTATCTATGTGTTTAATAACGTGGCTTATTTATTCTGTCTAGAGGTCTATATTGGCTATGTGCTCCACTACTCCTACAATTTCTAGCAAAATGTCCTTCATTTTTACAAATGTAACATATCTTAGGTCTTTTGTTACTACTAGGGTTTTGGGGTTTGGGCTGATGAGACTTTGGTGTAAGAGCCTGCATACTTTCAATCCTCAGCCTCTCCTCTCGCAGTTTTCTACGCCTAGAAATATTCCTATGGTGTTCAATTGCGCACTCTCTAAGGCAAGCTACTGTGACCCCTCTCCAACCAGGCAAAGATGTTTGTACTCTGTCCCTCACTGTCTTATCGAGTCCATCCATTAGCGCAGAGACAACCACCCCTCTGTAATTTTCATCATTCCCTGCATCCGATACCCCTATGTATCTATCCATTATGTGTAGGGCCCGATGGAAATATTCAGATGCCATTTCGTTTTCCCTCTGCTTTATGGAGAAAATTTTCCTCCATTTAGCAGTTGTGGGGAAATACAACTCTAGTTGTCTATTAATTCGTTCTATATTTTCCTGATTGTTTCTGTCAGTCATAGGACTATCCAATTCTAATCTACAATCAGTGATTAATTTTAGGGTGTCAATATTAGGGGGTAGGCAGGCTTTCAAAAATGTCTGCCAATGTTGGTTTGTCGGTTCATACACATTACCCAGATCTCTGATAAATTTCTGACATCTGGCTAAATGCTTCTGAGGGTCGGGGAATTCTGAAATGATTGATCGCAGCTCATCTCTGGGCCACGGGCAATACATTGCATTATTCCTGGTGAGGACTACTTCCTGACTATCGGTTCCCCCATTGGGAGTTACAATTTCCAAGACAGGGTGTAATCCTACCGTTCCGTTCCTAATCTGTTTACTGTGTGGTGTTGTTGTTTCTGTGCAATGAACTGTCTCATACTTACCGGTAGCTGTGACCTCACCAGTTCTTTCATTAGGGAATATTATTACTGCGCTACCTGGTTGGACAGGCCCCACCTGAGTGTCCTGCAAAGTGACTGCTTGGAGGAGAGCTGCGATTTGGCTGAATCCTTCATCTTCCTGTGACCTAAAACCTTGGAGAGACTTCAAAACAGGATACATTTTGCAAAAGTTAGGGTTAATACATTGCTCTTTCATATTACTATCATTTACGGATGTATCATTGACTGTAGCCTTCTGTTCCCCTTCGACCTGTGTCGACAATGGTGTGTTTGTGTTCTCATTCCCGCTAGGTTTGGAACCGGTTGCATATGTTAATTTCTCTTGCATATCGCCCTCTTGCTGCCATAAATTTAAACAGTTTGTGTGTCTGACCCTTTTCTTTTGGGACTTTATCAGACATATCCTAACCCTTAAATTCTGCAACACCTCTGGTTCAAAACTGCCTACCCTAGGGAATGGTTCCCTATCTTCCGCAGTCATACGTTCCCATTCATTGCATAAAACCTCTGTGTGTGATCCATATTTCTCACACATTATGTACCTCGCTGACCCTCTGGGCCGCAGAACATCAACCTGAACCCTGGTTGAACGTCCCTTACTTGAGCAACTGGCCTCCAAATTTTGCAGGTATTGCCTTCTCAGCTAATTCCTACAAAAAAACAAAATACTCAATATAAGGCAACGGTGAAAGTTCAACGAGTGCTTTCACCCACTCACGCCACCGTTGGCCAATACTACCATACACTGTTGATAGCGCAGGCAATGTACCCAAACCTCGGGCACCTGTTTAACCTCTATTTACTGAAAGTATATGGGAGTGACTTACCCTTCCCAGTAAATATTGGTTGTTGGAGATTTCCTGAGTGACCAGCGAAACTCCCTTAAAATATTTTATTTTTACACAAATCACGCTTGCGTATGCTACACTCAGCGCTTATGATCCCGCGATTTTACGCAAAGCTCGTAAAAAGGGTATTATGTTGAGCTAAGTATTGCACCCACGAATGTGCGGTCCAATCGCACAGCGTATAGGTAACTGTTACTTATCCGCCGTACGATCAATGGGATCGTTTTTCAGGCTGCGAAACCTCAGCCGGAGCGTATCTAAACGGGCCTATATGGGTTCTTCGCCAACCACCTGGGCTGCGGTATCTAAACAAAAACCTAGCTGACCTTTGGTCTGCAGTACTCTAAACCTTTGCTGACCTTTGGTTTGCGATATCTACTACCTTGCTCTTTTGTACTTTAATCAATGTTAACGTGAGCAAGCCACTCTCACGCCACCAAGTGTCCACTCACCTGGTGTGGTCTCCTACGGGATCCCGAATTCCCTGGGTCCACAAAACCTTTATTGTTTGCACACTCACTCTCGTTCACTCATATACACTTTGGTTTTTCTGTACAGAAAATTAACTTTCATTCAGGTGAACAGCCTTAGTACCAGAGGTAATAAAGTAAAAAAGGTTTTATTTAAACTAAATCTTGGACACTGAGCAATTTGTGCTATTATCGCGTGGCTACCGTTTTGCGCCTAAACTAAACACTGCTATTGTGTAATTTGTACTTAGCGGTTGTATCCTTACCAGGGCCGGTTCTTGGCCTTGTGGCGCCCCGGGCAAAGTATAGGGGCGTGGCTTCAAATGGGGGCGTGGTCAGTTACGCCCCTATTTATGCCCCCAGTAGCGACACTGAAAGAAAAAATAAAATAAAAAAAGTTTTCTTACCATCCCCGTTCCTGATCCAGACCGCTGCAGACCTCCTCCGCCGGCGGCGCCGCTCTTCTCCTCTCCTCTCCTCGATCTATGGGAGAGACATTATTACGTCTCTCCCATAAAACAGCATAGACACTAGAGGTCAATTATGACCCCTAGTGTCTGTGCCACTATGCTGTGCGGTGCGCGATGACGTCATCGCGCACCGCACAGCAAAGGTCCTCTACATGAAGGGAAACTAGACAGTAGCAACTAGTTTCCCTTCATGGAGAGGACCTTTGCTGTGCGGTGTGCGATGACGTCATCGCGCACCGCACAACTAAGGTCCTCTCCATGAAGGGAGACTAGACGCTACGCGTCTGGTTCCCTTCAAAGCGGGGGGCACAGCGGGGCACTGTGGGGGGCACAGTGACGGATTTTGCCCTGGAGCGGTGCCCTCCGGAAGGCGGCGCCCCAGGCAAAAGTACCGCTTGCCCGTGGCAAGATCCGCCACTGATCCTTATGCATGTTGCGTAAACATGCGACCATGCGTATGTCTTTACGTTGCATACGCAGTACCGTACTTTGTCCAAGACACGTGTACAAACCGTACGTCCGCAGTAGTACAAATCCCACACTTCTATAAATGTAAGCGATATTACCTATAATTGTTTACTTAACACAACACAGTATCTTTCTGTATAAACCTTGTTTAACTAGGCCAGACTGTATTTGTATTTTTACGTTTTACTCCCTTAATATCTAGTCTATGTTTTAACTAAATAGCAACAAATTTCTCAGCACAGGTCAAAATGAATCTAATAATAATCAATAATTCAAATGGTATGATTCAGATTGGATAGCTATCTTGCAGAACATACACTGATATAAATATACACATAATTATAATATTATTATATATATTATATATTTATATAATATATATAACTTGACTCTCATAGAACCCCCACACAGTACACACCTACTGAAATGAATGCATTTCCTTTAAAGTCTCTAATTTGCATAACAATGCTGTGTGCTTTTTGACTGCCTGTTCAAGAGGGTTGTTCACTGCTAAGAAAAAGCAGTTACACAGGTTAATTTGCATTTCAATGGCTATCTTATAGCAAGCAGAGTTAACTGAATCTTAGAGAGAAAAAAACTTTTTTTTATATCTGTGTGTACTTCTTACATCAAATATTCATCTTACTATTAACTTTTCACTAGGCCCAGCTGAAACTATTTGTAATTGACTATGGCATGGGTTAAATAAATGCATTGGTAACTCATAAATGGTGATTTATTTTTGACCAAGGAGGGCTGATTATTCCGGGCAGTGAAAATCAGCCATTTAGAAAAATGACCTTCCCAACATGGCTGCTGCTCCTCCCCCTTCCACATCCATGAGGGTTACACAAAATGGTGGACAAGCCATGTGGTTAGTCCAAAATGGAGGACAGACCATGCGGCTTCCTTTGTCACAAAGAAATCACACACCATGCAAGCCCCTGAAGTTATTTTAGGGTTGAGTTAAAAAAAACACTATATCAAGGCTTTTGCAGCAACTTTTAAATGTACGTTTACCCTACTTAACAGATAAGCAATCCAATTTGAATCAAACACAATATGACTCATTTGAACCTTGTTTTGCAACAATATGATCAGATATGCAGAGTACAGGTGTATGCTTGTATTGTGTGCGCATTTGGTGCCAAACAGAAATTCACAGACTTTAAAAATAGCTTTGTATATTTACCTTACGGATCCCACCAGCATCCCTACAAACCATGCAGAGCAGACGCCATCTAATCAGCACTAAATTTAGGGTTTTCAGTGTATCCACCAACCAGGAGAAGGCTTACGTGGGATACTTTCCGCCCTTTGCTGATAGATAAAGTCTGCGTAAACCTGCTAGGCTGCGGGTATGAGGAAAAACTGGACGATGCCCCCAATTGATAATGTCGATATTATCTTAAACCATAAAGCTATACCTCTAGATAAACTTTTACCGTGGAGCCGCTATGGCCGCTAGACTGAATACACGCGCTACGCACTTTGTATGCTATTTGCGTACAGAGTCCCGTACGAGGTACGTACTTGGCGTACACACGCCGCGCTGAGTGTACAGAGTACGCACAGCGCGCGCACACACAATTGATAACCTTTAAACCTTATTAGTAATACAATGTAATAATATGGTTACACTTTAAACCTTTATGCAGCAAAGCACTGCAATGATGTTATACCTTAAACCTTAAGTAGCACTGACGGTATAAAGTACCCGCAGTGCGTACACCTTATCAATACTTATAAACCTTATATAGTTAAATACGCTTTAAACCCTAGCAGGGAAATGAGGACACAACACCGATATGTAGTTGAACCACAGGGTTCTAAGGCCACAGTGGATTATTTCAAAAGGTAAAACAGTACAAATTATACACTACAGGCTAACAAGATAAATCTACAACAGAATAATGGCTACAGTCAATGTACATACGTGAGAATGTTTGCTTGCGCAACCCGGCCGGTCCTCTGCTTATCAGGTAGAAAGCGTTCAGAGTCTTCTGACCGGCCAGGCAACAACAGGCTTTTTATACACAACTTCCATATACAATACAATGGTCACTGTAATCCCTTTGTCTATTGGACACTGAGATCCACCTTAACATTACAGGAGAGGTCATAGGTTGATTTGAAAAGGTGGGCGATGTCTTTCTCAACTGCTCTTGTGGGTGGTATCCTCTGGATTCCCCCCCGCATACATAATATACAGTAAATACAGTTTAAACCTATATTCTGCTTCTGCATGTAACTATCCTCAGGAACATGCATTCTTCCTCAAAGCAACACCAGAATGTTTCCCTTAAAATACCCTACAGCTGGATACTAGACATCACCTTATAACCTTTGTCTGTCCCTTCCTATCATGCAAAGGTGAATCCCTTAGTCCTGGAATCATTTAAACTGTTGATACTTGCTGATGTGGTGTAGGGGAGCTATGTGTACAAAATTCACTATTTGGGTTAAATATGTAATATTCTGATAACCCTCTATGCGCTCACAAACTCCGCCGTAAATACCCATACTACGCGCAGGATCGCAGGAGCCATCCTACGCAAATTGCGGATATGTGCACGCACGGCGGAATAAGTGCACATGCAGCGGGCATGTGTATGGGGTTAGTACATGGATTATGCATTACAATATTTTTTGACTTTGACAGAACCCTAACCCTAATACGAACCCTAACCCTAATATGAACCCTAACCCTAACTAACCCTAACCCTAATACCCAAACTCTAGCCTAACCTTAACCCTAACACTAACCCTAACCCTAATACCCTAATCCTAACCCTAAACCTAATACGAACCCTAACCCTAACTCTAACCTAAATACCAAAACCCTAACCCAACCCTAACCGTAACCCTAATCCTAACCCTAACCTAACTCTAACCCTAACACAAACCCTAACACTAACACAAACCCTAACCCTAACACGAACCCTAACCCTAATACCATAAATTCTAATTCTAACCCTAATACCCTAACCCTAAAACGCTAACCCTAACCTTAATACAAACCCTAACCCTAACTAACCCTAACCCTCATATCCTAACATTAATGCTAACCCTATTTCCCTAACCCTAATACCCTAACCCTAACCTAACTCTAACCCTAACCCTAATTTGAACCCTACCCCTAACACGAACCCTAACCCTAACTCTAATACGAACCCTAACCCTAACACGAACCCCAACCCTAATATGAACCCTAACCATAACTAACCCTAATACCCTAACCCTAACCTAACACTAACACTAACCCTAACCCTAATACCATAATCCTAACCCCAACCTTAATACGAACCCTAATCTAACCATAACCCTAACCAAACCCTACCCGTAACCCTAATACTAACTTTAACCCTAACCTAACCCTAACTCTAACACAAACCCTAACTCTAACACTAACCCTAACACGAACCCTAACCCTAACACTACTCTAACCCTAACCCTAATCCTAATAACCCTAACCCTAACCAAACCCTAACCATACCCTAATCCTAACCCTAAACCTAACCTAACCTAACACTAGCTATAACACAAACCCTAACCCTTACCCTAACACGAACCCTAACACTAATACTACTCTAACCCTATCCCTAAAATGATCCCTAACTCTAATACGAACCCTAACCCTAAACCTAACTCTAATTTAACCCTAACCCTAACTATAACACTAATACCTCTAATACGAACCCTAAACCTAAAACAAACCCTAACCCTAACGCGAACCCTAACCCTAACCTAACCCTAACCATTTGTAAACCTAACCCTAATCTAATAACCCTAACCCTAAAACCCTACAACACTAACCCTAACGCTAATACAAACCCTAACCCTGATATGAACCCTAACCCTAATACGAACCATTACCCTAATAGCCTAATACCCTAACCCTAACTAACCCTAACATAACGGGAACCCTAATCCTAAAGCTAATCTTACCCTAACAGTAATACGAACCCTAACCCTAATACGAACACTAACCCTAATATGAACCCTAGCCCTAACTAACCCTAACCCTAATACCCTAACTCTAACCTAACATTAACAATAACATTAACAATAACCCTAATACCCTAATCCTAACCCTAACCCTAACCCTAATATGAACCCTAACTCTAACCTTAATACCATAACCCTAACCCAACCCTAACCGTAACCATAATCCTAACCTTAACCTAACCCTAACCCTAACACAAACCCTAACCCTAACACTAACACAAACCCTAACCCTAACACGAACCCTAACCCTAATACCATAAATTCTAATTCTAACCCTAATACCCTAACCCTAACCTTAAAATGCTAACTCTAACCTTAATACGAACCCTAACCCTAACTAACCCTACCCTCATATCCTAACCATAACGCTAACCCTATTACCCTAACCTTAATACCCTAACCCTCACCTAACTGTAAACCTAACCCTAATATGTACCCTACCCCTAACATGAACCCTAACCCTAACTCTAATACGATCCCTAACCCTAATATGAACCCTAACCATAACTAACCCTAATACCCTAACCCTAACCTAACCCTAACACTAACCCTAACCCTAACCCTAATACCATAATCCTAACCCTAACCTTAATACAAACCCTAACCTAACCCTAACCTTAATACCATAACCATAACCCTCACCAATCCCTACCCGTAACCCTAATACTAACCCTAACCCTAACCCTAACTCTAACACAAACTCTAACTCTAACACTAATCCTAACACGAACCCTAACCCTAACACTACTCTAACCCTAACCCTAATCCTAATAACCCTAACACTAAAACATTAAAACACTGACCCTAACCCTAATACGAACCCGTACCCTAACACGAACCCTAACCCTAATTCGAACCCTAAACCAAACCCTAATACAAACCCTTATCCCTAATATCCTATCATCCTAACTCTAACCCTAACTAACCCTAATTTAATGCAAACCCTAATCCTAAAGCTAATCTAAACCTAACCCTAATATGAATGCTAACCCTAATATGAACCCTAACCCTAATAAGAACCCTGACCCTAATATGAACCCTAACCCTAACTAACCCTAACCCTAATACCCTAACCATAACCTAACCCTAACCGTAACCATAATACCCTAATACTAATCCTAACCCTAATACGAACCCTAAAACTAACCTAACCCTAACCTTAATAACATAACCCTAACCCTAACCTAACCCTAACCGTAACCCTAAAAATAAGCCTAAACTAAACCAAACCCTTACACAAACCCTAACCCTAACACGAACCCTAACCTTAACACGAACTCTAACCCTAATACCATAAATTCTAATTCTAACCTTAATACCTTAACCCTAACCCTAAAACCCTATTCCTAACCTTAATACAAAACCTAAACATAACTAACCCTAAACCTCATGTCCTAACCCTAACCATATTACCCTAACCCTAATACCTTAACCCTAACCTAACTCTAAACCTAACCCTAATATGAACCCTACCCCTAACACATACCCTAACCCTAACCCTATTACAAACCCTAACCTAACCCTAAACCTAACCTTAACACCATAACCCTAACCCTAACCCTAATACAAACCCTAACCTAACCCTAACCCTAACCTTAATACCATACCCTAACCCTAACCCAACCCTAACCGTAACCCTAATCCTAAACCTAAACTAAACCAAACCCTTACACAAACCCTAACCCTAACACGAACCCTAACCCTAACACGAACCCTAACCCTAATACCATAAATTCTAATTCTAACCTTAATACCCTAACCCTAACCCTAAAACCCTATTCCTAACCTTAATACAAAACCTAAACATAACTAACCCTAATCCTCATATCCTAACCCTAACGCTAACCCTATTACCCTAACCCTAATACCCTAACCCTAACCTAACTCTAAACCTAACCCTAATATGAACCCTACCCCTAACACGAACCCTAGCCCTAACGCTAAAATGAACCCTAACCCTAACTAACCCTAATTCCCTAACCCTAAACTAACCCTAACACTAACAATAACCCTAACCCTAATAGCCTAATCCTAACCCTAACCTTAACCCTAAAATGAACCCTAACCTTACCCTAAAACTAACCTTAATACCATAACCCTAACCAAACCCTAACCGTAACCCTAATCTTAACCCTAACCCTAACCTAACCCTAACTCTAACACAAACCCTAACTCTAACCCTAATACGAACCCTAACCATAACACTACACTAACCCTAATCCTAATACGAACCCTAACCCTAATACGAACCCTAACCCTAACCCTAAATCTTATTTAAACCTAACCCTAACTATAACACTAATACCTTCAATACGAACCCTAACCCTAAACTAACCTAACCCTACTGCAAACCTAAACCCTAATACGAACCCTAACCCTAACCTAACCCTAACCCTAATACCCTAATCCAACCCTAACCCTAATCGTACCCTAACCTAACACTAACCCTAACACAAACCCTAACCCTAACACGGACCCTAACACAAACCCTAACACGGACGATAAAGATACTCTAACCCTAACCCTAATACAAACCTTAACCCTAATCCTAACCCTAATACGAACCCTAACCCTAATACGAACCCTAACCCTAACCCTATTACCCTAACCCCAACCCTAATACCCTTTCCCTAATACCCTAACCCTAAACTAACCCTAACCCTAATACGCAATCCCTCACCCTAACCTAACCGTAACCCTAACCCTAAACCTAACCCTAATATGAACCCTAACCCTAATACCCTAACCCTAGGATAACCCTAACCCTAATCCTAACCCTAACCCTAGCCTAACACTAACCCTAACTCTAATGCTATCCTAACCCAAACTATAACCCTAATACCTCTAATACGAACCCTAACCCTAACACAAACCCTAACCCTAACGCGAACCCTAACCCTAATACTAGCCCTAACCCCTAACCCTATCCCTAAGTAACCCTAACCCTAATCCTAATAACCCTAGCCCTAACACTAAAACTCTAAAACACTAACCCTAACCCTAATACGAACCCTAACCCTAATACGAACCCTAACTCTAATACGAACCCTATCCCAAACCCTAATACAAACCCTAACCCTAATACCCTAATATTCTAACCCTAACTCTAACTAACCCTAACCGTAATACCCTAACCCTAATAACCTGACCCTAATTCTACCCGAACCCTAATACGAACCCTAACCCTAATACGAACCCTAACTCTAACCCTTATACGAACCCTAACCCTAACTAACCCTAACCCTAATACCCTAACCCTAAATCTAATACTCTCACCCTAATATATTAATCCTAACCCTAACCTAACCCTATTCCTAACCCAAACCCTAATACCCAAACCCTAACCCTAACCTTACCCTATCCCTAATACCCTAATCCTAACCCTAACCCTAATACAAACACTAACCCTGTCTATAACCTAACCCTAACACTAACCCTAACCCTAACCCTAATACCCTAATCCCAACCCTAACCATAACCCTAATACGAACCCTAACCCTATCCATAACCTAACCCTAACACTAACCCTAACCCTATGTAACCCTAACCATAATCTAATAACCCTAACCCTAAAACCCTTACCCTAATACAAACCATAACCCTAATATGAACCCTAACCCTAATACGAACCATAACCCTAATAGCTTAATACCCTAATCCTAGCTAACCCTTACATAACGCAAACCCTAATCCTAAAGCTAATCTTACCCTAACTCTAATACGAACCCTAACCCTAATATGAACACTAACCCTAATATGAACCATAACCCTTACTAACCCTATCCCTAATACCCTAACCCTAACCTAACCCTAACACTAACCCTAACCCTGATACCCTAACCCTAAACCTAACCCTAACCCTAATATGAACCCTAACCCTAACCTATACCTAACCATAACCTTAATACAATAACCCTAACCCTAACCCAACCCTAACCATAACCCTAATCCT
Source organism: Pseudophryne corroboree (assembly GCF_028390025.1). NCBI lineage: Eukaryota > Metazoa > Chordata > Amphibia > Anura > Myobatrachidae > Pseudophryne > Pseudophryne corroboree. The sequence goes on along the minus strand of NC_086446.1, from coordinate 151,151,177 downwards.
AACCCTAACCTAACCCTAACCCTAACACTAACACGAACAATAACCCTAACACGAACACGAACCTAACCCTAATACCATAAATTCTAATTCTAACCCTAATTCCCTAACCCTAACCCTAAAACGCTAACCATAACCTTAATACGAACCCTAACCCTAACTAACCCTAACCCTCATAGCCTAACCCTAACGCTAAGCCTATTACCCTAACCCTAATATGCTAACCCTAACCTAACTCTAACCCTAACCCTGATATGAACCCTACTCCTAACACGAACCCTAAACCTAATACGAACCCTGACCCTAATATGAACCCTAACCCTAACTAACCCTAATACCCTTACTATAACCCTAACCTATCCCTAACACTAACCCTAACCCTAATACCACCTAACCCTAACCCTTATATGATTCCTAACCTAACCCTAACCTTAATACCATAACCCTAACCCTAGCCAAACCCTAATCCTAACCCTAACCCTAACCTATCCCTAACTCTAACACAAACCATAACTCTAACACTAACCCTAACACGAACCCTAACACTACTCTAACCTTAACCCTAATCCTAATAACCCTAATCCTAACACTAAAACCCTAAAACACTGACCCTAACCCTAATACGAACCGTAACCCTAACCCTAATACGAACCCTAACCCTAATACAAACCCTAACTATAACCCTAATCCTAACCCTAACCTAACACTAACCCTTATACAAACCCTAACCCTAATACTAACACGAACCCTAACCCTAACTCAAACACGAACCCTAACCCTAATACCATAAATTCTAATTCTAACCCTAATACCTTAACCCTAACCCTAAAACGCTAACCCTACCTTAATACGAACCCTAAACCTAACTAACCCTAACCCTCATATCCTAACCCTAACGCTAACCCTATTACTCTAACCCTAATACACTAACTCTAACCTAACTCTAACCCTAACCCTAATATGAATCCTACCCCTAACACGAACCCTAACTCTAACTCTAATACGAACCCTAATACGAACCCTAACCCTAATATGAACCCTAACCCTAACTAACCCTAATACCCTGACCCTAACCCTAACCTAACCCTAACACTAACCCTAACCCTAACCCTAATACCCCCTAACCCTAACCCTCATATCCTAACCCTAACGCTAACCCTATTACTCTAACCCTAATACACTAACTCTAACCTAACTCTAACCCTAATATGAATCCTACCCCTAACACGAACCCTAACTCTAACTCTAATACGAACCGTAATACGAACCCTAACCCTAATATGAACCCTAACCCTAACTAACCCTAATACCCTAACCCTAACCCTAACCTAACCCTAACACTAACCCTAACCCTAACCCTAACCCTAATACCCCCTAATCCTAACCCTAACCCTAACCCTAATACGAACCCTAATCCTAACCTAACCCTAACCTTAATACCATAACCCTAACTCTAACCAAACCCTAACTGTAACACTAATCCTATCCCTAACCCTAACACTAACCCTAACCATAACCCTAATACCCCCTAATCCTATCCCCAACCGTAATACGAACCCTAACCATAACCTAACCCTAACCCTAACCTTAATACCAAAACCCTAACCCTAACCAAACCCTAACCGTACCCTAATCCTAACCCTAACCTAACCCTAACTCTAACACAAACCCTAACTCTAACACTAACCCTAACACGAACCCTAACACTAATACTACTCTAACCCTAATCCTAATAACCCTAACCATAACATTATAACCCTAAAACACTGTACCTAACCGTAATACGAACCCTAACCCTAATACGAACCCTAACCCTAATACAAGCCCTAACCATAACCCTAATCCTAACCCTAACCTAACCCTAACCCTTACACAAACCCTAACACTAACACGAACTCTAACCCTAACACGAACCGTAACCCTAATACCCCCTAATCCTAACCCTAACCCTAATACGAACCCTAACCCTAACCTAACCCTCACCTTAATACCATAACCCTAACCAAACCCTAACTGAAACCCTAATCCTAACCCTAACCATAACCTAACCCTAACACTAACCCTAACCCTAACCCTAATACCATAATCCTAACCCTAACCCTAATTCCCTAACCCTAACCAAACCCTAACCGTAACCCTAATCCTAACCCTAATCCTAACCCTAACTCTAACACAAACTCTAACTCTAACACTAACCCTAACACGAACCATAACCCTAACACTACTCTAACCCTAACCCTAATCCTAATACAAACCCTAACCCTAATACAAACACTAACCCTAATATGAACCCTAATATGAACCCTAATACGAACCCTAACCCTAATACCCTAATATCCTAAACCTAACTAACACTAACCCTAACGCGAACCCTAACCCTAATGCTACGCTAACTCTAACCAAACCCTAACCCTAATCATAACCCTAACCCTTACCTAACCCTAACACTAACTCTAACGCTACCCTAACCCTAACTATAACCCTAATACCTCTAATATGAACCCTAACACAAACCCTAACCCTAATGCGAACCCTAACTCTGATGCTACCCTATTCCTATCCCTAATACGAACCCTAACCCCTAACCCTAACCCCCTAATAACCTAGCCCTAACCCTAAGTAACCCTAACCCTAATCCTAATAACCATAACCCTAACACTAAAACCCTAAAACACTAACCCTAACCCTAATACAAACCCTAACCCTAATACGAACACTAACCCTAATATGAACCCTAACCCTAATATGAACCCTAATACGAACCCTAACCCTAATACCCTAATATCCTAAACCTAACTAACACTAACCCTAACGCGAACCCTAACCCTAATGCTACGCTAACCCTAATACAAACCCTAACCCTAATACGAACCCTAACTCTAACCCTTATACGAACCCTAACCATAACTAACCCTTACAGTAATACCCTAACCCTAACTCTAATACCCTAAACCTAATACCCTAACGCTAACCTAACCCTAACCCTAACTATAATACCCAAACCCTAACTTAAACCTAATACTAATACCCTAATCCTAACCCTAACCCAAACCCTTATACGAACCCTAACCCTATCCCTAACCTAACCCTAACACTAACCCTAACCCTATCGCTAAACCTAATACCCTAATACTAACTCAACCCGAACCCTAATCCTATCCCTAACCCAAAACCTTACACAAACCCTAACCCTAACACAAACCTTATCCCTAACCCTAACCCTAAAACCCTAACAGCATAACCCTAACCCTAATATGAACCCTAACCCTAATATGAACCCTAACCCTAACTAACCCTAACCCTAATACCCTAACCCTAACCTAACCCTAACCCTTATACTAACCCTAAACCTAATACCCTAATACTAACCCTAACCCTAATACGAACCCTAACCCTAACCTAACCCTAAACCTAACCTTAATACCATAACCCTAACCCTAACCCAACCATAACCATAACCCTAATCCTAAACCTAAACTAAACCAAACCCTTACACAAACCCTAACCCTAACTCGAACCCTAACCATAACCATAACACGAACCCTTACCCTAATATAATAAATTCTAATTCTAACCCTAATACCCTAACCCTATTCCTAACCTTAATACGAAACCTAAACCTAACTAACCCTAACCCTCATATCCTAACCCTAACGCTAACCCAATTACCCTAACCCTAATACCCTAACCCTAACCTAACTCTAACCCTAACCCTAATGTAAACCCTACCCCTAACACGAACCCTAACTCTGATATGAACCCTAACTAACCCTAATACCCTAACCCATACCTAACCCTAACCCTAAAATCCTAATACGAACCCTAACCCTAATACGTACCGTAACCCTAACCTAACCCTAACCCTAACCTTAATACTATAACTCTAACCCTAACATAACCCTAATCGTAACCCTAATCCTAATCCTAACCCTAACTAACCATAACCGTTATACCCTAACCCTAATAACCTAACCCTAACCCTGATATGATCACTAACCATAAAACGAACCCTAACTCTAACCCTTATACAAACCCTAACCCTAACTAACCCTAACCCTAATACCCTAACCCTAATATCCTAACCCTAATCCTAACCCAAACCATAATACCCAAACCCTAACCCTAACTTATCCCAAACCCTAATACCCTAATCCTAACCCTAACCCTAATACGAACCAAAACCCTATCCATAACCTAACCCTAACACTAACCCTAAACCTAACCCTAATACCCTAATTCTAACCCTATCCCTATCCCTAATACGAACCAAAACCCTATCCATAACCTAACCCTAACACTAACCCTAACCCTATGTAACCCTAACCCTAATCTAATAACCCTAACCCTAAAACCCTATAACCCTAACCCTAACGCTAATACAAACCCTAACCCTGATATGAACCCTAACCCTAATACGAACCATAACCCTAATAGCCTAATACCCTAACCCTAACTAACCCTAACATAACGGTAACCCTAATCCTAAAGCTAATCTTACCCTAACAGTAATACGAACCCTAACCCTAATACGAACACTAACCCTAATATGAACCCTAACCCTAACTAACCCTAACCCTAATACCCTAACTCTAACCTAACATTAACAATAACACTAACAATAACCCTAATACCCTAATCCTAACCCTAACCCTAATATGAACCCTAACTCTAACCTTAATACCATAACCCTAACCCAACCCTAACCGTAACCATAATCCTAACCTTAACCTAACCCTAACCCTAACACAAACCCTAACCCTAACACGAACCCTAACCCTAATACCATAAATTCTAATTCTAACCCTAATACCCTAACCCTAACCCTAAAACGCTAACTCTAACCTTAATACGAACCCTAACCCTAACTAACCCTACCCTCATATCCTAACCATAACGCTAACCCTATTACCCTAACCTTAATACCCTAACCCTCACCTAACTGTAAACATAACCCTAATATGTACCCTACCCCTAACATGAACCCTAACCCTAACTCTAATACGAACCCTAACCCTAATATGAACCCTAACCATAACTAACCCTAATACCCTAACCCTAACCTAACCCTAACACTAACCCTAACCCTAACCCTAATACCATAATCCTAACCCTAACCTTAATACAAACCCTAACCTAACCCTAACCTTAATACCATAACCATAACCCTCACCAATCCCTACCCGTAACCCTAATACTAACCCTAACCCTAACCCTAACTCTAACACAAACTCTAACTCTAAAACTAATCCTAACACGAACACTAACCCTAACACTACTCTAACCCTAACCCTAATCCTAATAACCCTAACCCTAACACTAAAACATTAAAACACTGACCCTAACCCTAATACGAACCCTAACCCTAACATGAACCCTAACCCTAATTCGAACCCTAAACCAAACCCTAATACAAACCCTTATCCCTAATATCCTATCATCCTAACTCTAACCCTAACTAACCCTAATGTAATGCGAACCCTAATCCTAAAGCTAATCTAAACCTAACCCTAATATGAATGCTAACCCTAATATGAACCCTAACCCTAATAAGAACCCTGACCCTAATATGAACCCTAACCCTAACTAACCCTAACCCTAATACCCTAACCATAACCTAACCCTAACCGTAACCATAATACCCTAATACTAATCCTAACCCTAATACGAACCCTAAAACTAACCTAACCCTAACCTTAATAACATAACCCTAACCCTAACCCAACCCTAACCGTAACCCTAAAAATAAGCCTAAACTAAACCAAACCCTTACACAAACCCTAACCCTAACACGAACCCTAACCTTAACACGAACTCTAACCCTAATACCATAAATTCTAATTCTAACCCTAATACCTTAACCCTAACCCTAAAACCCTATTCCTAACCTTAATACAAAACCTAAACATAACTAACCCTGAACCTAATGTCCTAACCCTAACCATATTACCCTAACCCTAATACCTTAACCCTAACCTAACTCTAAACCTAACCCTAATATGAACCCTACCCCTAACACATACCCTAACCCTAACCCTATTACAAACCCTAACCTAACCCTAAACCTAACCTTAACACCATAACCCTAACCCTTACCCTAATACAAACCCTAACCCTAACCTAACCCTAACCTTAATACCATACCCTAACCCTAACCCAACCCTAACCGTAACCCTAATCCTAAACCTAAACTAAACCAAACCCTTACACAAACCCTAACCCTAACACGAACCCTAACCCTAACACGAACCCTAACCCTAATACCATAAATTCTAATTCTAACCTTAATACCCTAACCCTAACCCTAAAACCCTATTCCTAACCTTAATACAAAACCTAAACATAACTAACCCTAATCCTCATATCCTAACCCTAACGCTAACCCTATTACCCTAACCCTAATACCCTAACCCTAACCTAACTCTAAACCTAACCCTAATATGAACCCTACCCCTAACACGAACCCTAGCCCTAACTCTAATATGAACCCTAACCCTAACTAACCCTAATTCCCTAACCCTAACACTAACCATAACCCTAACCCTAATAGCCTAATCCTAACCCTAACCTTAACCCTAAAATGAACCCTAACCTTACCCTAAAACTAACCTTAATACCATAACCCTAACCAAACCCTTACCGTAACCCTAATCTTAACCCTAACCCTAACCTAACCCTAACTCTAACACAAACCCTAACTCTAACCCTAATACGAACCCTGACCCTAACACTACACTAACCCTAACCCTAATACGAACCCTAACCCTAATACGAACCCTAACCCTAACCCTAAATCTTATTTAAACCTAACCCTAACTATAACACTAATACCTTCAATACGAACCCTAACCCTAAACTAACCTAACCCTAATGCAAACCTAAACCCTAATACGAACCCTAACCCTAACCTAACCCTAACCCTAATACCCTAATCCAACCCTTACCCTAATCGTAACCCTAACCTAACACTAACCCTAACACAAACCCTAACCCTAACACGGACCCTAACACAAACCCTAACAAGGACGATAAAGATACTCTAACCCTAACCCTAATACAAACCTTAACCCTAATCCTAACCCTAATACGAACCCTAACCCTAACCCTATTACCCTAACCCTAACCCTAATACCCTTTCCCTAATACCCTAACCCTAAACTAACCCTAACCCTAATACGCAATCCCTCACCCTAACCTAACCGTAACCCTAACCCTAAACCTAACCCTAATATGAACCCTAACCCTAATACCCTAACCCTAGGATAACCCTAATCCTAACCCTAACCCTAGCCTAACACTAACACTAAAACGAACCCTAACCCTAAAATGAACCCTAATAACCCTAACTCTAATTTAACCCTAACCCTAACTATAACCCTAATACCTCTAATACGAACCCTAACCCTAACACAAACCCTAACCCTAACGCGAACCCTAACCCTAATACTAGCCCTAACCCCTAACCCTATCCCTAAGTAACCCTAACCCTAATCCTAATAACCCTAGCCCTAACACTAAAACTCTAAAACACTAACCCTAACCCTAATACGAACCCTAACCCTAATACGAACCCTAACTCTAATACGAACCCTATCCCAAACCCTAATACAAACCCTAACCCTAATACCCTAATATTCTAACCCTAACTCTAACTAACCCTAACCGTAATACCCTAACCCTAATAACATGACCCTAATTCTACCCGAACCCTAATACGAACCCTAACCCTAATACGAACCCTAACTCTAACCCTTATACGAACCCTAACTAACCCTAACCCTAATACCCTAACCCTAAATCTAATACTCTCACCCTAATATATTAATCCTAACCCTAACCTAACCCTATTCCTAACCCAAACCCTAATACCCAAACCCTAACCCTAACCTAACCCTATCCCTAATACCCTAATCCTAACCCTAACCCTAATACAAACACTAACCCTGTCTATAACCTAACCCTAACACTAACCCTAACCCTAACCCTAATACCCTAATCCCAACCCTAACCATAACCCTAATACCAACCCTAACCCTATCCATAACCTAACACTAACCCTAACCCTATGTAACCCTAACCAATATCTAATAACCCTAACCCTAAAACCCTTACCCTAATACAAACCATAACCCTAATATGAACCCTAACCCTAATGCGAACCATAACCCTAATAGCGTAATACCCTAATCCTAGCTAACCCTTACATAACGCAAACCCTAATCCTAAAGCTAATCTTACCCTAACTCTAATACGAACCCTAACCCTAATATGAACACTAACCCTAATATGAACCATAACCCTTACTAACCCTAACCCTAATACCCTAACCTAACCTAACACTAACCCTAACCCTAATACCCTAACCCTAAACCTAACCCTAACCCTAATATGAACCCTAACCCTAACCTATACCTAACCATAACCTTAATACAATAACCCTAACCCAACCCTAACCATAACCCTAATACTAACCCTAACCTAACCCTAACCCTAACACTAACACGAACAATAACCCTAACACGAACACGAACCCTAACCCTAATACCATAAATTCTAATTCTAACCCTAATTCCCTAACCCTAACCCTAAAACGCTAACCATAACCTTAATACGAACCCTAACCCTAACTAACCCTAACCCTCATAGCCTAACCCTAACGCTAAGCCTATTACCCTAACCCTAATATGCTAACCCTAACCTAACTCTAACCCTAACCCTGATATGAACCCTACTCCTAACACGAACCCTAACCCTATCTCTAATACGAACCCTAAACCTAATACGAACCCTGACCCTAATATGAACCCTAACCCTAACTAACCCTAATACCCTTACTATAACCCTAACCTAACCCTAACACTAACCCTAACCCTAATACCACCTAACCCTAACCCTTATATGAACCCTAACCTAACCCTAACCTTAATACCATAACCCTAACCCTAGCCAAACCCTAATCCTAACCCTAACCTATCCCTAACTCTAACACAAACCATAACTCTAACACTAACCCTAACACGAACCCTAACACTACTCTAACTTTAACCCTAATCCTAATAACCCTAATCCTAACACTAAAACCCTAAAACACTGACCCTAACCCTAATACGAACCCTAACCGTAACCCTAATACGAACCCTAACCCTAATACAAACCCTAACTATAACCCTAATCCTAACCCTGACCTAACACTAACCCTTATACAAACCCTAACCCTAATACTAACACGAACCCTAACCCTAACTCAAACACGAACCCTAACCCTAATACCATAAATTCTAATTCTAACCCTAATACCTTAACCCTAACCCTAAAACTCTAACCCTACCTTAATACGAACCCTAAACCTAACTAACCCTAACCCTCATATCCTAACCCTAACGCTAACCCTATTACTCTAACCCTAATACACTAACTCTAACCTAACTCTAACCCTAACCCTAATATGAATCCTACCCCTAACACGAACCCTAACTCTAACTCTAATACGAACCCTAATACGAACCCTAACCCTAATATGAACCCTAACCCTAACTAACCCTAATACCCTGACCCTAACCCTAACCTAACCCTAACACTAAACCTAACCCTAATACACCCCTAATCCTAACCCTAACCCTAATACGAACCCTAACCCTAACCTAACCCTAACCTTAATACCATAACCCTAACTCTAACCAAACCCTAACTGTAACACTAATCCTAACCCTAACCCTAACACTAACACTAACCATAACCCTAATACCCCCTAATCCTATCCCCAACCGTAATATGAACCCTAACCATAACCTAACCCTAACTCTAACCTTAATACCAAAACCCTAACCCTAACCAAACCCTAACCAAACCCTAATCCTAACCCTAACCTAACCCTAACTCTAACACAAACCCTAACTCTAACACTAACCCTAACACGAACCCTAACACTAACACTACTCTAACCCTAATCCTAATAACCCTAACCATAACATTATAACCCTAAAACACTGTACCTAACCGTAATATGAACCCTAACCCTAATACGAACCCTAACCCTAATACAAGCCCTAACCGTAACCCTAATCCTAACCCTAACCTAACCCTAACCCTTACACAAACCCTAACACTAACACGAACCCTAACCCTAACACGAACCGTAACCCTAATACCCGCTAATCCTAACCCTAACCCTAATACGAACCCTAACCCTAACCTAACCCTCACCTTAATACCATAACCCTAACCAAACCCTAACTGAAACCCTAATCCTAACCCTAACCCTAACCTAACCCTAACACTAACCCTAACCCTAACCCTAATACCATAATCCTAACCCTAACCCTAACCCTAATTCCCTAACCCTAACCAAACCCTAACCGTAACCCTAATCCTAACCCTAATCCTAACCCTAACCCTAACTCTAACACAAACTCTAACTCTAACACTAACCCTAACACGAACCATAACCCTAACACTACTCTAACCCTAACCCTAATCCTAATACAAACCCTAACCCTAATACGAACACTAACCCTAATATGAACCCTAACCCTAATATGAACCCTAATACGAACCCTAACCCTAATACCCTAATATCCTAAACCTAACTAACACTAACCCTAACGCGAACCCTAACCCTAATGCTACGCTAACCCTAACCCAACCCTAACCCTAATCATAACCCTAACCCTTACCTAACCCTAACACTAACTCTAATGCTACCCTAACCCTAACTATAACCCTAATACCTCTAATATGAACCCTAACACAAACCCTAACCCTAATGCGAACCCTAACTCTAATGCTACCCTATTCCTATCCCTAATACGAACCCTAACCCCTAACCCTAACCCCCTAATAACCTAGCCCTAACCCTAAGTAACCCTAACCCTAATCCTAATAACCATAACCCTAACACTAAAACCCTAAAACACTAACCCTAACCCTAATACAAACCCTAACCCTAATACGAACACTAACCCTAATATGAACCCTAACCCTAATATGAACCCTAATACGAAACCTAACCCTAATACCCTAATATCCTAAACCTAACTAACACTAACCCTAACGCAAACCCTAACCCTAATGCTACGCTAACCCTAATACAAACCCTAACCCTAATACGAACCCTAACTCTAACCCTTATACGAACCCTAACCATAACTAACCCTTACAGTAATACCCTAACCCTAACTCTAATACCCTAAACCTAATACCCTAACGCTAACCTAACCCTAACCCTAACTATAATACCAAACCCTAACTTAAACCTAATACTAATACCCTAATCCTAACCCTAACCCAAACCCTTATACGAACCCTAACCCTATCCCTAACCTAACCCTAACACTAACCCTAACCCTATCGCTAAACCTAATACCCTAACACTAACTCAACCCGAACCCTAACCCTAATCCTATCCCTAACCCAAAACCTTACACAAACCCTAACCCTAACACAAACCTTATCCCTAACCCTAACCCTAAAACCCTAACAGCATAACCCTAACCCTAATATGAACCCTAACCCTAATATGAGCCCTAACCCTAACTAACCCTAACCCTAATACCCTAACCCTAACCTAACCCTAACCCTTATACTAACCCTAAACCTAATACCCTAATACTAACCCTAACCCTAACCCTAATACGAACCCTAACCCTAACCTAACCCTAAACCTAACCTTAATACCATAACCCTAACCCTAACCCAACCATAACCATAACCCTAATCCTAAACCTAAACTAAACCAAACCCTTACACAAACCCTAACCCTAACTCGAACCCTAACCATAACCATAACACGAACCCTTACCCTAATATAATAAATTCTAATTATAACCCTAATACCCTAACCCTAACCCTATTCCTAACCTTAATACGAAACCTAAACCTAACTAACCCTAATGCTCATATCCTAACCCTAACGCTAACCCAATTACCCTAACCCTAATACCCTAACCCTAACCTAACTCTAACCCTAACCCTAATGTAAACCCTACCCCTAACACGAACCCTAACTCTGATATGAACCCTAACTAACCCTAATACCCTAACCCTAACCTAACCCTAACCCTAACCCTAAAACCCTAATACGAACCCTAACCCTAATACGTACCGTAACCCTAACCTATCCCTAACCCTAACCTTAATACTATAACTCTAACCCTAACCAAACCCTAATCGTAACCCTAATCCTAACCCTAACCCTAACTAACCATAACCGTAATACCCTAACCATAATAACCTAACCCTAACCTTGATATGATCACTAACCATAAAACGAACCCTAACTCTAACCCTTATACGAACCCTAACCCTAACTAACCCTAACCCTAATACCCTAACCCTAATATCCTAACCCTAACCCAAACCATAATACCCAAACCCTAACCCTAACTTATCCCAAACCCTAATACCCTAATCCTAACCCTAACCCTAATACGAACCAAAACCCTATCCATAACCTAACCCTAACACTAACCCTAAACCTAACCCTAATACCCTAATTCTAACCCTATCCCTATCCCTAATACGAACCAAAACCCTATCCATAACCTAACCCTAACACTAACCCTAACCCTATGTAACCCTAACCCTAATCTAATAACCCTAACCCTAAAACCCTATAACCCTAACCCTAACGCTAATACAAACCCTAACCCTGATATGAACCCTAACCCTAATACGAACCATAACCCTAATAGCCTAATACCCTAACCCTAACTAACCCTAACATAACGGGAACCCTAATCCTAAAGCTAATCTAACCCTAACAGTAATACGAACCCTAACCCTAATACGAACACTAACCCTAATATGAACCCTAACCCTAACTAACCCTAACCCTAATACCCTAACTCTAACCTAACCTTAACAATAACACTAACAATACCCTAATACCTTAATCCTAACCCTAACCCTAATACGAACCCTAACCCTAACTCTAACCTTAATACCATAACCCTAACCCAACCCTAACCGTAACCATAATCCTAACCTTAACCTAACCCTAACCCTAACACAAACCCTAACCCTAACCCTAACACTAACACAAACCCTAACCCTAACACGAACCCTAACCCTAATACCATAAATTCTAATTCTAACCCTAATACCCTAACTCTAACCCTAAAGCGCTAACTCTAACCTTAATACGAACCCTAACCCTAACTAACCCTAACCCTCATATCCTAACCATAACGCTAACCCTATTACCCTAACCCTAATGCCCTAACCCTCACCTAACTATAACCCTAACCCTAATATGTACCCTACCCCTAACATGAACCCTAACTCTAATACGAACCCTAACCCTAATATGAACCCTAACCCTAATATGAACCCTAACCATAACTAACCCTAATACCCTAACCCTAACCTAATCCTAACACTAACCCTAACCCTAATACCATAATCCTAACCTTAATACGAACCTTAACCTAACCCTAACCTTAATACCATAACCATAACCCTCACCAAACCCTACCCGTAACCCTAATACTAACCCTAACCCTAACCCTAACTCTAACACAAACCCTAACTCTAACACTAATCCTAACACGAACCCTAACCCTAACACTACTCTAACCCTAACCCTAATCCTAATAACCCTAACCCTAACACTAAAACATTAAAACACTGACCCTAACCCTAATACGAACCCTAACACGAACCCTAACCCTAATTCGAACCCTAAACCAAACCCTAATACGAACCCTTATCCCTAATAACCTATCATCCTAACTCTAACCCTAACTAACCCTAACGTAATGCGAACCCTAATCCTAAAGCTAATCTAAACCTAACCCTCATATGAATGCTAACCCTAATATGAACCCTAACCCTAATAAGAACCCTGACCCTAATATGAACCCTAACCCTAACTAACCCTAACCCTAACACACTAACCATAACCTAACCCTAACCGTAACCATAATACTCTAATACTAATCCTAACCCTAATACGAACCCTAAAACTAACCTAACCCTAACCTTAATAACATAACCCTAACCCTAACCCAACCCTAACCGTAACCCTAAAACTAAGCCTAAACTAAACCAAACCCTTACACAAACCCTAACCCTAACACGAACCCTAACCTTAACACGAACCCTAACCCTAATACCATAAATTCTAATTCTAACCCTGATACCCTAACCCTAACCCTAAAACGCTAACTCTAACCTTAATACGAACCCTAACCCTAACTAACCCTACCCTAATATCCTAACCATAACGCTAACCCTATTACCCTAACCTTAATACCCTAACCCTCACCTAACTGTAAACCTAACCCTAATATGTACCCTACCCCTAACATGAACACTAACCCTTACAGTAATACGCTAACCCTAACTCTAATACCCTAAACCTAATACCCTAACGCTAACCTAACCCTAACCCTAACTATAATACCCAAACCCTAACTTAAACCTAATACTAATACCCTAATCCTAACCCAAACCCTTATACGAACCCTAACCCTATCCCTAACCTAACCCTAACACTAACCCTAACCCTATCGCTAAACCTAATACCCTAACACTAACTCAACCCGAACCCTAACCCTAATCCTATCCCTAACCCAAAACCTTACACAAACCCTAACCCTAACACAAACCTTATCCCTAACCCTAACCCTAAAACCCTAACAGCATAACCCTAACCCTAATATGAACCCTAACCCTAATATGAACCCTAACCCTAACTAACCCTAACCCTAATACCCTAACCCTAACCTAACCCTAACCCTTATACTAACCCTAAACCTAATACCCTAATACTAACCCTAACCCTAATACGAACCCTAACCCTAACCTAACCCTAAACCTAACCTTAATACCATAACCCTAACCCAACCATAACCATAACCCTAATCCTAAACCTAAACTAAACCAAACCCTTAGACAAACCCTAACCCTAACTCGAACCCTAACCATAACCATAACACGAACCCTTACCCTAATATAATAAATTCTAATTCTACCCCTAATACTAACCCTAACCCTATTCCTAACCTTAATACGAAACCTAAACCTAACTAACCCTAACACTCATATCCTAACGCTAACCCAATTACCCTAACCCTAATACCCTTAACCCTAACCTAACTCTAACCCTAACCCTAATATAAACCCTACCCCTAACACGAACCCTAACTCTGATATGAACCCTAACTAACCCTAATACCCTAACCCTAACCTAACCCTAACCCTAACCCTAAAACCCTAATACGAACCCTAACCCTAATACGTACCGTAACCCTAACCTAACCCTAACCCTAACCTTAATACTATAACTCTAACCCTAACCAAACCCTAATCGTAACCCTAATCCTAACCCTAACCCTAACTAACCATAACCGTAATACCCTAACCCTAATAACCTAACCCTAACCCTGATATGATCACTAACCATAAAACGAACCCTAACTCTAACCCTTATACGAACCCTAACCCTGACTAACCCTAACCCTAATACCCTAACCCTAATATCCTAACCCTAACCCTAACCCAAACCATAATACCCAAACCCTAACCCTAACTTATCCCAAACCCTAATACCCTAATCCTAACCCTAACCCTAATACGAACCAAAACCCTATCCATAACCTAACCCTAACACTTACCCTAAACCTAACCCTAATACCCTAATTCTAACCCTATCCCTATCCCTAATACGAACCAAAACCCTATCCATAACCTAACCCTAACACTAACCCTATGTAACCCTAATCCTAATCTAATAACCCTAACCCTAAAACCCTATAACCCTAACCCTAACGCTAATACAAACCCTAACCCTGATATGAACCCTAACCCTAATACGAACCATAACCCTAATAGCCTAATACCCTAACCCTAACTAACCCTAACATAACGGGAACCCTAATCCTAAAGCTAATCTAACCCTTACAGTAATACGAACCCTAACCCTAATACGAACACTAACCCTAATATGAACCCTAACCCTAACTAACCCTAACCCTAATACCCTAACTCTAACCTAACCTTAATAATAACACTAACAATACCCTAATAACTTAATCCTAACCCTAATACGAACCCTAACCCTAACTCTAACCTTAATACCATAACCCTAACCCAACCCTAACCGTAACCATAATCCTAACCTTAACCTAACCCTAACCCTAACACAAACCCTAACCCTAACACTAACACAAACCCTAACCCTAACACGAACCCTAACCCTAATACCATAAATTCTAATTCTAACCCTAATACCCTAACTCTAACCCTAAAACGCTAACTCTAACCTTAATACGAACCCTAACCCTAACTAACCCTAACCCTCATATCCTAACCATTACGCTAACCCTATTACCCTAACCCTAATGCCCTAACCCTCACCTAACTATAACCCTAACCCTAATATGTACCCTACCCCTAACATGAACCCTAACCCTAACTCTAATACGAACCCTAACCCTAATATTAACCCTAACCCTAATATGAACCCTAACCATAACTAACCCTAATACCCTAACCCTAACCTAATTCTAACACTAACCCTAACCCTAATACCATAATCCTAACCCTAACCCTAATACGAACCTTAACCTAACCCTAACCTTAATACCATAACCATAACCCTCACCAAACCCTACCCGTTACCCTAATACTAACCCTAACCCTAACCCTAACTCTATCACAAACCCTAACTCTAACACTAATCCTAACACGAACCCTAACCCTAACACTACTTTAACCCTAACCCTAATCCTAATAACCCTAACACTAAAACATTAAAACACTGACCCTAACCCTAATACGAACCCTAACCCTAACACGAACCCTAACCCTAATTCGAACCCTAAACCAAACCCTAATACGAACCCTTATCCCTAATAACCTATCATCCTAACTCTAACCCTAACGTAATGCGAACCCTAATCCTAAAGCTAATCTAAACCCTAATATGAATGCTAACCCTAATATGAACCCTAACCCTAATAAGAACCCTGACCCTAATATGAACCCTAACCCTAATACCCTAACCATAACCTAACCCTAACCCTAACCATAATACTCTAATACTAATCCTAACCCTAATACGAACCCTAAAACTAACCTAACCCTAACCTTAATAACATAACCCTAACCCTAACCCAAACCTAACCATAACCCTAAAACTAAGCCTAAACTAAACCAAACCCTTACACAAACCCTAACCCTAACACGAACCCTAACCTTAACACGAACCCTAACCCTAATACCATAAATTCTAATTCTAACCCTAATACCCTAACCCTAACCCTAAAACGCTAACTCTAACCTTAATACGAACCCTAACCCTAACTAACCCTAACCCTCATATCCTAACCATAACGCTAACCCTATTACCCTAACCCTAATACCCTAACCCTCACCTAACTATAACCCTAACCCTAATATGTACCTACCCCTAACATGAACCCTAACCCTAACTCTAATACGAACCCTAACCCTAATATGAACCCTAACCATAACTAACCCTAATACCCTAACCCTAACCTAACCCTAACACTAACCCTAACCCTAACCCTAATACTATAATCCTAACCCTAACCTTAGTATGAACCCTAACCTAACCCTAACCTTAAAACCATAACCATAACCCTTACCAAACCCTACCCGTAACCCTAATACTAACCCTAACCCTAACTTTAACACAAACCCTAACTCTAACACTAATCCTTACACGAACCCTAACCCTAACACTACTCTAACCCTAACCCTAATCCTAATAACCCTAACCCTAACACTAAAACATTAAAACACTGACCCTAACCCTAATACGAACCCTAACCCTAACATGAACACTAACCCTAATTCGAACCCTAAACCAAACCCTAATACGAACCCTTATCCCTAATAACCTATCATCCTAACTCTAACCCTAACTAACCCTAACGTAATGCGAACCCTAATCCTAAAGCTAATCTAAACCTAACCCTAATATGAATGCTAACCCTAATATGAACCCTAACCCTAATAAGAACCCTGACCCTAATATGAAACCTAACCCTAACTAACCCTAACCCTAATACACTAACCATAACCTAACCCTAACCGTAACCATAATACCCTAATGCTAATCCTAACCCTAATACGAACCCTAAAACTAACCTAACCCTAACCTTAATAACATAACCCTAACCCTAACCCAACCCTAACCGTAACCCTAAAACTAAGCCTAAACTAAACCAAACCCTTACACAAACCCTAACCCTAACACGAACCCTAACCTTAACACGAACCCTAACCCTAATACCATAAATTCTAATTCTAACCCTAATACCCTAACCCTAACCCTAAAACGCTAACTCTAACCTTAATACGAACCCTAACCCTAACTAACCCTAACCCTCATATCCTAACCATAACGCTAACCCTATTACCCTAACCCTAATACCCTAACCCTAATATGTACCCTACCCCTAACATGAACCCTAACCCTAACTCTAATACGAACCCTAACCCTAATATGAACCCTAACCCTAATATGAACCCTAACCATAACTAACCCTAATACCCTAACACTAACCTAACCCTAACACTAACCCTAACCCTAATACCATAATCCTAACCCTAACCTTAATACGAACCTTAACCTAACCCTAACCTTAATACCATAACCATAATAATCACCGAACCCTACCCGTAACCCTAATACTAACCCTAACCCTAACTCTAACACAAACCCTAACTCTAACACTAATCCTAACACGAACCCTAACCCTAACACTACTCTAACCCTAACCATAATCCTAATAACCCTAACCCTAACACTAAAACATTAAAACACTGACCCTAACCCTAATACTAACCCTAACCCTAACACGAACCCTAACCCTAATTCGAACCCTAAACCAAACCCTAATACAACCCCTTATCCCTAATAACCTATCATCCTAACTCTAACCCTAACTAACCCTAACGTAATGCGAACCCTAATCCTAAAGCTAATCTAAACCTAACCCTAATATGAATGCTAACCCTAATATGAACCCTAACCCTAATAAGAACCCTGACCCTAATATGAACCCTAACCCTAACTAACCCTAACCCTAATACCCTAACCATAACCTAACCCTATCCATAACCATAATACCCTAATACTAATCCTAACCCTAATACGAACCCTAAAACTAACCTAACCCTAACCTTAATAACATAACTCTAACCCTAACCCAACCCTAACCGTAACCCTAAACCTAAGCCTAAACTAAACCAAAACCTTACACAAACCCTAACCCTAACACGAACCCTAACCTTAACACGAACCCTAACCCTAATACCATAAATTCTAATTCTAACCCTAATACCCTAACCCTAAAACGCTAACACTAACCTTAATACGAACCCTAACCCTAACTAACCCTCATATCCTAACCATAATGCTAACCCTATTACCCTAACCCTAATACCCTAACCCTCACCTAACTATAACCCTAACCCTAATATGTACCCTACCCCTAACATGAACCCTAACCCTAACTCTGATACGAACCCTAACCCTAATATGAACCCTAACCCTAATATGAACCCTAATCATAACTAACCCTAATACCCTAACCCTAACCTAACCCTAACACTAACCCTAACCCTAACCCTAATACTATAATCCTAACCCTAACCTTAATATGAACCCTAACCTAACCCTAACCTTAATACCATAACCATAACCCTCACCAAACCCTACCCGTAACCCTAATACTAACCCTAACTCTAACACAAACCCTAACTCTAACACTAATCCTTACACGAACCCTAACCCTAACACTACTCTAACCCTAACCCTAATCCTAATAACCCTAACCCTAACACTAAAACATTAAAACACTGACCCTAACCCTAATACGAACCCTAACCCTAACATGAACCCTAACCCTAAATCGAACCCTAAACCAAACCCTAATACGAACCCTTATCCCTAATAACCTATCATCTTAACTCTAACCCTAACTAACCCTAACGTAATGCGAACCCTAATCCTAAAGCTAATCTAAACCTAACCCTAATATGAATGCTAACCCTAATATGAACCCTAACCCTAATAAGAACCCTGACCCTAATATGAACCCTAACCCTAACTAACCCTAACCCTAATACCCTAACCATAACCTAACCCTAACCGTAACCATAATACCCTAATACTAATCCTAACCCTAATACGAACCCTAAAACTAACCTAACCCTAACCTTAATAACATAACCCTAACCCAACCCTAACCGTAACCCTAAACCTAAGCCTAAACTAAACCAAACCCTTACACAAACCCTAACCCTAACACGAACCCTAACCTTAACACGAACCCTAACCCTAATACCATAAATTCTAATTCTAACCCTAATACCCTAACCCTAACCCTAAAATGCTAACACTAACCTTAATACGAACCCTAACCCTAACTAACCCTAACCCTCATATCCTAACCATAACGCTAACCCTATTACCCTAACCCTAATACCCTAACCCTCACCTAACTATAACCCTAACCCTAATATGTACCCTACCCCTAACATGAACCCTAACCCTAACTCTAATACGAACCCTAACCCAAATATGAACCCTAACCCTAATATGAACCCTAACCATAACTAACCCTATTACCCTAACCCTAACCTAACCCTAACACTAACCCTAACCCTAATGCCATAATCCTAACCCTAACCTTAATACGAACCTTAACCTAAACCTAACCTTAATACCATAACCATAACCCTCACCAAACCCTACCCGTAACCCTAATACTAACCCTAACCCTAACTCTAACACAAACCCTAACTCTAACACTAATCCTAACACGAACCCTAACCCTAACACTACTCTAACCCTAACCCTAATCCTAATAACCCTAACCCTAACACTAAAACATTAAAACACTGACCCTAACCCTAATACGAACCCTAACTCTAACACGAACCCTAACCCTAATTCGAACCCTAAACCAAACCCTAATACGAACCCTTATCCCTAATAACCTGTCATCTTAACTCTAACCCTAACTAACCCTAACGTAATGCGAACCCTAATCCTAAAGCTAATCTAAACCTAACCCTAATATGAATGCTAATCCTAATATGAACCCTAACCATAATAAGAACCCTGACCCTAATATGAACCCTAACCCTAACTAACCCTAACCCTAATACCCTAACCATAACCTAACCCTAACCATAACCATAATACCCTAATACTAATCCTAACCCTAATACGAACCCTAAAACTAACCTAACCCTAACCTTAATAACATAACCCTAACCCTAACCCAACCCTAACCGTAACCCTAAACCTAAGCCTAAACTAAACCAAAACCTTACACAAACCCTAACCCTAACACGAACCCTAACCTTAACTCGAACCCTAACCCTAATACCATAAATTCTAATTCTAACCCTAATACCCTAACCCTAACCCTAAAATGCTAACTCTAACCTTAATACGAACCCTAACTAACCCTAACCCTCATATCCTAACCATAACGCTAACCCTATTACCCTAACCCTAATACCCTAACCCTCACCTAACTATAACCCTAACCCTAATAGGTACCCTACCCCTAACATGAACCCTAACCCTAACTCTAATACGAACCCTAACCCTAATATGAACCCTAACCCTAATATGAACCCTAACCATAACTAACCCTAATACCCTAACCCTAACCTAACCCTAACACTGACCCTAACCCTTACCCTAATACTATAATCCTAACCCTAACCTTAATATGAACCCTAACCTAACCCTAACCTTAATACCATAACCATAACCCTCACCAAACCCTACCCGTAACCCTAATACTAACCCTAACCCTAACTCTAACACAAACCCTAACTCTAACACTAATCCTTACACGAACCCTAACCCTAACACTACTCTAACCCTAACCCTAATCCTAATAACCCTAACACTAAAACATGAAAACACTGACCCTAACCCTAATACGAACCCTAACCCTAACATGAACCCTAACCCTAATTCGAACCCTAAACCAAACCCTAATACGAACCCTTATCCCTAATAACCTATCATCCTAACTCTAACCCTAACTAACCCTAACGTAATGCGAACCCTAATCCTAAAGCTAATCTAAACCTAACCCTAATATGAATGCTAATCCTAATATGAACCCTAACCCTAATAAGAACCCTGACCCTAATATGAACCCTAACCCTAACTAACCCTAACCCTAATACCCTAACCATAACCTAACCCTAACCGTAACCATAATACCCTAATACTAATCCTAACCCTAATACGAACCCTAAAACTAACCTAACCCTAACCTTAATAACATAACCCTAACCCTAACCCAACCCTAACCGTAACCCTAAACCTAAGCCTAAACTAAACCAAACCCTTACACAAACCCTAACCCTAACACGAACCCTAACCTTAACACGAACCCTAACCCTAATACCATAAATTCTAATTCTAACCCTAATACCCTAACCCTAACCCTAAAACGCTTACTCTAACCTTAATACGAACCCTAACCCTAACTAACCCTAACCCTCATATCCTAAACATAACGCTAACCCTATTACCCTAACCCTAATACCCTAACCCTCACCTAACTATAACCCTAACCCTAATATGTACCCTACCCCTAACATGAACCCTAACCCTAACTCTAATACGAACCCTAACCCTAATATGAACCCTAACCCTAATATGAACCCTAACCATAACTAACCCTAATACCCTAACCCTAACCTAACCCTAACACTAACCCTAACCCTAATACCATAATCCCAACCATAACCTTAATACGAACCTTAACCTAACCCTAACCTTAATACCATAACCATAACCCTCACCAAACCCTACCCGTAACCCTAATACTAACCCTAACCCTAACTCTAACACAAACCCTAACTCTAACACTAATCCTAACACGAACCCTAACCCTAACACTACTCTAACCCTAACCCTAATCCTAATAACCCTAACCCTAACACTAAAACATTAAAACACTGACCCTAACCCTAATACGAACCCTAACCCTAACACGAACCCTAACCCTAATTCGAACCCTAAACCAAACCCTAATACGAACCCTTATCCCTAATAACCTATCATCTTAACTCTAACCCTAACTAACCCTAACCCTAATACCCTAACCATAACCTAACCCTAACCATAACCATAATACCCTAATACTAATCCTAACCCTAATACGAACCCTAAAACTAACCTAACCCTAACCTTAATAACATAACCCTAACCCAACCCTAACCGTAACCCTAAACCTAAGCCTAAACTAAACCAAAACCTTACACAAACCCTAACCCTAACACGAACCCTAACCTTAACACGAACCCTAACCCTTCATACCATAAATTCTAATTCTAACCCTAATACCCTAACCCTAACCCTAAAACGCTAACTCTAACCTTAATACGAACCCTAACTTACCCTAACCCTCATATCCTAACCATAACGCTAACCCTATTACCCTAACCCTAATACCCTAACCCTTACCTAACTATAACCCTAACCCTAATATGTACCCTACCCCTAACATGAACCCTAACCCTAACTCTAATACGAACCCTAACCCTAATATGAATCCTAAACCTAATATGAACCCTAACCATAACTAACCCTAATACCCTAACCCTAACCTAACCCTAACACTAACCCTAACCCTAACCCTAATACTATAATCCTAACCCTAACCTTCATATGAACCCTAACCTAACCCTAACCTTAATACCATAACCCTCACCAAACCCTACCCGTAACCCTAATACTAACCCTAACCCTAACTCTAACACAAACCCTAACTCTAACACTAATCCTTACATGAACCCTAACCCTACCACTACTCTAACCCTAACCCTAATCCTAATAACCCTAACCCTAACACTAAAACAT
The DNA here is from genome assembly GCF_028390025.1 of Pseudophryne corroboree. Classification (NCBI taxonomy): domain Eukaryota; kingdom Metazoa; phylum Chordata; class Amphibia; order Anura; family Myobatrachidae; genus Pseudophryne; species Pseudophryne corroboree. The sequence continues at coordinate 151,127,311 of NC_086446.1, read as the reverse complement.
TAAAACACTGACCCTAACCCTAATACGAACCCTAACCCTAACACGAACCGTAACCCTAATTCAAACCCTAAACCAAACCCTATTACGAACCCTTATCCCTAATAACCTATCATCCTAACTCTAACCCTAACTAACCTTAACGTAATGCGAACCCTAATCCTAAAGCTAATCTAAACCTAACCCTAATATAAATGCTAACCCTAATATGAACCCTAACCCTAATAAGAACCCTGACCCTAATATGAACCCTAACCCTAACTAACCCTAACCCTAATACCCTAACCATAACATAACCCTAACCGTAACCATAATACCCTAATACTAATCCTAACCCTAATACGAACTCTAAAACTAACCTAACCCTAACCTTAATAACATAACCCTAACCCAACCCTAACCGTAACCCTAATCCTAAACCTAAACTAAACCAAACCCTTACACAAACCCTAACCCTAACACGAACCCTAACCCTAACTCGAACCCTAACCCTAATACCATAAATTCTAATTCTAACCTTAATACCCTAACCCTAAAAACCTATTCCTAACCTTAATACAAAACCTAAACATAACTAACCCTAATCCTCATATCCTAACCCTAACGCTAACCCTATTACCCTAACCCTAATACCCTAACCCTAACCTAACTCTAAACCTAACCCTAATATGAACCCTACCCCTAACACGAACCCTAGCCCTAACTCTAATATGAACCCTAACCCTAAACTAACCCTAACACTAACCATAACCCTAACCCTAATAGCCTAATCCTAACCATAACCTTAACCCTAAAATGAACCCTAACCTTATCCTAAAACTAACCTTAATACCATAACCCTAACCAAACCCTAACCCTAATCTTAACCCTAACCTAACCCTAACTCTAACACAAACCCTAACTCTAACCCTAACACGAACCCTAACCCTAACACTACACTAACCCTAAACCTAATACGAACCCTAACCCTAATACGAACCCTAACCCTAACCCTAAATCTTGTTTAACCCTAACCCTAACTATAACACTAATACCTTTAATACGAACCCTAACCCTAAACTAACCTAACCCTAATACGAACCTAAACCCTAATACGAACCCTAACCCTAACCTAACCCTAACCCTAAATCCCTAACCCAACCCTAACCCTAATCGTAACCCTAACCTAACACTAACCCTTACACAAACCCTAACCCTAACACGGACCCTAACACAAACCCTAACACGGACGATAAAGATACTCTAACCCTAATACAAACCTTAACCCTAATCCTTACCCTAATACGAACCCTAACCCTAACACGAACCCTAACACTAACTAACCCTAACCCTATTACCCTAACCCTAACCCTAACTAACCCTAACGTAATGCGAACCCTAATCCTAAAGCTAATCTAAACCTAACCCTAATATGAATGCTAACCCTAATATGAACCCTAACCCTAATAAGAACCATGACCCTAATATGAACCCTAACCCTAACTAACCCTAACCCTAATACCCTAACCATAACCTAACCCTAACCGTAACCATAATTCCCTAATACTAATCCTAACCCTAATACGAACCCTAAAACTAACCTAACCCTAACCTTAATAACATAACCCTAACCCTAACCCAACCCTAACCGTAACCCTAAACCTAAGCCTAAACTAAACCAAACCCTTACACATTCCCTAACCCTAACACGAACCCTAACCTTAACACGAACCCTAACCCTAATACCATAAATTCTAATTCTAACCCTAATACCCTAACCCTAACCCTAAAACGCTAACTCTAACCTTAATACGAACCCTAACCCTAACTAACCCTAACCCTCATATCCTAACCATAACGCTAACCCTATTACCATAACCCTAATACCCTAACCCTCACCTAACTATAACCCTAACCCTAATATGTACCCTACCCCTAACATGAACCCTAACCCTAACTCTAATATGAACCCTAACCCTAATATGAACCCTAACCCTAATATGAACCCTAACCATAACTAACCCTAATACCCTAACCCTAACCTAACCCTAACACTAACCCTAATACCATAATCGTAACCGTAACCTTAATACGAACCTTAACCTAACCCTAACCTTAATACCATAACCATAACCCTCACCAAACCCTACCCGTAACCCTAATACTAACCCTAACCCTAACTCTAACACAAACCCTAACTCTAACACTAATCCTAACATGAACCCTAACCCTAACACTACTCTAACCCTAACCCTAATCCTAATAACCCTAATCCTAAAGCTAATCTAAACCTAACCCTAATATGAATGCTAATCCTAATATGAACCCTAACCCTAATAAGAACCCTGACCCTAATATGAACCCTAACCCTAATTAACCCTAACCCTAATACCCTAACCATAACCTAACCCTAACCATAACCATAATACCCTAATACTAGTCCTAACCCTAATACGAACCCTAAAACTAACCTAACCCTAACCTTAATAACATAACCCTAACCCTAACCCAACCCTAACCGTAACCCTAATCCTAAGCCTAAACTAAACCAAAACCTTACACAAACCCTAACCCTAACACGAACCCTAACCTTAACACGAACCCTAACCCTAATACCATAAATTCTAATTCTAACCCTAACCCTAACCCTAAAACGCTAACTCTAACCTTAATACGAACCCTAACTAACCCTAACCCTCATATCCTAACCATAACGCTAACCCTATTACCCTAACCTTAATACCCTAACCCTCACCTAACTATAACCCTAACCCTAATATGTACCCTACCCCTAACATGAACCCTAACCCTAACTCTAATACGAACCCTAACCCTAATATGAACCCTAACCCTAATATGAACCCTAACCATAACTAAACCTAATAACCTAACCCTAACCTAACCCTAACACTAACCCTAACCCTAACCCTAATACTATAATCCTAACCCTAACCTTAATATGAACCCTAAACTAACCCTAACCTTAATACCATAACCATAACCCTCACCAAACCCTACCCGTAACCCTAATACTAACCCTAACCCTAACTCTAACACAAACCCTAACTCTAACACTAATCCTTACACGAACCCTAACCCTACCACTACTCTAACCCTAACCCTAATCCTAATAACCCTAACCCTAACACTAAAACATTAAAACACTGACCCTAACCCTAATACGAACCCTTACCCTAACACGAACCGTAACCCTAATTCGAACCCTAAACCAAACCCTAATACGAACCCTTATCCCTAATAACCTATCATCCTAACTCTAACCCTAACTAACCTTAACGTAATGCGAACCCTAATCCTAAAGCTAATCTAAACCTAACCCTAATATAAATGCTAACCCTAATATGAACCCTAACCCTAATAAGAACCCTGACCCTAATATGAACCCTAACCCTAACTAACCCTAACCCTAATACCCTAACCATAACATAACCCTAACCGTAACCATAATACCCTAATACTAATCCTAACCCTAATACGAACTCTAAAACTAACCTAACCCTAACCTTAATAACATAACCCTAACCCAACCCTAACCGTAACCCTAAACCTAAGCCTAAACTAAACCAAACCCTTACACAAACCCTAACCCTAACACGAACCCTAACCTTAACACGAACCCTAACCCTAATACCATAAATTCTAATTCTAACCTTAATACCCTAACCCTAACCCTAACCCTAAAACCCTATTCGTAACCTTAATACAAAACCTAAACATAACTAACCCTAATCCTCATATCCTAACCCTAACGCTAACCCTATTACCCTAACCCAACCCTAACCGTAACCCTAAACCTAAGCCTAAACTAAACCAAACCCTTACACAAACCCTAACACTGACCCTAACCTTAGCACGAACCCTAACCCTAATACCATAAATTCTAATTCTAACCCTAATACCTTAACCCTAACCCTAAAACCCTATTCCTAACCTTAATACAAAACCTAAACATAACTAACCCTAAACCTCATGTCCTAACCCTAACCATATTACCCTAACCCTAATACCTTAACCCTAACCTAACTCTAAACCTAACCCTAATATGAACCCTACCCCTAACACGAACCCTAACCCTGACCCTATTACAAACCCTAACCTAACCCTAAACCTAACCTTAACACCATAACCCTTACCCTAACCCTAATACAAACCCTAACCCTAACCTTAATACCATAACCCTAACCCTAACCCAACCCTAACACTAATCCTAAACCTAAACTAAACCAAACCCTTACACAAACCCTAACCCTAACACGAACCCTAACCCTAACACGAACCCTAACCCTAATACCATAAATTCTAATTCTAACCTTAATACCCTAACCCTAACCCTAAAACCCTATTCCTAACCCTAATACAAAACCTAAACATAACTAACCCTAATCCTCATATCCTAACCCTAACGCTAACCCTATTACCCTAACCCTAATACCCTAACCCTAACCTAACTCTAAACCTAACCCTAATATGAACCCTACCCCTAACACGAACCCTAGCCCTAACTCTAATATGAACCCTAACCCTAACTAACCCTAATTCCCTAACCCTAAACTAACCCTAACACTAACCATAACCCTAACCCTAATAGCCAAATCCTAACCATAACCTTAACCCTAAAATGAACCCTAACCTTATCCTAAAACTAACCTTAATACCATAACCCTAACCAAACCCTAACCCTAACCCTAATCTTAACCCTAACCTAACACTAACTCTAACACAAACCCTAACTCTAACCCTAACACGAACCCTAACCCTAACACTACACTAACCCTAACCCTAATACGAACCCTAACCCTAATACGAACCCTAACCCTAACCCTAAATCTTATTTAACCCTAACCCTAACTATAACACTAATACCTTTAATACGAACCCTAACCCTAAACTAACCTAACCCTAATACGAACCTAAACCCTAATACGAACCCTAACCCTAACCTAACCCTAACCCTAAATCCCTAACCCAACCCTAACCCTAATCGTAACCCTAACCTAACACTAACCCTTACACAAACCCTAACCCTAACACGGACCCTAACACAAACCCTAACACGGACGATAAAGATACTCTAACCCTAATACAAACCTTAACCCTAATCCTTACCCTAATACGAACCCTAACCCTAATACGAACCCTAACACTAACTAACCCTAACCCTATTACCCTAACCCTAACCCTAACTAACCCTAACGTAATGCGAACCCTAATCCTAAAGCTAATCTAAACCTAACCCTAATATGAATGCTAACCCTAATATGAACCCTAACCCTAATAAGAACCCTGACCCTAATATGAACCCTAACCCTAACTAACCCTAACCCTAATACCCTAACCATAACCTAACCCTAACCGTAACCATAATTCCCTAATACTAATCCTAACCCTAATACGAACCCTAAAACTAACCTAACCCTAACCTTAATAACATAACCCTAACCCTAACCCAACCCTAACCGTAACCCTAAACCTTAGCCTAAACTAAACCAAACCCTTACACAAACCCTAACCCTAACACGAACCCTAACCTTAACACGAACCCTAACCCTAATACCATAAATTCTAATTCAAACCCAAATACCCTAACCCTAACCCTAAAACGCTAACTCTAACCTTAATACGAACCCTAACCCTAACTAACCCTAACCCTCATATCCTAACCATAACGCTAACCCTATTACCCTAACCCTAATACCCTAACCCTCACCTAACTATAACCCTAACCCTAATATGTACCCTACCCCTAACATGAACCCTAACCCTAACTCTAATATGAACCCTAACCCTAATATGAACCCTAACCCTAATATGAACCCTAACCATAACTAACCCTAATACCCTAACCTAACCCTAACACTAACCCTAATACCATAATCGTAACCCTAACCTTAATACGAACCTTAACCTAACCCTAACCTTAATACCATAACCATAACCCTCACCAAACCCTACCCGTAACCCTAATACTAACCCTAACCCTAACTCTAACACAAACCCTAACTCTAACACTAATCCTAACACGAACCCTAACCCTAACACTACTCTAACCCTAACCCTAATCCTAATAACCCTAACCCTAACACTAAAACATTAAAACACTGACCCCAACCCTAATACGAACCCTAACCCTAACACGAACCCTAACCCTAATTTGAACCCTAAACCAAACCCTAATACGAACCCTTATCCCTAATAACCTATAATCTTAACTTTAACCCAAACTAACCCTAACGTAATGCGAACCCTAATCCTAAAGCTAATCTAAACCTAACCCTAATATGAATGCTAATCCTAATATGAACCCTAACCCTAATAAGAACCCTGACCCTAATATGAACCCTAACCCTAATTAACCCTAACCCTAATACCCTAACCATAACCTAACCCTAACCATAACCATAATACCCTAATACTAGTCCTAACCCTAATACGAACCCTAAAACTAACCTAACCCTAACCTTAATAACATAACCCTAACCCTAACCCAACCCTAACCGTAACCCTAAACCTAAGCCTAAACTAAACCAAAACCTTACACAAACCCCAACCCTAACACGAACCCTAACCTTAACACGAACCCTAACCCTAATACCATAAATTCTAATTCTAACCCTAATACCCTAACCCTAACCCTAAAACGCTAACTCTAACCTTAATACGAACCCTAACTAACCCTAACCCTCATATCCTAACCATAACGCTAACCCTATTACCCTAACCCTAATACCCTAACCCTCACCTAACTATAACCCTAACCCTAATATGTACCCTACCCCTAACATGAACCCTAACCCTAACTCTAATACGAACCCTAACCCTAATATGAACCCTAACCCTAATATGAACCCTAACCATAACTAAACCTAATAACCTAACCCTAACCTAACCCTAACACTAACCCTAACCCTAACCCTAATACTATAATCCTAACCCTAACCTTAATATGAACCCTAACCTAACCCTAACCTTAATACCATAACCATAACCCTCACCAAACCCTACCCGTAACCCTAATACAAACCCTAACCCTAACTCTAACACAAACCCTAACTCTAACACTAATCCTTACACGAACCCTAACCCTACCACTACTCTAACCCTAACCCTAATCCTAATAACCCTAACCCTAACACTAAAACATTAAAACACTGACCCTAACCCTAATACGAACCCTAACCCTAACACGAACCGTAACCCTAATTCGAACCCTAAACCAAACCCTAATACGAACCCTTATCCCTAATAACCTATCATCCTAACTCTAACCCTAACTAACCTTAACGTAATGCGAACCCTAATCCTAAAGCTAATCTAAACCTAACCCTAATATAAATGCTAACCCTAATATGAACCCTAACCCTAATAAGAACCCTGACCCTAATATGAACCCTAACCCTAACTAACCCTAACCCTAATACCCTAACCATAACATAACCCTAACCGTAACCATAATACCCTAATACTAATCCTAACCCTAATACGAACTCTAAAACTAACCTAACCCTAACCTTAATAACATAACCCTAACCCAACCCTAACCGTAACCCTAAACCTAAGCCTAAACTAAACCAAACCCTTACACAAACCCTAACCCTAACACGAACCCTAACCTTAACACGAACCCTAACCCTAATACCATAAATTCTAATTCTAACCTTAATACCCTAACCCTAACCCTAAAACCCTATTCCTAACCTTAATACAAAACCTAATCATAACTAACCCTAATCCTCATATCCTAACCCTAATGCTAACCCTATTACCCTAACCCAACCCTAACCGTAACCCTAAACCTAAGCCTAAACTAAACCAAACCCTTACACAAACCCTAACCCTAACACGGACCCTAACCTTAGCACGAACCCTAACCCTAATACCATAAATTCTAATTCTAACCCTAATACCTTAACCCTAACCCTAAAACCCTATTCCTAACCTTAATACAAAACCTAAACATAACTAACCCTAAACCTCATGTCCTAACCCTAACCATATTACCCTAACCCTAATACCTTAACCCTAACCTAACTCTAAACCTAACCCTAATATGAACCCTACCCCTAACACGAACCCTAACTATGACCCTATTACAAACCCTAACCTAACCCTAAACCTAACCTTAACACCATAACCCTTACCCTTACCCTAATACAAACCCTAACCCTAACCTTAATACCATAACCCTAACCCTAACCCAACCCTAACCCTAATCCTAAACCTAAACTAAACCAAACCCTTACACAAACCCTAACCCTAACACGAACCCTAACCCTAACACGAACCCTAACCCTAATACCATAAATTCTAATTCTAACCTTAATACCCTAACCCTAACCCTAAAACCCTATTCCTAACCCTAATACAAAACCTAAACATAACTAACCCTAATCCTCATATCCTAACCCTAACGCTAACCCTATTACCCTAACCCTAATGCCCTAACCCTAACCTAACTCTAAACCTAACCCTAATATGAACCCTACCCCTAACACGAACCCTAGCCCTAACTCTAATATGAACCCTAACCCTAACTAACCCTAATTCCCTAACCCTAAACTAACCCTAACACTAACCATAACCCTAACCCTAATAGCCTAATCCTAACCATAACCTTAACCCTAAAATGAACCCTAACCTTATCCTAAAACTAACCTTAATACCATAACCCTAACCAAACCCTAACCCTAACCCTAATCTTAACCCTAACCTAACACTAACTCTAACACAAACCCTAACTCTAACCCTAACACGAACCCTAACCCTAACACTACACTAACCCTAACCCTAATACGAACCCTAACCCTAACCCTAAATCTTATTTAACCCTAACCCTAACTATAACACTAATACCTTTAATACGAACCCTAACCCTAAACTAACCTAACCCTAATACGAACCTAAACCCTAATACGAACCCTAACCTAACCCTAACCCTAAATCCCTAACCCAACCCTAACCCTAATCGTAACCCTAACCTAACACTAACCCTTACACAAACCCTAACCCTAACACGGACCCTAACACAAACCCTAACACGGACGATAAAGATACTCTAACCCTAATACAAACCTTAACCCTAATCCTTACCCTAATACGAACCCTAACCCTAATACGAACCCTAACACTAACTAACCCTAACCCTATTACCCTAACCCTAACCCTAATACCCTTTCCCTAATACCCTAACCCTAAACTAACCCTAACCCTAATACCCTAACTCTAGGATAACCCTAACCCTAATCCTAACCCTAACCCTAGCCTAACACTAACCCTAACTCTAATGCAATCCTAACCCAAACTATAACCCTAATACCTCTAATATGAACCCTAACCCTAACACAAACCATAACCCTAACGCGAACCCTAACCCTAATGCTACCCTAACCCTAATACGAGCCATAACCCCTAACCCTAACCCTATCCCTAAGTAACCCTAACCCTAATCCTAATAACCCTAACCCTAACACTAAAACTCTAAAACACTAACCCTAACTCTAATACGAACCCTAACCCTAATACGAACCCTAACTCTAATATGAACCCTATCCCAAACGCTAATACAAACCCTAACCCTAATACCCTAATATCCATACCCTAACTCTAACTAACCCTAACCGTAATACCCTAACCCTAATAACCTAACCCTAATTCTACCCGAACCCTAACCCTAATACGAACCCTAACTATAACCCTTATACGAACCCTAACCCTAACTAACCCTAACCCTAATACCCTAACCCTAACTCTAATACCCTCACCCTAATATATTAACCCTAACCCTAACCTAACCCTATTCCTAACCCAAACCCTAATACCCAAACCCTAACCCTAACCTAACCCTAACCCTAATACCCTAATCCTAACCCTAACCCTAATACAAATACTAACCCTGTCCATAACCTAACCCTAACACTAACCCTAACCCTAATACCCTAATCCTAACCCTAACCATAGCCCTAATGCGAACCCTAACCCTAACACTAACCCTAACCCTATGTAACCCTAACCCTAATCTAATAACCCTAACCCTAAAACCCTAAAACCCTTACCCTAATACAAACCATAGCCCTAATATGAACCCTAACCCTAATACGAACCATAACCCCAATAGCGTAATACCCTAACCCTAGCTAACCGTTACATAACGCAAACCCTAATCCTAAAGCTAATCTTACCCTAACTCTAATACGAACCCTAACCCTAATATGAACACTAACCCTAATATGAACCCTAACCCTTACTAACCCTAACCCTAACCTAACACTAACCCTAACCCTAATACCCTAACCCTAAACCTAACACCCTAATACCCTGACCCTAAAACGAACCTTATCCCTAACCTAACCCTAACCCTAATACCCTAACCCTAACCCAACCCTAACCCTAACCATAATCCTAACCCTAACCATAACATAACCCTAAACATTACACAAACCCTAACCCTAAAATGAACCCTAACCCTAAATATACTCTAACCCTAATACAAACATTAACCCTAATACCCTAACCCTTATACCCTTTCCCTAATACCCTAAACTTAACCCTAACCTAACCATAACCCTAATACCCTAACTCAAAAAACCCTAACCCTAACCCTAACCTAACCGTAACCCTAACCCTAATATGAAACCTAACCTTAACCCTAATACCCTAACCCTAAAACAATCCCTATTCCTAACCCTAAAGCGAACCCTAACCCTAAAGCTACCCTAACCCTAAACCTAACACCCTAATACCCTAACCCTAATACGAACCTTAACCCTAACATAACCCTAAACCTAACCTTAATACCCTAACCATAACCAAACCCTAACCCTAACCATAATCATAACCCTAACCTAACCCTAAACCTTATACAACCCTAACCCTAACACGAACCCTAACATGAACCCTAACACGAACCCTAACCCTAAAAATACTCTAACCCTAACCCTAATACAAACCCTAACCCTATACAATAACCCTTATACCCTTTCCCTAATACCCTAAACCTAACCCTAATCTAACCATAAACCTAATACCCTAACTCTAACCTAACCGTAACCGTAACCCTAACCCTAATATGAAACCTAACCGTAACCCTAATACCCTAACCCAACCCTAACCCTAATCATAACCCTAACCCTTACCTAACCCTAACACTAACTCTAACGCTACCCTAACCCTAACTATAACCCTAATACCTCTAATATGAACCCTAACACAAACCCTAACCTAATGAGAACCCTAACCCTAATGCTACCTTATTCCTTTCCCTAATACGAACCCTAACCCCTAACCCTAACCCCCTAATAACCTAGCCCTAACCCTAAGTAACCCTAACCCTAATCCTAATAACAATAACCCTAACACTAAAACCCTAAAACACTAACCCTAACCCTAATACGAACACTAACCCTAATATGAACCCTAATCCTAATATGCACCCTAATACGAACGGTAACCCTAATACCCTAATATCCTAAACCTAACTAACACTAACCCTAACGCGAACCCTAACCCTAATGCTACGCTAACCCTAATACAAACCCTAACCCTAATACGAACCCTAACTCTAACCCTTATACGAACCCTAACCATAACTAACCCTTACCCTAATACCCTAACCCTAACTCTAATACCCTAAACCTAATACCCTAACGCTAACCTAACCCTAACCCTAACTATAATACCCAAACCCTAACATAAACCTAATACTAATACCCTAATCCTAACCCTAACCCAAACCCTTATACGAACCCTAACCCTATCCCTAACCTAACCCTAACTCTAACCCTAACCCTATCCCTAAACCTAATACCCTAACACTAACTCAACCCTAACCCTAATCCTATCCCTAAC